>NW_012267249.1:3208921-3303211 GCF_000151885.1 Dipodomys ordii | reverse complement strand
GGGGGAGGGGGAGGGGGGAGGGGAGATGGGAAGGGATGGGAAGGGGAAACAGAGGAGAAGGCAACAATGCTTGATAAGAAATGCACTCATTACCTTACCCATGTAATTGTAACCCCTCTGTATGGCATTTTCACAGTAATTTAAAAAACAAAACAAAACATAGTGCCTTAAGCAGATTTCTTAGAAGAAATGTTTAGGAAAAAAACCCTAAAAACTATCTCAGTCCTGATCAACATATACTCACACACAAAAACAAAAAGCAAAAAAAAAAAAAATGCAGGTCATAAATGAGCTGTGGTTGAACTTCAAGCACTCTGATATACATGTTATTAGAGTCCTTGAAGGAGAAAAGAACATAAAATTTTCAGGAAATAATTTTTAAAAATGGATTCAAAACTCTCTCTTGGGGCCATAGAGTTAAAAACTCTCAATGAAATTTCATAGCAAAACATAAATAAAAATTCCTAATAACACATAAGTAAAATTTCATCAAGGCACATAATAAAATTGTGTATAAAATCTGAAAAGTAGCAGACAGAAATGCACACATTACATAGAAACAGCAAAGAATGACAGCAGACTTCTTGCTGGAAATATTTCAAAGCAGAAGACAGTGGAATCACATCTTTAAAGAGCAAAATAAAAAATAAACCAATCAAAAATCCCTGTCAAATTAGAATTCTACACCCAGAAAAACATAGTTCAAAGAAAAGTGAAATAAATATTTCTTTTTCCTTACAAAATAAGAAATCTGAAAGAATTGATTGCTAGCAGAGCTGCTCTGCAGAAAATTTTCCTTCCTGAGACAGAAGGAAAAATGATACCAGATGGAAACCTGGAACTATACAAAGGAATGAAGACTTCTGAAAGCATAACCTTGTAGAAAAATATCAAATGTATTTTTCTTATGTTAAAAAGTCTTTAAAAAGCTAGTTTATTTGGCTAAAGCAAAAGAAATAGTATTCTGGGTCTATAACATATATAGAAGTAAAACATGACAACACCAGCCTGAAGGTTGGGGGGAAGACCACTGTTTTCAGATTCTTATTCATTGTATGATGTTGTTTAATATTAGTTGAGGTTAAACTGAGATACATGTTAAGTGTATACTATTATCCTAAAAGTAACCACTATGGAAATTTTATTTGCTTAGGTCAATAAAAGAAATAAAATGAAACCACAAAATAACCAATGAAAAATGGGCAAAATGTTCAAACAATGCATGGGCCAAATAGAAGACAAATAGCAAGAAAGTAGGTTTTTTTTTGTTTTTGTTTTTTTTGGTCCAGTCGTGGGGCCTGAACTCTGGGCCTGGGCGCTGTCCCTCAGCTCTTCAGCTCAAGGCTAGCACTCTACCACTTGAGCCACAGTGCCACTTTCAGCTTTTTTTTTTTTTTTTCTGCTTATGTGGTGCTGAGGAATCAAACCCAGGGTCTTATGCATGCAAGGCTAACGCTCCACCACTGAGCCACCTTCCCAGCCCAAAGGTAGCTTTTTTGTTTGTTTGATTGTACCAGTTCTGGGGCTTGAACTCACAACCTGGTGCTCTCCCTGAGTTTTTGTGCTCAAGGCTAGCATTCTACCTCTTGAACCACAACTCTATTTCCAGCTTCCTTGGTGCTTAATTGGAGAAGAGAGTCTTATGGACTTTCCTGACTGAGTTGAGTTAGAACTACAATCCTCAGATCTCAGTCTCCTGAGTAGCTGGGATAACAGGTGTGAGCCACAAGCACCTGGCAAGAAGGTTGCTTTAAAATTCAATCATATGACAGTATAAATAGATTAAAAGGGAAGTGGCTTACACCTGTAATCCTAGCTACCAAAGAAGGTTGAGATCTGACAATTGAGGTTCAGACAGGAAAATCCGAGAGACTCTTATCTCCAATTAACCACCCAAAATTCTTCATGTGGAACTGTGGGCTTAATTAGTAGCCTTGGGTAGATAAGGCTCGGTAGGGACAGAGCCTCGGCACTAGTTCAAGTCCCAGGATTAGCACACACACACAAAAAAGTAAAATGAATTAAAATACATCAGGTTAGCAATAAGCATCAAAAAGATGAAGTAGCTATAAGCCAAGATAAATCTCAAGTAAATAACATAACCAGAGATAAAATTATTTCATAATGACAAAGGGCCAATCTATCAATACCTAATAATATCAACATTTATACACCTAATAATAGAACCATAAAATACATAAAAAAGCTGGTACTTTTTCAATGATAGATGGATAAGTTCCTAATAATAGTCCAATGACTGATTAAATCAAAAGGCAGAAAAATCAACCAGAATATATAATAGAGAAGGGCACCACAAACCTACTTGATCTAATTGACATTTTTGAAACATCTAGAATACATAGTTCTAAGTATGCATATCAATTTTTATTGAGATAGACCTATTCTACCCATAAAATGAATTGCAATAAATTTAAAATTATGTTCTCTGGTCACAGTGAAATTAAACTATAAGTAGCAAAAACCTATCTGAAACCCTTTTCCCCAAATATATGGAAACTATCCAGACACTTCTAAATAATTCAAGAGCCAAAAAGGGAAATCGAGCGTGTTGTAATCCCAGTGCTCTGGAGGTTGAGGCAGCCTGGGCTACCTGGTGAGATCCTGTCTCAAAACAACAAAGAAAAGATGGCAGAATGTAGAGAGGAGGGGGAAAAATAAATTCTTTGGAACTGAATGAAAATGAAAAAGTAACACACTAGAATTTATAGGATGTCCTCAAGATTTATTTCCAATTAACAAGCCAAAGGCCAGACATGGAGGCAGCCATTCATGTACACTCATATTCATAACCACATTATTTGCAATAGTAAAACATGGAGGCAATCCTAGCATCCATCCATCCAGATTAGATAGATAAACAAAATACTTGCCCTGAATGAACTTGAAGGCTTTCCTCTAAAAGACTCTCTAAGCATGAGGGTACACACCTATAGTCCAGCTATGTGGGAGTCAAGAGGATTATAGTTCAAGGTTGACTCTTGGAAAAAATGTAAGACCTTATCTAAAAAAGAACTAAACCAATAAAGGATTGAAGGTATGGCTCAAGTGATACAGAAGCCCTTCCTAAAAGCATGAGGCCTTGAGTTCAAAGCCCAGTACCACCAAAAGAAAACAAAAAGGAAGGTACAATATAGCTTATGGTCAAATCCATTTATGCAATAAAAGTATAAACAAATGCAATTTTAATGGTCAGCCTGAGGAGAAGGAATAGGGAGGGCTAAAGGTATTGGGCTTTGACTGTTTTTTAATATTTTATTTTCCTACAAAAGAGAGTTGTGAAGTAAACATACCAAAATACTATACCTTTAAACTAAGTGATTGGGGTATATAGAGGTGCATTATATTTTATGGATCCTTGAAATATTTCATATAATTAAGCAGGTATTTTTAAAAAGAAGATAAAAATCACCAGCAGAGCCCTCACCAGAAGTCACATCAGTTAGCACCTTGACCTGGGACTTCTTAGCCTCCAGAACTGTGAGCAATAATGTCTACTGCTAAAGCCAACAAGTCTGTGGTATTTTGTTATAGCACCTGAGCATTGGTTCTTTTTTTTGGGGGGGGGTCCGGTCATGGGGCCTAAACTCTGGGCCTGGGCACTGTCCCTCAGCTCTTCAGCTCAAGGCTAGCGCTCTACCACTTGAGCCATAGCGCCACTTACGGCTTTTTTCTTTTTGCTTATGTGGTGCTGAGGAATCGAACCCAGGGCCTCAGGCATGCAAGGCAAGCACTCTACCACTGAGCCATCTTCCCAGTCCTTGAGCATTGGTTCTTAATATTATCTCTCTCTCCCTTCTCTCTCTCTCTCTCTTTCCCTCTTTATTTTTGGCCAGACCCAGGCCTTGAACTCTGGGCCTATGTGCTGTCCCTAAGGTTCTTTTGCTCAAGGTGAGCACTCTACCACTCGAGGCACAGCACCACGTCCAGCCTTTTTGAGTAGTTAATCAGAGATAAGAGTCTCACAGAGTTTTCTGCCTGGACTGGCTTTGAACTGCAATCCTCAGATCTCAGCCTCCTGAACTAGGATTACAGGCATGAGCCACTGGCACCCAATTGTCTCTCTTTTTGATTATACTTGCCTTAAAGGGTATGAAGCAACATCTTATTGTGGTTTTGATTTGCATTTCCCCAATGAATAATGATAATAAGAATCTTTGCATGCACTTATCAGCCACTTATCTTCTTTGAAGAAATATCTATTCACTTTGTCCATTTTTAAGTTGCTGGGTCTTTTTATTATTAAGCCTAAAGATACTCTTGTCCTTATAGAAAATGTTGCCTGCAAAGCCTGTATACTACAATATCAAACAGAAGGGAAATAACCGTGATGTTCATCTTTAGGAACTGTGTAGTTTATCCACACAATGACATATTATATGTTACTGTAAAGAAAACAGAACAAGGTCACTGAGTACTTCTAGAATAGATTATTAACTGAAATAAAAGTCAGGCTCTGGTAGCTCATTCCTGTAACCCTAGCTACTCAGGAGGTTGAGACCTGGAAGACTGTGGTTCAAAGCCAGCCTGGGCAGAATAGTCTGTAAAACTCCATCTCCATCTCCAAATAACAAGCAAAAAAACGAGACTACAGTGGTATACATTATTCGCTTGTTTCCATGAAGAAGCATTGGAAGGAGCCACAGAATGTGTGTGTGTGTGTGTGTGTGTGTGTGTGTGTGTGTGTGTGTGTGTGTGTGTGTGTGTGTAAGTTTAGGTCCTGAGGCTTGAACTCAGAGCCTGGGCACTGTCCCTAAGCTTTTTTGATCTAGACTAGCATACTAGCATACTATCATTTTGAGCCACAGTACCACTTTCAGTTTTCTGGTGGCAGCTTCCTGACTAGCTAGGGATTACAGGGGTAAGCCACCCATGGCAGGCCAAGAAACTTAAACACAAAACAAAACAAAGACAAACACTAGGGACAAAAACAAGGGCTTTTTATGTGCCTGGGAATGTATGTATCTCAGTGGTTGAGTGTTTATCTAATATGCCTAATGCCCTAGGTTTAATCTCCAGTATCAAATATAGTGTATACTTTTGAACTATTAAAATGTACTTTTTAAATCCAAAACATACATACACAAATACACACACAGAACTTAAAATTTAGACAGTGGCTGACTGATACTTGTAAGTGCAAGGGTTACCTTGCACCTTTTCCTGGTACACCTTTGTATGTATGAGCTGGCTGAATTCTCACAATCCTGTAAGTGCTGCAGTTATCCCTCTAGAGAATATGGGAAAATGAAGAAGTTGTGTCTGCCCAAGATCATCCTGTCACCTGCCAAGTTACAGGTTTACTATTCTGGATCCCAGAGGAAGGAGGCAACTGCTCATCCAGGATTCACAGATAAAAATCACATGGGAAGATTCTGATTGACTCTGTTTGGATCACATGTTTGTCTCTGTGATGAGTAGTGGCTGTAATTAAACATGACATCAGAATCACAGAGGCAGAGGTACAGTGGAGAGATTAAAATTCTTTAAATAAGCTTATATTAGTTTAGTTACAGAGGGGAGGACTTCATTGTTACATCTCCACACATTCATGCTGTATTCCAATTGGAGGGGCTAATTCTTAAAAGGGAGAAAGGAAGGATGCTGTATAGAACAAAACTATATATGATGATTATTAAAGTATTATAGGTCTCCATGCGTGCTGGCTGTGGGAGTCCAGAAGAGGCAGTGCTCCAGAGAGAAAGCTTCTTGGAGGTAGTTTGTCTCTGGCTGAGTCTTAGGCTGATGAACAGGAGGTCTTCAGAGAAGGGAGGAAAGAGATGGACAATGCTGCTAGCAGCAGCAAAGATCCAAAGGAAGGAATGAAGTTCCATAATCTGTATTACTTCCCCTCAAAATTCTTGTGTCAAAGCCCTAAACCCAGCACACTAGAATGTGGCTTTATTTAGACAGATGATTAAATTAAAATGAGGCCTCCAACCAACCTGACTAGTTGGTTGAAGAGGGAATTTTCACCCAGGAGGAAACACCAATGTTATGTTCATATAGAGAAAAGGTCATGTGAGGACACTGCCACCAGGTGGGTCATCTGTAAGCCAAGGAGAGAGAACCCTTTGAGCCACAGCTTCCATCATCTCTCGGCCTGGCTTTAGAGCCCTGGGTTTCTCATTCGCACTATGTGAGGTAGAATAAAGACTAGGCAGAACCAATGTACAGACAGCCCTCAGGCTCTGTCCTGCTGGGAAGCAGGCCTGAAAAAGTGCCTCCTGAGTGCTTCCCCCTTGTTCTAAGCACATAGGCAGACCTCTATCCTGAGAGAGGCAGTCCATCCCTGGGGCAGATGGCAGGGAAAGGAGGTAAACCAGTAACCAGGACAAGGCCTGCTCTCTCCTCCTGCCAGGTCCACATAGAGAGGGGCTATGAAACTACTCACCAAGCTGAGGCCTGGTTCACACCCACTGGGGCAGCATCGTTAGGGTGGGGATAAAAAAGTATTCTGTTAGGGGATTCTAGTCACCTTCCCTTCTCTGTGCTCTCACCTTCTCATGCTCGCTAAATAAGATAATCTGAGTAAAGCACTTAGCATCCTGGCTGGCTACCAGGGAGCACTTGATAAATGTAAGTGTGCAGGCCCCCCTCCCCCAATTCAGCCTGCACGATGCATACATCAGTCCTGGCAGCAGCTCTGACACCACATACACTTTCTGATACACCTCTAATGCTCCACCTTGAAGAGACTCACAAACACTCACAGGACACCCTCATTTAGATCATGCACCCTCTCCCATCCCTCTTCCATTTTCCCCTTCTCTGTAACACTGCCTACAGACTCCCCTATATTAGGCAAAAGTCTAGGTGGCAAAAGTAGAGTATAGTAGGAAAAGCATCTACCAGCAATCCCTGACACAGAGGCCTTAATGCAGAGAAGCCAGGGGAAGGAAAATGAGGCTGACTGGCAGGGCAGTTCTAAGAAGCTAGAATGGGGCTGGTCAGGCTGACCTGCAAGAAGAGCTGTAACCAGGGCCTGAGAGCAATTCTCAGACTCTACAGAACCAAGCTGGGAGCAGGGGTTTGAAAGGGCTGTCAAAGTCCATAAAGACTTTCCATCTGAGGTCAGATCCAGAACCCTGAGCCCTAAAGGCCTAAGACTGACAAGGGCCTAGAGGCAAAGAGAGGAGATGATTAAGGACTTTGCCTCTTCTATCTACTATCCCAAAGTTCATCCATAAGACCTTTGATCCTTCGCCAAACAGGCGTGGGATGAAAACAAACAAGAATTACAGCCTGGTTACTAGAAAAGCAGGAGGAAAAAGGCTGAACCCGTCTGTAACAGATGCTCAGAACCATCAGCACACACCCAACATGGATTCTCTATCCAAGTACAGTGACACACACAGCACATACCTCATA
Organism: Dipodomys ordii; assembly: GCF_000151885.1. Lineage (NCBI taxonomy): Eukaryota > Metazoa > Chordata > Mammalia > Rodentia > Heteromyidae > Dipodomys > Dipodomys ordii. The sequence goes on along the minus strand of NW_012267249.1, from coordinate 3,295,822 downwards.
CTATCAGCAAACATTTAACATCAATGCTACTCATGATATCATCACTTTCACACTCAATGCCATCATGGATTCCATCCAAGGACACAAACACACATAGCTCATACTCAACACTATCAACACACACCCAAAATGGACTCTGTCTAGATGCATAGACACAGCACTAATCCAATACTATCAGCATACACACACAAAATGGATGCCACCCAGATAATGGGCACACACAGCTCACACTAATACCAACAGCACAAACTCAACATAGTTAATGTCTATGCAGGTACATAAGCACATATGATTCATACTCAATACCTTCAGTGTACATCCAACATGGAGTCCTTAAACAACACTTCATACAAACAGCATACTCAACATGGATTTCCTAGGTAGATATATAGACATACACAGCGCATGCTCAATATGCTCAATACCATCAGCACATTCTCAACAGGAACTCACTACACAGGTATGTGGATAGACACACAGCACAGAGACATGACCCAAGCTTGATAAGTCGCAGTAAAAGGCCACACAGACACATGCTGAGTCCCATAGTATGGATACCTCTCACCTATGTCACATATCTGTGTATGCACAAAATGCACAACAATGGTGCCACACTTGCAATAGCATGCAGCCCACACCGTACATACATACACTCAAGCTCAAGCCAATGCAACCAGCAAGGTTTCTCTACACTCATATTTGTAAACCCAGAAACAGGTAGTCACCATGATGCAAACACACATACACATGTACATGTGCATATATGCCCAGACATACAGTGTGTACTTCCTACTTCCAGTGTTTTCTTTTTTCTCCCCACTGCCCTTCTGCTTCTTTGTGTTTATCCCAAGTGACTTTTCAAGACTTAGTAGGCCAAAATGGTTGGTATCAGTGAGTCTATGCTCTTCATGTCCTTCCTTAACCAGGAATTCATGTATGCCCATATTGTACATGGTCATAGGGAAGCCCTGAAGGATTGTTAGCCCACAGGGTAGCCATATTGCCATGTTGGACACCTGAAAGACAGAGGGTAGAGATTTCAGCAGGGTGGCCACTCAACTCTAGGAGAGAACTCATGGTTTCTTGACCCAGTAGAAATTCCAGCCTCATGTGCTCTCACTACTTATTTACAGTTCCAGAATTCTCAGTGCAGTTCCTTACATCTCTGTCTTGCACATGTCACTGTTTCTGCCTAGAAGGACCCCTGCTCCGGCTGCCAGTGGTTCTTAACTTGAATTTCATGGAGCAGTCAAAAACTCCAAGAGAAAGTTTGGGGACTGACAACAGGATGTCAAGTTTACATTTTGTTTGTAAGGCTATTTAAAATAGAGCAGCATGCTCTATTTCTAGAAAGGACACTTTAATACCATTTTCTAGAAGGGACACTTTAGTACCAACAAAGTAGGTGAGACATAATCTCAGGATAAAGAGTAATCCTTTATGTTAAACACACTTAGCTTTATGCAAAATCTGCTGCATTGTCCTTTTTTCTCATTTTACCCTGTGAGCCACTGGAAATTTCATCCCTAGATCAGTGTTTGGACCCAATAAGTCCTCAGCTCTTCCTCCAGGAAGCCTCACCCCAAACTCAGGCCGCAGACTGCTCTGGACTTGTGTCCACGCCTCTGTGCTGCACACCGCTGCACCATTATTGTTTCTCCAGAGCCCACCCTGAAAAGTACTGCCAGAGTTTAACTCATCCTCACAACTCTGGAAGGTGAACATGCACACATGAGAAACTATTGAACATCTTCCCCCAACTCTCTAACCCCTTACTGAAAGTACTGGCAGAGAGGTGGTAGAAAAGATTGCTAAGATAGGTCTAGCTACCAATCTAGGCTGTCTCCTTTCTTGGCTGTATGACTTGGGCAAGTGGCCTAGCCAGTTTGAGTCTCTGTTTTGTCAGCCATGAACTAGGAGCAATCATACCTACTTCACAATGCTAGCTGGGGGAGTACATGTAAATTGCCCAAGACAGTGTTTGGTAAAGGAGACTCTGAGCACTCTGTTAGCTTCCTGCCTAAATTCCCTGTCTCCCTTTCCCAATCCCTGTGGACTTCCCTATACCTCATCTTCCTGATTATTTTCCCATCTGTTGGGTTTTTGTGCTAAGTCCTATGGCTCTTCTCTCCTCCCAAAGTATGAGTGGCCCAAAGAACAATCCTTGGTCCTCTTCTCTCTGATCTAGGTGAGCATATCTGGTCCATTGCTTTCAGTATCATCTATACACTGATTTCTAAATGCAACTCTCTAGTCCTGATCTCTTTCCAGAATCCAGAACTATATATTCACCTACCTACAAGACAGCTCCTTTTATGACCATATGGTTCTCTCAAACTTAATGCATACAGACTAAATACATTTCATTCCATCCATTTCTCCAATGAGTTTCTCCTCTCAGTAAATCACATCATTATTGCCCAGTCAAAAACCACATTTGACTCTTCTCTCACCCCTTGCCTACAAACTGGTTAGGCCACTTGCCAAGTTCATCAGTAAATACCTCCAAAATACAATCAAACCCTCCACTTTTGTCTATCTCCAGTATGGTCACTGGAGTTAGAGTTCCCAACCTTCCTCATTTAGTTCTCATTTGCTAATGTGGTGAATTAAACTGGTTGGTTTTGTTTTAAACATTAATCTTCATATTTCTAGAATAAATCCTCACTTAGTAATAGTTACAGCTTGTATCTAAAATGTCTCCCAAGGATCTTTGCTAAAGGTTTGGTTCGAAGCTGGTGGCTTTTAGGGGAGTGACTGGATCATAGTCTTTCAGCTCATACCTAAGTTAGGCTATTGAGAAGCAATGGGATCTTGGGAAGTTGGACCTAACTGAAGCATGTAGATTCTTGGTGGCATGTCCTGTACCTTGTCTCTGGTCCATTCTCTCTCTTTGCTCCCTGGATGCCATTGTGGTATTCTGCCTCAACACAGCTATAGCAGTGGAATCAGTCCAGTACAGACAGAATGAAATATCTGAAACTATAAGCCAAAGATACATTTTTTCCCTTAGTTTACTTATCTTGGGTATTTTGTCACAGCAGTGGAAGGCTGACTTATAATAATATACTACCTTTTATATCTAGTAATAAGACTTGATTTGATTTGGTGGGGAGGAGGATCAGGTGGGGGAAGGTGGGGAGAGTATGGGAAGGGATGGGAAAGGGAAACAAAGAGGAGGCAACAATGCTTGATAAGAAATGTACTCATTGGGGCTGGGAAGATGGCTCAGTGGTAGAGCGCTTGCCTTGCATACATGAGGCCCTGGGTTCGATTCCCCAGCACCACATAAGCAAAAAGAAAAAAAAAGCCGGAAGTGGCGCTGTGGCTCAAGTGGTAGAGGACTAGCCTTGAGCTGAAGAGCTGAGGGACAGCGCCCAGGCCCAGAGTTCAGGCCCTACAACCGGACCCCCCCCCAAAAAAAAAGAAATGTACTCATTATCTTGCCCATGTAATTGTAACTCCTCTGTACAGTATTCTCACAATTAAAAAAAAAGAATTCAACCCTTCCCCCAAAAGACTTGATTTGATAATATTTTATTGATAATTTTACATATTTGCCCATTATAGCTTTCTTTTCTTGTAATGTCTTTTTCAGGTTTTGCATCAGAGGTATGTCAAAGATTGCTGAAAATTCCATGCTACTACTATCCTACTGAAAAGTAGCATCGAATTCCTTTCTCTTTGAATCTTAGCTACCTCAGTGACTTGCCTGGTCAAGAGAAGTACATTTCCATGGCTAGGTTTTAAAACATTTTGCTACATCTTCCAAGGCTTCTTGGAAAGTTTATATTTAGAGCCCTGAGCCGCTATGCAGGTAATCTAAGAACCCTGAGGCCACCATGCTACTTGGGAACCTAACTAAGTCAACTAAAAGACTATGCAGGAAGGAGAGAAAGATGCCTAGAAATTCTTCCATGCCTACGTATTTGACATTTGAGCCATGTCAGCCAAGGCCTCAGACACCATGGAGTTTAGGTCAGCTATGTTCATTTTGTTCTGTCCAAATTCCTGACTCTCAAATCATAAGATACAGTAATAGTAAAGTACAACTTAAGCTACTGATTTTAGGGATAATTATTTGTGTAGAAATGATGAGCAAAAGGATTAAGCTGGGCTCACAAACTGAGTTGGGGTATATTCTTTCTCCTCCATTTTCTAAGAGCTTGTATTATGTTATTACTGTTATTTACATTATTATTTGTATTTGTATTTAGATAAGTGTTATTTATTCCTTAAATATTCAATAGTGCTTACCAGTGAAACTACCTGGGTGGAAAATTCTTATACCACAAATTCAGTTTCTTTAATAGATACACAGTTATCCAAGGTTGCTGTTTTTTCTTACAGAATGATTTTTTTGTATGTCAATAAATCTTATCACTTCACTGATGAAAATTCTGAGTGGCCTTCCCTTGCACTGAAAACATACTCAAAATCCTATTCGGTTCCCATGGTTCACACCTCCTTGGGAGGCTTCAAAGTTTGAAGCCAATCAAGGCAAGAAAGTCTGTGAGATCCTTATTTCTAATTAGCCAGAACTGGAAGTGTGGTTCAAGTGGTGGAGCATCAGCCTTGAACAAAAAAGCTGAAGGATAGTGCCCAGACCCTGAGTTCAAACTCCAGTACTGGCACACGAGTGTGTATGTGTGTGTGCGCGCGCGTGCACGTGCATGCACGCGCGCGCGTGCAAACACACACACACACACACAAGTCCCTTCCACAGCCTATAAAACTTGTGATCTAGCTCTTGCTTCCCTTTCTGATATCATCTGGAGCCACATTCTCATTTTTGTAGGGATGCCTCCTTCCTATTGCTCCAGCTCATCTCCATAGGGAAGTCTTGACCAATAAGTCAAAATAATCCATTGTCAATTGCTGTACGTGCCACCACTTACAAAATTTTATCCCCTTTACTACTCTCTAACAGTATCATTCTTAGTTAATTCACTTATCTTTATGTGCTCATCACATCTTTCTAGAATATCAGATATATATAGGCAGGTCTTTGAATTTCCAAAGCCTAAGATATATACTATCATAGAAAATGGTAAGTACCTATTTACTAAAGTGGTAACTTGTTGCCTTCCGGAGCCTGACATAATTTTCTTCTTCTCTGATCTCCAATAATTAGCAGTGTTATAGTGTATAGGCTTATGTGTTGAGTGCATGGTTCTCAGCTGGTTGCTATCTTGGGAGGTGGTAGAAACTTTAAGAGGTAGGGCCTAGTTGGATGAAGTGGGACACTAGAGGCATGCCTTTGAAGGTACTACCTGGTCTCTGGTCCCATTCTCTCTGCTTCCTCTACCCTATTCTCCCACTGCTATGATGTTCTGCTTTGTCATGGGCCCCAAATCAATGGAGCCAAGGGCATCAGATCTCTGAAACTCTGACCTAAAATAAGCAATTCGCCACTTTAAGTTGTTCTCTCAGGTATTTTGGTTACAGCTACTGAAAACTAACTAACTTAGCATCAGATAACAGAATGAGCAGTTCCCATTGGTCACACCAGTCCACAGGTTTTCTTCTATCAAGGTTGGAATCCAGCCTGGCTCCCTCTCATATCACCAGGAGCCAAGAAGGAACTCAAAGGCCTTGTAGAAGAAAGGGCCAGATGCAGCACCTGTGAGCAAAGCTATGGATACTAGTTATAGTTCAGAAGCCCCTCAATCCATGTGTGTTATTAAATAACTCATTTTCTTTCTCTGGCTCTTGCCTGATACATTAAGCAGATTAATCATTCTTGATTGTTAAAGATCAATCTTGCCAGGCTGCTGGTGTCTCACACCTGTAATCCTAGCTACTCAGGGGGCTGAGATCTGAGGATCGCTGTGGTTCAAGGGGTAGAGTGCTTGCCTTGAGCTGAAGAGCTGAGGGACAGCGCCCAGGCCCAGAGTTCAAGCCCCACAGCCAACAACAACAACAAAACATCAATCTTATCAACACACTCCTTTCACATTTTTTCTTTTTGGTGTTTTGCTGAGAATCAAACCCAGGGCCTTGAGAATCAAACCCAGGGTCTACCCCTGAACTCCACCCCTAGCCCTTGCTTTTCTGAGATAGGGTCTCTCTATATAACTCAAAATTGAGATTTAAATGGCTATTTAGCTCAGGCTGGCCTTGAAATTGAAATCTTCCTGCCTCAGCCTCTCAGATACTGAATTATGGGCCTGCTCCACCATGCCTGGCTTTAGCCTCATATTTCTATTGTCCCAATAACCCTTGTTATAGATGAGGAAACTGAGGCACAAAGAGGCTAAGTAGCTTTGCTAATGCTACCGAATAAAGTAGCTGGAAGTACTAGAGCTCATAGATTTTCCCCCCTCGATTTATGATCCTACAACAAGGGCATCAATTTCAGAGATTAACAGCTGCAAATGATGGCATCAAACTGGCTGCCCCAGCAGCCCTCCAAAGTGCATCTCCAATTCAGGTTTATCTTCATTAAGCAAGTAATTCATTACGGGTGGTAAGCATTCACATCAGAGAGAGAATATTAAAAAAGTAATTATATTTTTCACAGTACAGCTTTCTGGGTAAATTGTATGCAAATTGCTGTCTAAATCAGGCTGCCAGATCCTAAGCAGGTTTCGGCACTATTTGAGGGGATATTTTAGAGACTGGACTAGTCGCCCTCTGCTTAACTCTGAAAGTGTCCAGGATAGGCTCTCAAGTTCTGTCAGGGAAGGCTCTAAAATAGCAATTATTATTATTATATGTCCACTGAATAAAATGTAAAATGTAAAGCGGGCTTCTACTAGGACAGAATAAATGAACGGGGCCGGGGAGGGAGGGGGACAGCCTCCAGCCCAAGACTCAATCTGGCACAGATGTAGGCAGCAAGTCATTGGGAAATGGCAAGACAGCGCCACAGGCTGCAAGTTTCATCAGTGAAACACTGGGACCTACAAACCCAAAGAGATCAGGAGTACCTGCTTTGGTGGACCAGGAGGCCTGGTTTCCTCCTCATCCTGGCTTTGCTACCAATTCACTGTTTGACCCTAAGCTTACTATTTTCACCTCCATCTCAGCATCAGTAAGTCTGGTGTAACAAGTACCCATCAGGTACACACAATGATCATGCAGCTCCCAGAATGTACTAACCTCAGTCCTCTGGTTAGAGGGTACATGCTGGAAGTGGAACCTGAAGGGCAAACACATCTGTCCTTTTAGTTTACAGATGTGTGAAAGCAGCCCAGGAAGGGTGTGGCTCAAGTCACACATCAGATAAGTAAGAAGCCCGACCAGAATCTCAGGTCAGAGCAGCTCCAAGCATATGCTTTTAATATCTTGTCAAATAGGGCACTCAAAGGCTTGCCTTGGAAACTAAAAAGTGTGGTTTGTACATTAGATACAGTAAGCTCTAGTTCAGGGCTGGGGTGTGCTCCCTAGCACTTGGATCTGGAGTGGGTTACTTCCTATCAAAATTTGTTTCTCTATTTGTTAAATGAGGTAGTTGGGAGGGATATTTCTATAGCCCCTCCATTGAGATTCATTTAATAGGTAGGATTTTCATGGCAATCTTTCACTTACCAGGACAAAAACTCTGAGAAGGTACTTGGAACTGCCCAAGGATCTATAGGCAAAGGCAGCCGGGCCTGGACAAGAAGGTCTTGGTGCCAGTTCCTGACCTACCCTGCTTACCATTGGAAGTAGCAGATAGTAATGATTTTGGAAGATTCACAGTGCTCCTTTGTGATGGAGGTCAGGGTTGTGGTGGTAACTGCTATGGAGACATAGGGCCAAGCCTAACCCAGACATAGTCTCAAACAGAGCAACACAATTCCACCCAAACTTGCCAGTGATAGAAAAGTATATTTGTCTATACATGTATCTATAATTACTAAATCCAACTGACCAGACCAACATACATTAGGCTAGCACACAAACACATCCCTATAGAACATGTAGACAGGAGCAGGTGTCCATATCAGACTCCACCTAGTAACTTCTTGACATAGGGACACCTGGCCACAATGATGCCTTGAAAGTGGTCATGTAGCAGCCACCTTCCAGTCATTGGAAATCAGACACAGATCTATGTTGGAATGAAGTATTCCTCCTTGACTAGGCTCTTGCTTAAAAATCCCCAATTGTGCAGACAAGTACTTACTTGTGGGAGTACTGAAAAGTCTGACCACCACCTTGGGACAATAGGTGTCTAGGTTGCATATAACACCTGCTTCTTGGCATGGTCAGGTGCACATTCCTGAAGCACCTGTCTTGTAAGGCCCTTTCTCATCCTCCCATCTTGCATAAGCATCATTTGAAACATCAGATTTTAGATGGAGAATAACTCAGGCAGGCATAGCCTCTCTACCCTGACATCTCTGAAGTCTCTCCAATCTTTTATATCCAGCACTGAGGTTGGGATTCAATGGGCTTGGAGCTAAGAACAGATTTGTGGGGCTTTTTCTAGTCTGTAAAAAACTGTCAGGCTTCGTTTAGGTGCTTCTTAATTGGCTTGCCTCTTAAGGCTCCAAAGAAGCCTTTCATGACCATATCTAGCAGAATTAGCTATGGGTACAGCCATGGTTGAGCCTTGACCCAGGACTCAAGGGCCCAAAGTTGTAATCGTGACACCTGTTCTAACTCTGGGAGAGCCAGGGCCCATCTGTTCTTCTCTCTGGGCTTCAGTTTCTCTTTCTGAACCATGAGGTTGGGTAAAATGATGACATTAAATAGAGCTTAAAGTTGGGCTGGGAAGGTGGCTCAGTGGTAGAGCGCTTGCCTTGCATGTCTGAGGCCCTGGGTTCAATTCCTCAGCACCACATAAGCAAAAAAAAAAAAGCCGGAAGTGGCGCTGTGGCTCAAGTGGTAGAGCGCTAGCCTTGAGCTGAAGAGCTGAGGGACAGCGCCCAGGCCCAGAGTTCAGGCCCCACAACCGGACCCCCCCCAAAAAAAATAGAGCTTAAAGACCCTCTAACTTAAAAGACTCCATGTTTGCCAGGCTGTTCTTTTCTCCATGGACGCAGACAAAAGATCCTACCCTTGTCTCAGGGCACCTGCACTAGGGATCTTTCCCAACTCTGTGCTGCTGACCCAGCATCACTGGTAAAGGCAGAGTGGAGTAGTGGAAGAAGCAGCAGAAAGAGCAGTGACATTGAATCAGAGACAGCTGTGGGCACACATTGTACATCTCAGAGTTAGGGATCACACACTGTCTGGATCCGCAGCTTCTTCTGCAGGGCCTGGCACTCAGGAGTCACTTCAAAAACATTTGCTGAGTCAAATCCAATTCCCTCCTTTTTAGCCATGTAGCTGTGGGCAAGCAGCTTCCTACCACTAAACCTCTTGGTCTTCCACTGCAAGACAGAGATAACAGATTGCTCCTGGTTATAGGAGATCACCAACAGACTTTGAGACACTGCATGAGAAGAAACAAGGCCAGCACCTGGCCCAAGGGAGCTGCCAAAAGACCTCTGTGTCTCCTTCCACATCAAGTCTGCACTGTCATTTGGCTGGCCCAGAGGTGAGGCTCCCTAGAGCCTGCAGGCTTGGGGAGAAGCTTACCCTGGGAACAGAAACAGAATGGGAAGAGTAGGCAGAAGAAGGGCTGTGTGAATGCCAGCATCCTGGCGAAGAGCTTGGGCTGATGGGAACAGTTTGCTTCTCTCTTCTTGCCTTAGTGAGGGCACTAGAAGGCTTTGAGCAGATAGCCGACTGGGGGAAGATCAAGAGGGAAGATCAACTTTCTCGCCCACTTAGCCATGGATACATGGGATCCTACCTCCTAGTATTCTAGCTACTAGTCATTAACCAGAAGCATCCCTGAAGGAAAGGAAGCCCTTCTGTAGCTACCCGATAGCCCTTTCCAGGGACAGATTGCTTTCTACCTGCAGAGCTGCCTGTTGCGTGGCCAAGTAGCCCTTACTCTGCCTGGGAAGCCTGCCTCTCTATAGATTCTGTATTGGTTCTAGCTCTTCCCAGTTGTCTGAATGCACCTGTTAATGACGCCCCCAAGGATATGCTGACCAGGCCAAGTGCCCTGTCCCTACCCCTACTACTAGGTTCTTCTTATGATCCAGAAAGCAATGTGTCTATTGCTTCCATCACTGGGTCTGAAGCTTCTAACTGCTAGGATATGTCCTTGTGTATCTAGCTAGGTACAGTTGTATACGTGCATATGCTCATCCCAGAAGGGTACTGCCATCACCTCCTATACAGGAACTACTGCTTCTACTTTCATAGGTCCTTCAATTGCTCGAGCTGCCTTGGAAGACAGGGAGCAGGGGGATTCACAGGGGGCTCACAGGAGAACAGATCTTCCTCTTCTCCCTCCCCCTGCCTTCTGCTACTTTCCTGTGTCAGGGCCATGCTGATGACACCAGAGAATCCATCAAATGCCACCCCCATGTCAGGTCATGTCACAACATAATTAAAGCATTAGATCTTCGTGATGAAGCCGTTGCCATCAATTCTGAGAGTGACTGATCCAATCTACAGAAAGGGGAAATTTCTCTCCACCTGCCACAACTGCCTTCCCCTCCCCAGGAAGGCAGATAGTACTGCTTGCTCTGCTTAGGGGCTATGAGCCTCAGGCTAGGCACCAAAACTGCGACATGTGGTGGTGTGTGTGTGTGGGGGGGGGAGTTGGCCTTGGGATATGTGCTTCTTCTGTCTATGGATTTGTTGGGGACTAGCAGAGCCTGGAGACCTGGGAACTCCTCTAGGCTCAGGCACTTAGACATTCTTTGACCCTGGAAAAGATCCTCTTCAGCTCTGGGATTCAGTGCCCTATTTGGTAAGTGGATGCAGAGGAAGAAAATAACGTTTAAGGACCATGAAGGTGGAAGACGCAGGAGCACAAGGCCATATAATCTGGGTTCCTTCGATACCGACTAGCTGTACAGCTAGTCTTCCTCCCCTTTCTCATAGGAAGGGACAACTATTTACTAGAAATATTTACTAGAGCCTCTGAAATATTTACTAGAGCCTCTGAAAATTCAAGGGCAATGTAAGGGCATAGTACAAAGGCAATGTTCTAGTTCAGCATCCTACCCTATGCCCTTGGGCTCCTGGCAGGTTCTTGGGCCCAAAGTATTGGTCAGGGTCCTGTACTTACCCTGATTTATCTTTGCCCATGGCTAAGTCTGAACACAAAATTGCTGCATTTACATTGACGAGAGTAGAAAGAAGAGATAGAGCAAGCAGCAACAGAAGAGATGCCTGTGTTACTTGTCAGATGATGTCACCACTAAGAGATCCAATATAGTGGGAAGAGAAGCCAAACTTATGAACAAGGGGTCAGGGATGATAACAAGAGAGATGAAGAAGCACTGACTCCTTAGTTTTTGCTAAACTAGGTTTATCTTGTTTACCAATGAGCCAAGTCTCATCTGAATCTAACTGACACACTAGGTGTATTGATGAGATTTCAATGCATTCCCTGTTTATCTTAACCAGACTATGAGTCTGACTGGCATATTAGGAGAGGTATAAGAATTGGAGAGATTTTCAGAGCTTCTACTCTAAGGCTGATGAGAGGTGGAGGCAGAGGCAGAAACAGAGAGAAAGAGGTCTGAGGCTACTGCATTGACTCAGGCATGAGTTGACAGTGGTTTGGGCACTATTTGAGGAGTTGAGAGCTAAATGTTAGGTCTTTTAGATACCACTGATCAAGTTTAAGAAGACTTGGGGAAGAAGAGTGGCTGTGGTAATCAAGAATTAATGTTTGAGATGCCTGATAGACATCAGGTGGGAAGGGTGAGCAAACTGAGGGATCCACCAATCTGGAGCTCAGGGCAGAGGTCAATGCTGAAGAAGCACACTTCAGAATTAAGAGTCATCAGCAGACACAGCCCTACAGTCAGATGTTTAGAGCAGATCCCTTGGGAAGGGGAGAAATGGAAGAGGAGCAAGGATTGACCCTGCACTGACTGCAATATTCTGAGATAAGAGGAGGAACCAACATCTGGCTGAGAAGGGGAGGTCCATAAGGAAAAGACAAGCCAGGTGAGTGTGGTGTCCCATGGAAAGACTCCAAGGAATAGGAAAAATGACAGCTCAGGCAAGAGGAAGATTGAAAACTGGCTGATGACAATGTGGAGTAAATATTAGTTGAATGAACAAACAGGGAATGCATTGAAATCCCATCAGCAGAACTAGGGTGTGAGATAGAATCAGATGGGACTTGGCTCATTGGTAAACAAGATAAACCCAGTTTAGCAAAAGCCAAAGAGTCTTATAGCCAATAATGAGCAGGACAGAGCCAGAACCTCTTGTCAGACAGGATGTGTCCTAAGAGCTGGGGAGGAGACACTCTGCAGGTGAATCAGGTGATAGCAACTGTGGGAGAAGTAAGAGATTCAGAGGTCAGACCAGCCTGCAGGGTCCAAAGCACAGATTCAAAGTTAGAAGCAACTTCAGTTCTAAGCTGTGTTATGTGCCAGGCATAAAACAAATTCTTTCCTGAAGATAACCCTATCTAAAGAGGGAGAGATCAAAGTGGCTTTAGTGCTTGGCAGATAGCAGTTAAGTGCCAACCTTGTGCCACTTCCTTAAGTGCCCATATCAGCTCCTGGAACTCAGATTTTATAGGCACAATGAAAAGCCCTTAGCACTGAAGGGCTTTTCAGCTACCTAGGTTTTGAGTGTGTGGTTTCTTACCTCATCTCTTAATTCTTGTATTTTAAACCTTTGAGGTGCACTTAAGCCTTGACCCTTAAGGTAATCATCATGTAGGCCCCTAAAGTTGGGCTGCAGATCAACAGAGCCCCTAGTTTGTCTGAATCCGCTATCATGCCAGTCCTATCCTAGTCCTCTTCTTTTGTCCCAGGATCCTGATTTTTTGGTTCACTCCAGGCAACTTCATTCAATGAATCCCAGCCTCCAACAGTTCCCCATATTTGTCCCATCTTTGAATCTGAGTCTCACTTCCCAAACTATGCTCTGTGTCTGCTCTCCCAGAGGCTGGCTCTCTTTCCCAGCACCTTGGCCTCTGCCCTCAGCTCTGAGCCTCTTCTACCTTGGTCCCCTTGAGCACACACACACCTGGGTGTGATCCAGACCCTTGGGTGAAAGACAGATGGTCTTTGCTCCAGCAGAGGGAAATAATGGCCATAGAGCACAGAAGGTGGAGAAGGATTGATTCTAGCCCAGGGGCTCTGAGGCTGCTTCCTATACAGGGTACATTCAGGGTGGGAGACAGGAGTGCAGTAAATGCAGTTATTTTTAGAGGCTGGGTGGAGACATCCAAGAAGAGGGGTAAACCTGAGCAAAAGCTTGAAGTGTGAGGGAGGGGAGTCTGGAGAAAAGCATAGTGAGATGTCCCTCTGGGGCCCAGGAAGAGGAGGTGGAAAGAGGGTTGGGTAGTAATCATCAGCTACAGCCTAGAAGCCTCCAACTGAAGCTATGAACAGGAAGGACCCATCTCTGCTCATTCCTACAGCCATCCCAACCAGCTGTCTAGTAAAGATCCTTCCAGATGTACTGGGCTGGTGTTTCAGGTTTTGGTGACCATGTTCCTTCAATCCAGGACACCTAAATCTATCTCCAAAGGCCCTGCCAGGTCCCTGAATACTTTCTTGGTGTACTGCAGCCTGCATCTCCTCCGAATCTACTGTTAGGGTGACAGAGATTTAGAATAAGGTCAAAATAAGTTAAATGAGCAGCTTAAAGATGATTTTGGGATAGACATCACACAAAGGAAGAAAAGCAGAAGGTCAGGACTGGTGGTTTCTTGTTTCTGGAGAGCTGGACTGGAGGAAGTCAGTCACCCATAGTATAGAAGTTAGGGGACAAGGATATGCAGGATCAGAATAGGTCTTCCAGGCATTCCATCATTCCTGTGGAATGCAGGGCTCTCTCCTCCTCTCCTCCTTGCCAAATGGTTGTCCAGCCTTTGTGTGCACATCTCCAGGGATAGATTGGAGGTCATTTTTTTCCTCACAGAGCTCTGAATTCTAAAACTATATCTGCAGTCCCTTCTAGGTCAGACTTTATGACTTTAGGCTCTCCAGAAGCAAACCTATTTCCTCCACATGGCACATGGGGACCTTAATACCTGTATAAGGATTTTAAGAGCATTGAACCAGCTTTGGGAACCATCCTTCATGCTTGCTATAGTTCAGTCTTGGATTTTGGATCACTAACAGGAAGGATGTGTAGAACGGTGTCTATATCTACATGTGGGTCCAGATGTATTTGTGACTTGTAACACATTCACACTTGTGGCTGAGATTTGCAGATGTGCAGAGTAGCTCTATGCTTTAGCATGTGACAGCATGACTTCATACATGCCCAGGCTATGGTCTTGTGTGAACATATGTCCACATATGAGTATGTATGGATGTCAGCAGGGAGCTTGTGATGGTCTGTGATGTTATAACAATGTATCACAATTGTGAGCGTACAAATGAGATTCTGCATACAAAGGACTTGCTAGGGTTGTACATAAACATGATCAGACGGATATCTAAGTGTTTGTAACTAGTTAGATTGTTCTGAATGTGTGGTTGTGACTGTGTGTGAAGAGCGTGTGTATGACAGATTGCATTTTAATGCATATGTGAAACTGTATTCATGACAGATTGTAACTTAATGTGCATGTGAGACTAGTTGAGGCTGCAAGGGTGTGAGAGACTGGTTCCATGTGTGACCATGTGCCTGTGAGTGCAGATGTGGTTGTGTGTACATGCTTGAGTGTACCGGTATGGCTTTGTGTCTGTGGTTCCTGATGACTGTGTGTGTGCAATGATAGCTCTGTGTGTGATGATGGAATGCCTGCTTGTGACTTCACTCTGTGTGTGTGCATATGTATGACTGTGTCTAAGTGTGTGGAGGTAGAGGTGAGAAGGGCGAAGATGGTGCAGAATAAAAGGGGGACTCACTCAGAAAGGTCTCCCCAACCCAATTTTAATCAGAAACGGAGCAGCTGTTAGTCTGAATAGACACTGCACAACGGCAGACGTCTTAATCTCTTCTGCATTGTGATTCACTTGGCGAAGCCCTATTACTCAGCTTTTGATAGGAGCTTACTTGTCTCAAGTGTTTTCATTATTGCCCTAATACTATCTATTAACATACTGGAGGGAGCTCGCTGCTGTCTGGAGCTGGCATCACTGGGCTTTTAAAGATTATGGGCCTTGCAAATACATAACATTTTACTGCCTTGAAGACGTAATTCATTGTGTGTGTGTGTGGGGGGGAAGCTCACGTAAATAGATAGGTAAATAGATAACGAAGTAGAGGAGAGAGGGCACTGGAGAGAGAAATTCGATGATCCAAACACGGCTATCATCTCCAGCTCAAATAATCGCCATTCAGGAGGAGGAGCCAGACAGACTTCTGTCTCATTTGGGGTAGATCACCTCAAATCCTTCATCTCTGGGTACCCTGGAGTAGAGATATTGTCTGGGCCCACTCAGTACAGTAGACCTGAGCTTCTCTGGCAGGTGCTCAGAAGTGCAAACTGGGGCAAGACACAGGGAAATGTGCGATGGAAAGATGGCAGGATTTGGAGGCAGACAGCCCATCTTCCAACCCCAATTCCACAGCTGATTTGCCATGTGACTTTGTTGCTCTTTCTGGGCCTTGTCTCTTAACTGCAAAATGAGGAGTCTAGATAATGTAAAGAGCCAGTTCCAAAGGGCCCTGGTCCTGTCCCAGTAGGTGCTTGAGTCGCAAGGATTAGTGTTTTAACTGTCTCAGCCTGGAACCCAAAGCAAGAAGGGGCTGCAGTCACAGTAGCTCTAACCTCTCAGAACTGGTAAAAAGCTAAAATCTCGTCTAGTCTAACCACTACTGTGCTTTAGCATTCCTGTCATGTGAGGGTAAGCCTATAGTGATAGATAGGATCTCACTGTTTGCTTTCTATTTTTACAAAATGAATGGAATCATAGAAAGGGACCCAAAAAAGAATACATTCTTACTAGCTCAAGAAAACTAGAAAATCATGGCATCAGTCAATCAGACAACATTGAGGATCTTTTAGAAGATACAGAGCAGATAAAATTAGCATGGTGACATCAGCACAGAAGAAATTGGCTAACAAGGTGGAGGCTGCCCCTTTCCAACAGAACCTTGGAGAAACTCCAAGTGCCAGGAGTAGGGAGCAGGCCATGGCCTCACCATCCAGTGAGGAACTGATGAGTCAGCAAGAAGGCTGGCCAGCCCCTTCCTCTCCCACAGGATGGCTATGGCTATTGTCCCAGAGACTGCAACTAATGACCATGTTTTCTTTTCTTTTTGGCAGTAGTGAAGTTTGAACTCTGGGCCTTGTGCTCTACCACTCAAACCATGCCTATTACTTTGGGTTTTTTTTGCCTCCGATGTTTTTTAGGTAGTCTCAAGGCCAGCGTCAGATCAGGCCTGTGGCCTTCTAGTCTCCCTCATAGCTGATATGACAAGCATACCCATTACATTCAGCTCATACATAGACTGAGATGAGGTCTCACTAATTTTTTGCCTGGGGCTGGCCTCAAACCACCATCTTCCTGATCACTGTCTGGCATTATAAGAGTAAGCTACTGTATCTGACTTCTGAGATTGCTTTCTAAATAAAAGGAAGGATCACCAGGGGAAGTATGGAAAATAGTTATTCATGGCATTGAGTCACCTTTCCATCTAGTATTCATATCCTTGTGGAATCCCTTAGAGATAGTGCCTTGTCATTTGGCCATATAACTTGTGTTGACCAATGAGACATTAGCAAGCGTGATGCAAACAGAAGTCAGACAGACACTTAGACACTGGGCTTCTTCCAGTAGAAACCAGCCACCAGTCTGGAAGAAGTCCACCCTAACCTCCTTAAGAAATAGGATAAAAAATCCATGTGGAGAAAGAGGCCCCCTGGTGGAGAAGCAAGGTGCTTCAGCAGATTACAGCACCAAGTCTGCAGCTTGTTGGTGTGTGTGTGTGTGTGTGTGTGTGTGTGTGTGTGTGTGTGTGTGTGTGTGTGTGTGTGTGCCTGAACTCAGGGCCTGGGCACTGTGTGTGTGTGTGTGTGTGTGTGTGTGTGTGTGTGTGTGTGTGTCCTGAACTCAGGGCCTGGGCACTGTCTCTGAGCTTCTTTTGCTCAAGGTTAGCACTCTACCACTTGAACCATGGCATCACTTGCGGTGTTTTCTGTTTATGTGGTACTGAGGACTTGAACCCAAGGCTTCATTCATGCTAGCCAAGCACTCTACCACTAAGCTACATTCTCATCCCTGCAGATTATTAAGTGAAGATCTTTACGGCCTTCCCACCCAGCTGCCAGCTGAATGATGTAAGTGTGGCGAAGCGAAGAGTAAGCTCAGGAAGGCCATGAAATCATGAGCAGTAATGAATCATGGCTATTTAAATCCACTAAGTTATGAAGTGTTTTGTTATGTGGCCTTGATAATTGGTAGAGGTAGAATATTTAAGTTTTGAAGTGAGAAAAGTAAAACAACAAATTTCTGTAATTAATTAATGTAGGAAGGGAAGAAAAAAGTAAATCGGAAGAGACAATTGTATTTAGGATGTCACACACACTTTGGTCATTACAAGGCTGTCCACTGGTATGTGGGTCTTCTCCTAATGGGAAGCCTGCATTGACAAGCTCCTGGCTATGCTGCCACTGGCAACCAGTGTCATGAAATTTCCTTTGAAAGAAAAGGTTCCATTCTGGAAGCAGGTCCACACAACTATGGCCAACACACACATACACAAACACACACGCACACACACACACACATACACACAGAGCAGATTAAATGCCTAGTTTTACATTGTATGCCTGAAAAGACCATCATTGGTCATCAGCTATACGAAAGGATAAGATTAATCTCAAACCAAATGTAGGTGAAAATGTAGGAGACAAAGGGTGGCTTAAATAATTCCAGGTTGTATTCTCAGAGAGATCCCAAAGATACTTGCTTTTATAAAATAAGAATAGAACATCATGGAAAGGAAACAACAAAAAAGAGAAAATCATCCTTGAAAATTAAAGTCAAGAAGATAAAGTAAAGGAAATTCCCTGGAAGGTACAAATACAGAGATTCAAAATATGAGAAAATAAAGGACCTAATATTTACCACATAGTGATTCTAAACAAAGATGAAAGAGACTAGAAATGATGGAATAATTTAAAATATAATTTTAAAATATTTTCAAAAAGCTAGAGAAAGATCTGAGTTCTCAAACTATAAAAAGACCCACCAAATGCTAAGCAGAAAGTACTAAAAAGACACACATCCTGTGACATTTCTAAATTACAAAATAAAAATAAAAACAAAAGTTTCAATGCTTTTGGATTTTTTTGAACTTGAAATTCTGTATCAGCTAAACCAGCAAACATGAAAAAAATCCAAGATATATTCAGATAATAAAGGACAAAGAAAATTTACTATCCATTCACTCTTTCTGAAAAGAATAATTATGTACTTCAGAATAAATAGAAAGGAATTCAAGAAAAAGAATGTCACAGGATTATAAAAATGTTTTTTAAAAACTAGTACATTTCTAGCAGTCTAAATAATAAATAATTTAATCTATAAGACTTCATACAGTTTTTAAGAAAGGACTTCTTTTGAAAGTCTAGAAATAAAGTAAAATAGTAACACTTGGAGCTAAAGTTTCAACAAAACATGAGAGGTAGGAGGAGTTTTAAGACACTATTAGAAGAAAGGGCTTAAGTAACTTCATCTAAAAAGTAGACTATGGAAAAATAAAAATAATACAAGTAACTTGCCAGTAAACAGAGAAAAAATAAAATAAAACTTAAAATAAAAAACAATAAAATCTAATCATATCAGAAATCATAATAAATGTGAACAGATTAAACTATCTATTGAACTACGGAGACTAAGAATTGATGAAAGAACTCTCAACAACCTACACAAAAAGCATTTCTATACCCACACATTTACACAATGTAAGTATCTTAAAAGAGTCATATTTAAAATAATGTAACAAAGAATTAAAAATAAAGGAATGAAAAATGAATATTTGCTAAAAAAATGGTGTAGAAATATTAGTATCTGATTAAATGGAAGTCAAAATAAAAGCACTGCATGGAGCACAGAGACTTTCAAAAAGGTACAACTTAACAAGAAGATGTAATATGAAATAAATTTTGTACATAAACAAAAATCTATTAAAAACATAGAGATAACTTTAGAATTATAGTTAGTGTCAAATTTATGATACTTGAATTTTACAAGCATTTCCAGAAATTGATGGATCAAAGAGACAAAAATAAGTAAAGCTATAGGAGAATTTGAAAGATATGATATAACTTAAAGGTTTCATTTGAGATCTACGTAAAAAAATTGCAAGGAGAATCCATGTTGCTGTGATTGGAATCCCCAGTGCTGAAGTATTGAGAAGTAGAAATTTTAGAAGTGATAAGACAGTGAAAATGGACTATATAAAATCCAGTGGCGGAGCTGGGCACTGGTAGCTCATGCCTATAATCAATCCTAGCTACACAGGTGGTTGAGATCTGAAGATCAGGTTCAAAGCCAGCCTGGGCGGGGAAATCTGTAAGCTCTTATCTCCAATAAACTACTCAGAAAAGGCTGGAAGTGATGTTGTGGTTCAAGTGGTAGAGTGCTAGCCTTGAGCCAAAAGCTTAGGGACAGTGCCCAGGCACAGAGTTCAAGGCCCAGGAGTAGCCCTCCTGCCCCCACTTCCCCAGATTCAATGACAGGTAAGATTAATGGATTAATGGAGTAATGTTATTAAATCAGGATTGGGTTAGTTTGGCCCTTTTCCTCCCTTCCTCTTCCTCCCTTCATGAACCTTTTGGTATGTTTTGGTGCAGCATCAAAGCCCTGATCAGATGCAGCTCCTGATCTTAGACTTCCTAGTCTCCAAAGCATAACTCAAATAGATTTTTGTTTATAAATTACCCAGCCTGTGTAATTCTATTATAGAAGCACAAAACTGACAAATGCATGTATTTACACTTTAAAATTTACATGGTAAATGACCATTCCTTTGTACAACTAAAGATTAAAAAAAAACTAATGTATATCCTACATTGTTAAAATAAATGAGGAAAGGAGTAGGTATGGAGGGCTGGATGAGAATGTTGGAAGGGGTGACATTGATCAAGATATAGTGTGTTAATAAACTGCTCTGTAATATGACAACACCTTTGTACAATTACTTTAAATATCTTTTAAAAATGAAAAAATAAATAAAACCATCTATGGTACATTTACAAAAAAGAACCATTCACTATAATTGGTACACATAAAAAATAAATAAAAAGTAAGCCAGCTGCTTACATTTAATCCTGGTAGCTCATATCTCTTAATCCTAGCTACTTGAGAGGCTGAGAAAGGGAATATCTAGGTTTCAGATCAGCCTGGGAAGAAAGTTCATGAGACCCCTTCTTAACCAAAAGTTGGACGCAGTGTAGGAGGACTGTAGTTCAGGAGTGTGCCAGGGCAGGAAGCAAGACACTATCTTAAAAAAACAGCATGAAAAACGGCTGGAAGAGTGGCTCTGAATTAGAGTGCCTGCCCAGCAAGCACCAGGCTTGAATTCAAACCCCAGTACCACCCCCAAAAAATATAGAATGGTAACTTCTTTGTACAAGTACTTAAATTATAACAAAAAGTATGGTTTTCAAGATGCATTGTACTCTGAAACTGACATGTCGAATTGAAACTTTTCTATGCAACTACATAAAGACAACAATGATGATGATGATGATAATGATAATACTACTACTAATAAAGTGATAATATAAAACATAGTTTCCAAAATGGGAAATACTTAGACTACATTTTCTGGCTACAATTTGGGCAGGAAAAAACCCAACAACCTTAAAGTCAATGCAAGAAGAATACCAATATGACAAAACACAAAGAAAAGGAAGTTTTAAAACACTATCCTCTACAACACTCAGGCTAAAGAAAAACTCAAGACTGAAATGAATTATTTTATAAATGAGTGACACTAGAAATATCACATAATGAAACCAATTGTCAAGGCCAATGCACTCCTACAGAAAATGTATAATCTTGGACACATTCATTAGAAAAGAAGAGTTGAATACAAGCAGCTGAGAAAGAGAAAATCAGAAGGAGAAAACTCTTCAAAGAAGGAATTAATAGAGATAAAAGCAGAAATTAATAAAATGACAAACAAATGTAGACTTGGTAAATATAACCAAATGCTAGTTCTTTCATGGCTCAAGAAGAGGTAAAAATGCTAATATCCACAGACGAAATCAGATCATCAAAGATCTTCTTCTAAAAATGGCAACAGGCCCAGAATGGATTTAAGGGTGAGTTACATCAAACTTGCAAGGGATAAATAACTTCTGAGTTAAATTGTTCTAAAGAATAAACGAAGAGGGGAAACTTCCCAAGACACTCTGCTGGGCTAGCTCAGCTAGAGTAGGCATATGTTGTTTTTGATCTCCTTCTAATAACCACTAATTCATCCTTCTAATAACCACACCCTGATTTTCCCTCCTCCCTCTCCCCATCCACTCTAGCTGCATTCTTTGGAAAGAAGCTGGTCTTCTATCTAAGGATACAGATTCTGGAGTAGCGATTTACATATCATATCGAGTCTGTAACTAATACTGACACTGGAAGACAGCAGAGCCATGGGACAAAAAGGAAGTAAGTGTTGGAGCTCCAAATGCAGCTATGCCTGAAATGTGCCCTCCCCCACCCTCTTCAGCTTATAGAACCAGTGTTTAAATCAACTAAGCTTGTCATTTTCATCTGAAGCCACTGACCCTGAAGTGCCACAGATGAAGGAGGTAATACAGACAAGGACATCTAGCCTAATCACAAATACTTAGCTTAATGACCCATAAATAAAATGGTAGCAAATTTATTCAAACTAGACGTTATAAAACTGATAAATTATGACTAAACAGGTTTTGTACCACAACTCCACTTCAGGTTTTTTGATGATTAATTGGAGATAAGAGGCTCTTGGACTTTCCTGCCCAGGCCAGCCTCAACCTTAGATCCTCAGATATCAGCACCTATAGTAGTTAGGATTACAGGTAAGAGCCACAAGTGCCTGGCTTGTTTTATTTTTTTATTTTTTATTTTTTGAGATAAGGTCTCATATATAGTTCAGGCTAGACTGGAACTCACAATGTGGCCCAGGCCACAGTCTTCCTGTCTTAGCCTCCCAAGTACTAGGATTACAGGCAAATACTACCATGCCCAGTCCCAAATAAGTTTTATCCCAAGAATTAACATCACAAACACAATTGTGTTTTTTAAAATCACTGTATTGATGTACTAAAAAAAATACCCCCAACCTAAATTACCATCTTTATACATGATAAAATATTTTGTAAAAATTGTCCTTAACCAGATAAAGGGACCTGGGATGGTCATTTTTGTGTGTCTACTTGGCTAGGCAATAGTCCAAATTATTTAATCAACATTAACATAGCTGTTGTCATAAGGGTTTTTGGTAGCTATAAATAAGAAATATAAACCTTGTGCCAGTGGCTCACACCTGTAATTCTAGCTACTCAGGAGGCTGAGATCTGAGGATCTTGGTTCAAAGCCAGCCCGGGCAGGAAAGTCCCGTGAGAATCTTATCTCCAATAAACCACCAGAAAACCAGAAGTGGTACTGTGACTCAAGTGGTAGAGTGCTAGCTTTGAGCTGCCCAGGCCCAGAGTTCAAGCCCCATGACCAACAAAATAAATAAATAAATACATAAATATTATATTCAATAATCTGGGTGAGCGTGTTTCAATCAATTGAAAAGTTTTCTGAACAGAACTGAAGTTGTCCAAAAGAAGAAATTTTACCTCTGGACTACAGCTTCTGCTCAGTATCTACTTCTTGGCAGCCTACACTAGAGGTTTTGGACATGTCTAGCCAGTCCCTACAACCACATAAACCAATTCCTTGCAATAAATCTCTTAATACCTGTCTTCTAGGGATTCTATTTTCCTGGTAGGACCTTGACTGATACAAGTCTCTAACCACAGCAAACATCACACATACCTTAAACTTTAAAAAGCATTCTTTCTTAGCCAGGGATAAGAAAAGAGACCCACTATGGCCCACATTTTAATTGAATGGTTATAGAGAGTCCACTGGAAAGTTGTAGCATGCCAATAATGTCCCTCTCTCCTTGTTCATGTCCATATTCTAATCTCTAGAACCCATGTGTATTTTTCTTACATTGTGAAAGAGACTGCTGGGATGACTGAGCTAAGGATCTTTACTGGGGAAAGGATCCTGCATTATCCAGGTGGATAAAGGCAAAGGAGAGTTAAGATCAAAGGAAGTGAATGATAAGTTCACAAACCAAGGAAAGTGAGAAGCTTCCAAAAACTGGAAAAGATGGAAAAATAGATGCTCCCTGAGACCCCCAGAGGAAGCTCTGGAGCTCTGCCATCGATTTAAGACTTTGGATCTCCAGAATGGCAAGATAATAAATTTGTGTTGGGCTGGGAAGGTAGCTCAGTGGTAGAGTGCTTGCCTCGTATGCATGAGGCCCTGGGTTTGATTCCTTAGCACCACATAAACAGAAAAGGCAAGAAGTGGTGCTGTGCTTCAAATGGTAGAGCGCTCACCTTGAGCTGAAGAGCTAGGGACAGTGTCTAAGCCCAGAGTTCAAGCCCCACAACCAGGAAAAAAAATTTTTTTAAATCAGTGTTGTTTTAAGACAACTGAATTTGTGGCAATTGGTTACAGTCACAATAAGAAATTAATAAAGAAGAAATATCTGAAAAAAGACTTGCATAGCAAGCAGGTATCTGGGAGAATAGCTTCAGACAGAGGGAAGAAACAGAGCAAAGGCCCCGTGGTAAGAATGTCCAAGGAACAATTAAAAATAAATAAATAAAGCAGAAAGCAGAAAGCGCTGAGCAAGCAGGATCTTGAAGAAAACTAAGATGTGGGTCAACTAGTCATTTATTCACATACGTGAATAAATGTTTTGTAAAATTTGCAAATTATGCATCATAATTCATAAAGAGCCCTTGATCTCGTACATATCTTACATATCTCTTGCATATCTTCTATCAGTGTTGGAGTGGCCCAAAGCGTTTTTGGAGATGCAGCTGGGGAAACTTGAGCTGGGTTTAGTGGGATGCATTTGTGCATTTCACAGTTAGATCTTTGTAATTAGAAGTTATTACCAGCTGTTCTAGAATAAAAACAGCTTCAAGAAATCTTCCTGTCCACTCTACTGCCATGCCAGAGCCTTGACATGTAAGATTTAATTGAGTGCTGTTAGCTTGTAGATGCTGGTTTTGTGTGTGTGTGTGTGTGTGTGTGTGTGTGTGTGTGTGTATGGGGCTTGAATTCAAGACCTTGCATTTCCCCTTCAGTTTTTCACTCAAAGTTGGAGCTTTACCACTTGAGCTACACCTCTACTTCTGCGTGTGCGTGTGTGTGTGTGTGTGTGTGTGTGTGTGTGTGTGTGTGTGGCTTAATTGAAGATGAGTCTCTTGTACTTTGCTGGCTTTGAATCATGATCCTCTGTTCTCAGCCTCCTAAGTAGCTAGGATTACAGGCATCAGCCCCAGGAAGTTTTTTGTTTTGTTTTGTTTTAATTAGTCTGCACAAGAATGGAAAGCTCAGACATCTTACAGTTCATATACAAAAGAAATTTGATGGAGCTTTTCAATTTTGACTATTTTATGAAGCTTTTTTACCTGCACCAACAGCAAGTTGTGAAGGGAGAGAGAGGCAAATAATGGACCTAAATCAACCATAGTAGAAGAGATTATATTTCTTCTGTAAAAATTAAGGGCTGAGGATGTAGCTCAGTGATAAAATCCTTGCCTCACATGAATGAGGTCTGAGTTCCATCCCTAGCATAATCCCTAGCATAATATGCAGGTACTGTGTATGTACTATGAACCAGTGATCAAAGAATATGAAGCCAAAAATCAATATTCCAGGCAACTAATATAAATTATGTTATTTTTCTGGATATGTCTAATGTTTGTGGTCATATCTGCTCTTAAGAATCTTAAAATTTAGGACCAAGCATGGTAGATGTATCTGTAATCCAGGCTACTTGGGAAGTAGAGATAGAAAGATTGCAGCTCAAGACTGGCCCCAAGAAAAAGACTGAAAAACAAAAGGACTGAGGGAGAGGCTCAAGTACAGCGCTTCCCTAGTAAAAACAAAGCACAGAGTTCAATTCCTAACAGAAAAAAATCTTTTATCCTAAATAAATATTTACCTATATAGTAATGTAATGTTTTTTCCTCTTTTAATATTTTCAATGAAGGAGCTAAAAATGACCTGTGCTTTACGATTCACAAGACCTGACTTTGTTCTGAGAAAGAATAGAAGACAGGTGAAGTCAAAGTCATCTCTCACACTCTCCCAGCTCTGTACATTATGGAAGGCAGGGGAGGGATCCTGCCTGTTTCAGAGATCCTTTAGTAGCTGCCTTTTGACAGGACCTGGCCAATGAAAAACAAGAGAGCAGAAGCCCAGAAGGAAGAAGTAGCTGACTCTTCCTGCCTCCTCCCTTCTGCTTGGGAGGCATCATTAAACTCTCTTCCTGTGACCCCAGTTCCTGTCAAACAGGCCAGTCTTGTTCCAGCTTCTTTATGTATAATTCCAGGCCTTGGGGTTTGGGCAGTGCTGGCTCTTCCTGTCATCACTACAGCCTAGGGGAGTCTGCAGTTTCCTGCTGGTCATCATCATGGGGCTGCCTCCCCACGCCTTACTGATTTCTCAGTCTTCCACTACCTGTGTGATATTACAACGTATTTCATTCCTTCAAGGAATGGTGTCTGCTTTCATGGGTGGATCCTGGTTAAAAGAGGGACAAAAATGGAGATCTGTTATGGCCCTAATGTGATCATTTAGGTGAAATATGAAGATAACATGCTCCAAAGTAACAGTAATAACTCTGTGTGTGTGGGGGGGGAGGTTATTGTGGGGCTTGAACTCAGGGCCTAGGCGCTGTCCCTGAGCTCTTTTTTGCTCAAGACTAGCACTAGACTGCTTTGGGCTTTAGCACCACTTTTGGCTTTTTCTGAGGAGGATGCTAGGTCTCAAAATCTTGGAACTGTGAATATAAGCAATTACGTTGAGTTTGGTTGTAAAGGAAAGTAATTCTATAATACAAGAATTGAAAGATGGTAACTACAAGCTTCCTTTGATCCCATGAATGAGAAGAATAGAAATAATAAAGAAGAAACTATTCTAAAGGGACAAAAAAATAAAGGACATTGAGGATCATGAAAGAGGGACAAAGCGGTTGAAAAGCACAAAGAAATAAAGTTACCAGAGAAAAGTAGAAAATAGTCCACAGCTCCAATCCTCTCTCCAGGGAGAAGGAAAGCCAAAGAGATACAAGACAGAGAGGTAAACTGGTCCATGTCTCCAAGCACTGACCAGCATTTGCGAGCTGCAGCATAGCTATATGTGTTTGCTGCTAAGTAGCACTCAGAACTTTGAGCCCAGGGCCTGCAAATCATAAAGTTTTCCCTCACACATGCTGGTCAACTGCTGAGTGAGGTCTGGAAGTATTGAGACCAGTAAGCAAAGACTCCGAGTCTTTGGGATCTCTCTAGCCAGTGCAGAACTCAGAATTCGCTTTCTCTCCCCACCCACCAATACAATCAGAGGATGCCTATGCTTGGACAGTTGCTGCCTCTAGGGGAACAAACTGGTGAGCCTATGGATCAAGCCCACAGGCTACAAAGTTCCTCACAGCCAAAAGCACCTCCTGATACACAAAGAAGAGAATCTTCTAAAGTGAAAGCAGCCATGAATAGACAGTGGCCCTGCCTTCAGCTAACATATAACACTAGTCTGTACACTGAGGACTATAAGAGACTCCACCTAGTTTTCTTCTTACTGTGTGGTGCTAGGGATCAGGTTCAGTGCCTACAGCACTTAGGTAAATGTTTGGTTATGGGAGCTATACCCACAGTCTACTGGTGAGAAACTGCACCACAAATGTACCACTATACAACCTTATCTCAACAATGAAAATACTACCACCAAAGACTAAAGGTGATTAACACTTCTGACCAGGGGCTGGGAAGGTGGCTCAGTGGTAGAGTGCTTGCCTTGCATGCATGAGGCCCTGGGTTTGATTCCTCAGCACCACATAAGCAAAAAGAAAAAAGCCAGAAGTGGCGCTGTGGCTCAAGTGGTAGAGCGCTAGCCTTGAGCTGAAGAGCTGAGGGACAGCGCCCAGGCCCAGATTTCAGGCCCCACGACCGGACCCCAAAAAAAAAAAAAAAAAACTTCTGACGAATGCTTTGGCCTCAGATGCACAAACCCAATGAAGAAACAATTAAAAAAATTAAAATACAAGTAATATGACTTCTCCAAAATTCAACAATCCCACAATCAATAATGGACTCTAATGATGAATTAGATGGATGAAATTCTAGGCAAAGAATTCAAAAGAATAATTATAAAATTGTAAGTCGAAGAGAACATGAATAAATGCTTAGATTAATTCAAAGAAAATATAATCAAATAACATAATTAAGTAAAGAGTGCAATGCAGGATATTATAGAAAAATTAAATAATAATATAAATATCATCATGTCTATAATCCTAGCTACTCAGGAGGCTGAGATCTGAGAATCATGGTTCAAAGCCAGGCTGGATAGAAAAGTCCCTGAACTCTTATCTCCAATAAACTACTTAGAAAAAGCCAGAAGTGGCACTGTGGCTCAAGTGGTAGAACACTAATCTTGAGCACAAGGAGGCTCAGACCCAGAGTTCAAGCCCCAGGACCAGTGGGAGGGAGGGGGGGAAGAAAAGAAAAAGAGAAAATATATAGATATCCTAAAAAAGTAAAATAAATGAAATTCTAGAAGTGAAAGCTTAAATGTAAAATGAAATGCTTATCAATAGACTGGATCAAGTTGAAGTTAGAATATTGGGGCTTGAAAATAAACTATATGTATTAGGATATTCAGATGAAGATAATAAAAAAAATAAGAAAATACAAAATGAATGTGCAAGACCTCTGAGACACCATTAAAGATCAAACCTAAAATCATGGACATAAAAGATGAAACAAAATATAAGCTATAAGCAGTGAAAACATTTCCAAATATAGGGATTCTTTGGGGAAAAAATCCCAAATCTAGAAAAGGAGATGGTGATCCAGGCACAGAAGTCTTTCCAGATAGCAAACAGACAAGACTAGAAAAGAACCTGAAAGATTATCAGACTTTGCCAGAAAACCACACAGACATCCAGGAGCAGAGAATAAAGAAAGGGACTGGCAAGACCCCTTCTCACAAGGGAGAAGTGGGAAGAAGCACCTGCTATTGTCTGAGGTGACGTAAAGGGGCTAGGAGGTGGAGACCCTGGTGTAGATGTGAAGACCAGGGGCTTCATCATGGAGGACTAGGATTTATGGCTGCTGCCCAAGTAGTAGATAAGGGGCCCTGCAGCTGCCCAGACCTGAAGATCCCTCTAAGGGGCTCTTGTTGCCTTATATAGTGGTAGCTGCCCCAGAGGAGTACTATCTCAAGGCAAAGGGGGGTTTTTGGAGGCTTTACTAACTGGGTGTAGTGTTGCCTAGAAAAGGAGTATGCCAAGCTGTGGAAGGGTGAAGGAACATGTTAAGCTATGGGAAGGGAGCCCATTCAACTAACAGAGCCTCTGGACATCATGTTATAGTTAAACGAGTATACAGAATAAGGAACATTGAAAGCTGCAAGAGAGAAGCACCAAAGAAACTCTAAAAGCCAGAGGATAATAAAGAAGAATGAAATATACCATTGCAAGAAAATGGAAGGAACTGAATATCATTGGGATAAGTAAACTAAACTCAAAAAGATAAATACCACACATTTTATGTTTGTAATTAAGACCTAAAAATGACATAAATAGAAAAGGGGGATTCTTAACTCCAAATGGATCAAAGACCTCAGAGTTAAAACACACACTCTGAAAACATTACAGGATGGAATAGGAGAAACCCTAGGTTTCCTTGGCACAGGCTGAAATTTTCTTAATAGAGACCCAAAGCACAACAAATCAAACAAATGTTGGACAAATGAGATTACATGAAATTGCAGAGCTTCTGCATGGCAAAGGACATAGCTAGCAAGATCAATAGAAAGCCCACTGATTGGGAGAAGATCTTTACTAGCCATACAACGGACAAGGGTCTTATATCTAAAATATACCTGGAACTCAAAAAATTAAATCCCCCAACAACAAATCTTCAAAGAAACAACTACCCAATAAATTAAAGAGAAACTTCTCTGAAGAGGAAAGAAGGATGGCCAATAGACACATGAAGAAATGCTCAACCTCCCTAGCCATAAAAGAAATGCAAATCAAAACAACATTGAGATACCAACTCACCCCAGTTAGAATGGCTATAATCAAGAACTCTAATAACAACAGATGTTGGAGGGGATGTGGACAGAAGGGAACCTTACTGCATTGTTGGTGGGAATGTAAACTTGTTCAACCACTTTGGAAAGCAGTATGGAGATTCCTCAAAAGACTCCACATAGAGCTCCCCTATGACCCAGCAATCCCACTTTTGGGCATTTACCCAAATGATCACAGACAAAACCATACTAAAGCTACCAGCACTACTATGTTTATTGCAGCATTATTTACCATAGCTAAGATATGGAACCAACCCAGATGCCCCTCAGTAGATGAATGGATCAAGAGAATGTGGTATATATACATAATGGAATTCTATGCCTGTGTCAGAAAGAATGACATTGCCCCATTTGTTAGGAAATGGAAAGACTTGGAAAAAATTATATGAAGTGAAGTAAGCCAGGCCCAAAGAAACATAGGCCCCATGGTTTCCCTTATTTGCAATAGCTAGTATATGTCTGAGACAAGCAGAAAAAGTCAGATAAGTTGATGTTAGGCAAAATGAACCCCAAGATAAGTATTCAAATGGTTTTTTTATGTGATTGTTTCTGACATGTTTATAAGATGATTTCTTTGTTGCTTTGTATGTCCCTCCCCCACGATATAACCCCTACTTTCACTGTATTTGATGTTGGTATAATTTGTGGAGGGGAAGGGCAAAAACAAATCGTTTAAATGGGGATACAGGTGGACCCATTGCAACAACGAGACGTACAAGTCATTGTGTTGAAAAACGAACTTAACAACTTTGGCGAGGGGGAGGGATGGGGAGGGGAAGAGATGGGAAGGGATAGGAAGGGGAAACAAAGGAGGTGGCAACAATGCTCGATAAGAAATGTACTCATTATCTTACCCATGTAATTGTAATTCCTCTGTACAGTGTTTTCACAATAAAAAAAAGAATTTAAAAAAAATTAAAAAAAAAGAAAAGGGGGATTCTTGAGGGAAGACAGAGGGCATAAGGAGAGGATAATGGGTATGTGGATGTGATGTGCCTTATGAAAATAGAATAATGAAATTCACTAAAAATGTTAAAAAAAAATAAAATAAAGCTGGGCACCAGCTCATGCCCTATCTTAGCTACTCAGGAGGATGAGGATCGCCATTCAAAATCAGCCCGGGCAGAAAAGGCCATGAGATTTTTAGCTCAACCACCAAAAAGTTGGAAGTAGAGGTATGGCTCAAGTGGCAAAACACTAGCCTTGAGCAAAAAGATCAGGGACAGCACCAGGGCCCTGAGTTCAAGCCGTAGGACTAGCACTAAGACAAAACAAAAACCAATGTGGGCAAGCAGAGTAGCTACAAAAGAGTAATAAAGCAGGTGAGTTTGATCAAAGTGCTTTATATATATATCAATGGAATTATACAATTAATACATGCTAATAGTAAAGAAGAAATTATATAATATCTGGAAATGAAAGTGGGGTCAAAAGAGAAGCAGTACACTCACACAGACATGTACACATATAAAGTGATAAAGCTTTTTAAAGGTATAACATACACACAAGGGGATATGATTTTATTCAACAGTGTTTGTGAGATGAAGGTAGAACATGCCACTTTTTTTCATTGCCAAAAAGCAATGTGGCCAAAGTTTATGTAACAGTTCTATTTTTGATGGATAGAAAGTAGATTGTTTATTTAATTTGTGGTGTTGTATTTATTATTGTTATGAGCCTTCTCAGATACATTTTTGGTGCACAAATGTTTATATTTCTGTTTGATATATACAAAGGAGAAGACTGATGGACCATAGTGTATGTGTATGTTAGATTTAGTAGACATTGCCAAATAGTTTCCTCAAGTGCTCCCACCAGCAGACTAATCCACATGGTACTGTCATAGGCCGTTCTAATTTTAGCCATTCTTATTGATGTCATTGTATCCTAACATAGCTTTATTCTCATTTCTTTGATGTCTAGTAATGTTGAGAACTTTTTCACATATTTAATGGCCATATAAATATTTTCTTTTATGAAGTACTTGTTGTTGTTTGATTGTTCAAGACAAGGTGTCGAATGCAAGGGAAGAGTAGTAAATACTATTAGGGACATTCACAAGAGGCCACTTGAGCTTGTAGTCATAAATTTAAGGTGGAACTGGCCAATCTGTCATGTGTTTTTCTCAAGACTCATTTCATTATAAAGAAAAACAGGCAGTGTATGGACAGCTGGAATTCACCAAGGTTAAGAATTTCCCAAGTGGAGCTGGAAAGGTGGCTCAGTGGTAGAGCGCTTGCCTTGCATGCATGAGGCCCTGGGTTTGATTCCTCAATACCACATAAGCAGAAAGAAAAGCCAGAAGTGGCACTGTGGCTCAAGTGGTAGAGCGCTAGCCTTGAGGTGAAGAGCTGAAGGACAGCGCCCAGGCCCAGAGTTCAGGCCCCACGACCGGACCCCCCCCAAAAAAGAATTTTCCTAAGTGAGTAGCATAAAGAAGATGAAGGGCATAAGGGAGTCATGATGATGCACCATGGAATCTAAACTGGGTACTGTGAGATACTCCAGTGTCACTGGATTACAGATCATGGGGTGAGTATTTGTCAAAGTAGAATAAGAGGAATATTCAGGAAAGACTAGAAGTGGTGATCTAAAGATGCAAATTGTTTCCTAAGTCAAGACTGTAGAGATGTCAAAGCTTTTGATAGTGCTCAGGTATGTAGCCTGATGACAGCTATGAGTGGATGAGTTAGGTAGGTAGGTTGTAGTGAAGAGGAAATCAAGGGACCAAGACACCAAGTGACTTAGTCCATTTTGTGAAACTGACTGGTTTAAAACTGGTTCATATTTCTGAAAATTGTGAAGCCCAAGGTCAAGGTTCTGGCACCTGGTGGAAGTCTCTTGTCCACACACCAGGAGAGGTGTGGGAACAAACCCACTTCACAAACCATTTTATCTATTCAATTACCTCTTAAAGGTAATTACCTTAATTACTGTACCTCTGAAAGGCTCTACCTCCTGGCACTATCCGATTGTAGATTAATTTTTAACCCAAGAATTTTGGTAAAATTATAGCACAAGGTATCAGAAAGAAAATCCTCTTCAATGCTGAAGTCACAAAAAACTACAAATGGATTAGAGTTAAAGAGAATCTGTTAAAATTCACCAGTAGGAAGTATCAGCAGAGGACTGAACACATAGAGCTAAGGACTGAATCAGAGTTGAGAGGCATACCATTTGTACTTAGAAATTCATTATTTAAACAAGATGATTTTTACAATTCATACAGAGAGAGTAGGTTGTGTGATTAATTATATGGGATCAATTGTCTATCCTTTGGGAAAATGGAAGCTGGGAATCTTTCTGGGATGCTGGTCTCATGACTACATACTTGTCAAATATACCATTGCAGGAAAATGGAAGGAACTGAAGATCATTGTAGTAAGTAAACTAAACTTTTAAAGTAAATTAAATATTTAAGCATTTTAAAATATAGCTTAAAATATTTTTATAATATTGGGATGGGAGTCTTTTCCCTAAGATATCACAATAATTATGTTTAATATTTATGGCACAGTGTCCTATGTTGGTTACTATTCTAAGAATGTTTAATGTGTATTAACCTGTTTAATCCTATGCAGAAGGTACTGTAATTCTGTGTGTGTGTGTGTGTGTGTGTGCGCAAAACAAACTTCGTTTGTTTTGCTTTAGGAGTCTATTGGAGATGAGAGTCTTGTGGACTTTCATGCCTGGGCTGGCTTTGAACCACATTCTCAGATCTCAGTCTTAGTAGCTAGGATTACAGGCATGATCCACCAGTGCCTGGCTGGTGTTTTTATTCTTATTTTACATAAGAAAATTGAGACACAGAATGGATATAAGTCGCACAGCTAACTTCCAAACAGGTTATTAGTAACTGACATGTAAAAGTATAATACTTCTTTATGCTATACAAAGTTTAAAGAAAAAGAACAATGGAGAGAAAATATTTATATTCTACATTATATAACTTCATTTTTTAAACAGCTTTATTGAGGCATGATTGACATACAATGAACTACACATATTTAACGTTCAAAATCTGATGAGTTTTGACATAAGTATACACCTGTGAAACCGTTGCCACAATCAAGAATGAACATATCCATCACCCTTAAAAGGTTATTTATAACTTTCAAACCGACTATTTCCATATCATACATACATAAGGAGTTCCTACAAATCAATAAGGCAAAAACAAATGTGGGCAGAGGATATAGCCAGCAATTTGCAGCTCAAACATACAAATAGTTAATAATCTTATGGAAATTATGGAAGTTAATAATCTTATGCATAATTTCAATAACAGTGCAGGATGCAGATTAAAATGATGAGACAGGATTTTGACTGGAATGTTGAAACTTGGCAAGGTGATGCTACACCACGTTGATGAGAAGAGATAGATAATCTCTCTCTTTCTCTCTCTCTCTATATATAAATGTATATAATCTCCTTCTCCTTCCTAATAGGTTTTTTTAAGAATACATGCCTTATAGTATGTGCCAATGTATAATACACTATTTTGTTTTGGGGTTTTGTTTTTTGGTGGTACTAGGGTTTTAACTGAGACTCCTGTGCTTCCTAGGCAGGTACTCAATCACTTGAGCCAGCCCTTTTTGCTTTAGTTATTTTTCAGATAGGGTCTTACTTTTCTTACCTGGGTGGGTCTGGATTGTGATCCACCTACTTTATAGTTCCCACATAGCTGGATAACAGGGATATGCCAGCACACCCAGTTTCTCCTCAAGATGGAATTTCATGAACTTTTTTGCCTGGGTTGTCCTCAAAACTTGAACTGGGTGATCTCTGCCTTTGGAGTAGCTACAATTACAGATGTGAACCATTGTACCTGGCTACTGAACATTTCACATGAAGAAAATTGCAACATTTGTGTTGGGAGAATCTTCAAGGCTTCATTAATCATCAATTAAGTTTTAAAATGATATGAAGATATCAATGAAAAAGAGTCAGGAAGATTTCAATCTGCCAACAGAGAAAGGCAGAATCATACATATTTTATGTACATATATAATATATAAATAATTTAATTTTTAATACTGTACATACATGAAAAATGTTCACTTAGCTTACATACTTTTAAAAACTGATTTTTATTATCTTTAAGTAGTTATACAAAAGAGCTACTATTCAACAAATCAGTTTTTAAGTACAGTGCATATTGATTATCACCCCTTTCATAATTTTCCCTCAATTTATATGCTTTTATATTACACCAATTCTTAACACGTAATTTCAAAATACATGAAAAATAAAAGAACAAAATGTTTGTATATAAACTAATTCAATTGATACAGAACTGTGGAGAAGCAGATGTAGACATCCTTCCTACGTTGTTTTTTTTTTTTTTTTTTTGGTCAGCCGTGGGGCTTGAACTCTGGGTCTGGGCATTGTCCCTCAGCCCTTCAGCTCAAAGCTAGTGCTCTACCACTTGAGCCACCGCACCTCTTCCATTTTTCTGGTGGTTAATTGGAGATAAGTCTCACAGACTTTCCTTGCCCAGGCTGGCTTTGAAACACAATCCTCAGATCTCAGCCTCCTGAGTAGCGATGACAGGTGTGAGCCACCGGGTCCAGCTACATTTTTAAAATTCATGAAACAAGTTAAGTGCTAATTGTATACCAAAGATAAGCAAGGCATTGTGCTGCTGGCATAGTTTGACCTATACTAGAGAAGGAAAAACAAGCATGTTCCTTACAAGTGAAAAGGAGAGAAGGGATGCCTGATTTAGATTGGAG
This sequence comes from Dipodomys ordii, assembly GCF_000151885.1. Classification (NCBI taxonomy): domain Eukaryota; kingdom Metazoa; phylum Chordata; class Mammalia; order Rodentia; family Heteromyidae; genus Dipodomys; species Dipodomys ordii. Next base: position 3,260,826 of record NW_012267249.1, on the reverse strand, counting down.
GTAAGGAAACCTTTGTGGGAAAATAAGGGCTAGCTGAGGCCTGAGGAACAAATAATGGTTATCTAGGTAATGAATAAGAGAGAGTCTATGACAGGCGAGCAGTGTACAGGCTAAGAGCTGCAAAAAAGCTGGGATAGGCTTGGAAGACTGATCAGACATAAGGGGATGGGTAGAAGAACAAGGAGACTAGTTTTCCAACTCTGATAGCCTCAGGACTGTATGACTTATATTCAGGAAAAGTCTCTTTTATAGGTAAGAAATTTGAAGAATTTTGACAAATATGTACAGTCATGAGACCAGCATCCAGAAAGATTCCTTGTTCCTTTTGGTTCCCAAGCCCTTTGCCCTGTTGCCAGTCATCAAGACCACGGACCTGCTCTGTCTAGTTTGTCCTCTTTTAGATGGTGTTGTAATGGACTCAGACAGTAGCTAGCCGTCAAGCCTGGTTTCTTCACTCAGTAAAAGGACTTTGAGATTCATTCACACAGACATATCTGTCTGTAACTTATTGCTGAGAAGTTTTCTATAGTACAGATGCACCACAATTAGTTTATTCAGTGAATTATTTTTTTCCGGCTTGGGACTATGATGAAAGCTGCAGGTCTTTGTGTGGCTATCTCATTTCATTTCTCTAAATACCTAGAAATGGAACTATTGGGTCATATGCAATGTAGATGTTTAACTATGTAAGAAACTGCTGCTCAAGTATTTTTCCTAGTGGCAGTCCCACATTCATTCCTACCAGCATGTGTGAATGTCAGTTGTTTTCATTTCCACCAGCACTTGAAATTATCACGATTTTGCTGCTCTTGGTGTGTGTGTGTGTGTGTGTGTGTGTGTGTGTGTGTGTGTGTGTGTCTGTCTGTCTGTCTATCTGTGTGTGTGTCTGTCTGTCTGTGTCTGTGTATATATGCTGGTACGAGGGCTTGAACTCAGGGCCTAAGTCCTTTCTCTTAGCTTTTTTGCTCAGGGCTGGTATACTACCATTTGAGCCCCAGCTCTAATTTCAGCTTTTTGGTGGTTAACTGAAGATAAGAGTCTCACAAACTTTCCTGCCTGGGCTGGCTTTGAACCATGTTTCTCAGACCACTTGAGTAGCTAGGATTACAGAGGTCAGACACTGATATCACTGAGGTTTTATTTTGCATTTACTTAATGATTAATGTCTTTGAGCATATTTCCATGCTTATCATCCATATCTCTTCTTAAGAAAAATGTCAGAGTTTTTAATTTACATCAAATGGTTTGTAAAATTCCAACATATCAAATAATAATAAATGAATTTTTAAAAGTTGGAGAGTCCTCGCTTCTCAGTGTTCTTTCCCTCTGTCCTCCTTCCAAATTGATAGGAAAGACTAATTAGACATAAGGGAATGTTTGGGGAGAACAGGAGACTGGGCTTTCAAACTCCGGTAGCCTCAGGATTGCATGACATATTCTGGAAGCCAAGGGTACTAGACAGGCCTCAGCTCAGTGAGAATGTCATGTCATCACAATTATAGGAACACAAGTAAGAGAAAGATATCACTACTCAAGACAAAAAGAAAAGAGGCCAGGTGGTCCTAGGACAAATACCTTAATTCCTTCTGAGGACATGCCTCTGGCATAAGGAGCTCTCACCAGACATTACCTGTTAAAAGTTCCACACCATCTCTTAATATTGGCAGCCTAGAACTAAGCCTCTTATACACAAACCTGTGGGAGACGCACTCAAACATTCCCACAGCACAGCAAGAGACCTCCACTGAGCAGTGTTCCAATCACTAGATTAGGATCTGGCCTACCAGTGTTTAGATATAGCTCTCCAGTGAGCTTAGCCATGCCTTCCAGCATCCAGGCCTTTGTGAAGTTCCCTTCTACACAGAATCCAGGCTGACATTGTATAACCAAGAAAATGCAGCAGAAGCGACATCTTGTAACTTATGACTCAGTGAGAAGAAGCCCCAAAGCTTCTACCTTAGTCCTTTAACAGGCTCAGTCTGGGAGAAGCAGCTGTCATGTTCAAAGCTCAACAATGCTAAGCCCACATGTTCCTGGAGAGAGGCCTGCAACCAGGTACCAGATGTGTAAATGAAGGAAGCCATTGGGAATGCACCATGCAACTGAACCTTTGGGTGACTCTTGCCCCAGCTCTACCAGAGTCTGCAAGATAGAACCACCCAGAACATCAACCTGAGGACCATGAGACAGAATAATAAATTGCTATGCTAGGGAATTCACTTTGGGTGGAGTTTGTGACACTGCAATAGGTAACTGGAAAACAGAGGCTGCTCAGATTCAGGGTCCACTGTCTTGGAAAGGTGGCAGGGTCGTCCTTGAGACTGGGAATAACACGGAGGGCTGGTGTTGCCGTGTTCCTGCTTTTTCCTTCAACATTCAAACTCCCCCCATCCTTAACATGATCAGTGCCAGAAACGTGGGTGGCTACAAAAAAATGGAGACTGGCAAGAAACAGGAACTGGGAAAGTCAAAGCAGATGCCAGGCCCAGGAATGAGCCCAACTCCAACAAAATAATCAGTACAGCAATTCCTTACCAATCCATACTGCTTCTCAGTGTTTGGAACACTCTAAAATGTGTTCTCTCCTTTGACCCTTGTATCAATCGGGAGAAGGAACACTACTACCCCATTTAATTAGAAGAAGGAGGCGGCTTGGGAAGGGTAAGAATTGTGGAACACACAGCTCTAGTATACCACACTGGGAAGGAAAGAGAGCTAGGACTAATTCAGACCTGGCTTGGGGTGAGAACGGGGCAGCAAGTGGCTTAGTAGATGCTGGTAGAATGTCAGTGAAGGCAAAGCCAAGCTAACTATTTTCTGAGTATCTACTGATGCTTGAGTGTTTTTTGACACACCTCATCCTGTTTGTTTGTTTTTTCTATCACATGGGAAGGCAGATGCATTGACTGTCTCCATTTTGTACCAGGTCTTGGGCATTACATACCAAGCCAGCTGTCTTCAAAATGTCATCATGGATGCCCTGGACCTTGCTTCTAGGCTGGACCCTAGTGCCCGGATATGAGCAGAGTCCCATATCCTCTCTTGCCCACCCTTGTGCTCATCTGATCCTTGAGCCAATGAGGGTCAGGCAGTCAGAAACCATCAGACATCCCACAGGAAGTGTTATACTCTTCACTTCATCTATGTCCAGCCCTGCCTTAAGCTTAGAACCAAGCCCATCCTGAATTTAGGAATTCATTCACATAGACATACAACAGATACTTATGAAACGCCTATTGTGTTCCGAGCGCTTCACACAGTGAGTTTTTTAGAGACATCAAAGAGATAATTAGAAAACTATACACTTGTGCTGCATAATGAAGAGGAGGTAAGAGAATGGTAGGGGAAAAGTGAGGAAGTGTGTACAAAGGCCCTGAGGCAGGGTGGAACATTATGTTTACAAGGAAAAATGTAAAATTCCAGATTAGGTTTAAAAAGCAGAGACCAGGGTGAGATTGTCCAAAAAGAAATGCACTCATTACCTAACTTAATGCAACTGTAGCTCCTCTGTACATCACCTTTACAATAACAATAAAAATTTTTTTAAAAAAGCAGAAACCATATCACCTTAAACTTTGCAGACCTCATGGGGGTATTTTGGCTTTGAAGTATGTATGGAAGGTGCTGGGCAGGAGAAGGCAATGAGAAGTTGTTGATTGGTAGTTTGGCCTATTTGCTGATTTCCTTTGGACATAAGGCCTCATCGTGATGACTAGAATCTAGCTTTTATCTCTCAGTGTGGAGCCTTGACAACTGAATCTCTGTCTCACTGGGTATCACTATCCAGAAGTACAGGTAGAGGCCTGTACTTCAATATCCATACCTTTGGTCCTAACCAGAGTATGGCTGTGTTTAGGAATTCTTCCTTTATTGAGTCTGTGCTGCAGAGCATTTGACCACAGGTCTATGCACAGTTTTAGCCCCAAGGAAAGACTCTGGCTAACATAAGGCAATAGTAATAGTCCCATTCCCTTTTGTAGAGATTGATTTAGGTATAAGCCTGTACAGAGTAGCTTGATGGGCACTCTGGAGAAACATTTCTTCCTCAGAGACACCTTTTTTCTTCTACTAGATAGTTTGGTGTCTAGATGAGATGCCTAGGTTTGGGGTGGCCCTTTTTTGGGCAGGAGGATAGTCAGTGAGATAACAAAATCAACACACACAAGGTAGCAGCAAAAGAAAGGGAAGAACAGGGGTTCTTGATGGCATCATTGAACTTCATGTAGGGGCTCTTCTTCCCTCTCCATGGAGTTCTGTCATGTGATCACTTAATAATGCTAAGTTTGAAATACTCTGTTACTAGCATACAAAAGCATGCTGTATATCTGGTTTCAGGTGCTAGCTGATAACCTCTGAAGCTGATCACTGTACATCTGGTAGACATACAGACTACTCTTTGACCTGCTTGAATCTTGTACTCTAGTTAGGGCTCCAAAGCCCTTTATCTCCAGCAATGTAGTTTTAGATCTACTATGTCTGGGACCTCAATCCTGTAAATATAGCTTTTACCCTTTGTATATTGCATGCATGTTCTGGGGGTCTTCTGGCAGAACTGATCTTTGTCTGCTCCCCCTGGCTGATCTGGCAAAAGATTGGACTGAAGTTCTTGACTATGTTAGCTTAGCAAAGATGTCATCAGGAAACTGAGTCAGGACCATAGCCAGGAAGGTAGAAGGAGGTGGTAGATGATGGAAGTATGAGCTGAGGAGTCAGGTGAGGGAGGAAGTAAGGGTACAGAAGAGTACCAATCAGTAGGGGGTGGAGGGCAGGCTCTCCAGGCTGAAGGACACCCAAGTCCTCCCTGCTCCCATCACTGTCACCCAGGGTTTTGTGTAAATTTAAAGTTCACCTTAAGTAAACAACATAGACTCTCCCAGTTCATGGTTCAGAATTTGACTCCACACCATGTCGATTCATTTTAGCATAGAAATCACTGATTCCTGAATCAGAAATGCATGGAGAGAAAGCAGCTCCCTGCTTTCTGAAAGCCTGTAGTCGTCAAAACAGCTGGTGTCCCTGCCTGGGGTCTTGTACTCCCCAGACCAAAACATCCTCCTCTTCCTTTTGTGTTCCCTTTTCCTTATTATTCTCTTGAATATTCACCTATGCCAGGAAATATTCTCTGACTCTCACCAGGAAATACTTTTTATGTCATTCTAGCAACCCTTGGAAACTTCCTACTGAACTCTGTCTGGCTGAAATTAACCCAGCATGTATTTTGTTGGTTCTCAGAGTTGAGTGTGTGTGTGTGTGTGTGTGTGTGTGTGTGTGTGTGTGTACTTCATTCCAGCCAAACTTCACATCCCCAGGGCATCATCATATGGACACATATGGGAGGCAGCCTGGGACAAGGTTCTCTTCTCTGGGTTTCCCACTGAGCTCTCACCCCATTTGTAGATATTTCCCCTTAATGTCCCACCTAGATTTCAAATGCATCACCCTTTCTTGCCTAACCTACGTTTCCTTCTCTTTCTTTCCCCATTGTGGATTAGGGACACATCAGTTCTTAGACACATTGACTCAGAGCTCCCAATCACTCCCCAGTAGACCCATGAGAACTGCCACATGGCCACACAGAGAGACTTGTGTGCAGCCACACCAGACACATGACACAAAGTTTACACTCTGGAAATCCAGTTGAGAGGCCTGGCTAATTACACAGAAATAAGACAAGAAGCACATGGAAAAGCATGGAGAGAGAGAGAGAGAGAAAGAGAGAGAATGAGTCCTGCCTGCAGAGCCTTAGCAAGTCATGTAGTATGATAGCACACCCATTTACCTGTCCACAGTCCAGAGTAGCAAGCCTGGCATCAGGTATATTTGGGAATATGGAACATTGTAAAGTCCAACCATCTTGAACCTAGAATCTACCAATCCCACTCTGGAAGGAGGGCTGGCCTTACCTTTCCCCTGCTCCTGACAGCCCATAATTTGTGCCTGCTCTGGGAGACCTGGTGCTATATTTCACCTTCAGCCCCACAGAATGACTGCCCAGTTTGGTATTTTGCCCAACTCAGACTTCAGGCCTGTTCATGCCCGACTTCCTGAACCCAGAACCAAGCTGCACCCATAAGCTGCTGCCCACAGCAGCAGAGACTGGCAGTTATCTGAGGACTGTTCACATACAAATTTGTATGTGATAGGGATGCTCCTATTACCTCCCTATTCTTCAGGATGCTAGGGAACCTCAGGACAAACTATGCTTAGACCACGGCCAAATCCAAGACACCTTAAACAAATTGGCAAAGGGGAACATAGCCAGAACCGGAGCATAGGCACTTATGGTAAAAAGCCAGACTTCTTCCTGTACAGATGAGCTGGAACCTACTGTTCCCATTACCATACCTTGCCTTTCCCCATCCCAAATATGTACAGCCCACATATAGGCTGTGATGTCCTGAGGACAAAGGGGCATTCCTGAGGAAGGGGTGGCTCCTAAGCCATTCCTGGTATCAAGGGAAAGATGGCTACATATGTCTCTGTAGAAGTATAGAAGATCTTGGCAAGTGGTCAGATAAGCTTTCAAGACAAAGATCCAAAGTTAGACAGCAATTTGCTCTTGACTCCAAAATGAGCATGGATTTTAACTGCTGAGAGCTAGCCACAAAGCTGTAGCACGTGTAGTAGCTCTTGGAAGGGGCTTCAATGATGCTGGTCTGGAAAAGTCCCAGCTAGATCCTGCCTCTGCCCATTCAGAGGGACTGCCCAAGGATTAGCTGAGAGCAGACCCTGGGCAGTCCCACCTAAAACTGTTTTACTGACCTTCTCCCTTCCCCCCTCTCTCCCCCACTGCTCTTCTGTCTTACAAGAGAATTGATGTCCCCTTGTCCCATCTCCTTAGATAAAGACTGAATAATCAAGTGCTGTTGACCAGTCATTTGAAAAGTAATAAAGCTGGAATCATCGTTCTCTCTTTACATCAAAATAAATTCAAAAGGATAAAAACATAAAGTGTTAAAAGTAAAGTGCATGTGTATTGTGCAGGTCCTGAAGCAAAGTGTAAATATTAGTATTGTTTAAAGGAAAAAGGCCTTTCTAAGCATGACATAAAATATACAAGTTTTATACCTTAATCACCTAAAAATTTCAAGTACTTATGAAGGACAAAGAACAAATTATCAGGTTGAAAGTCAAGCTGAGGAAGGGAATATTAAAGATATTACCTTTAACATATAAAACAGCTCCCATAAATAATGATAATGACTACTATTCCACTCGAGAAGTGGGCAAAGAACATGACCAAATAGCCAGATTTTTTTACCCATTGGTGGCACAAACATTAGGAAAAGGGTTGACTGTCGCCTATCAGTTGGGATAAAGCTTTGTTTAATGACTAAGGGTATTTATTATTGGCTATGCTGAAAAGAAAGAGGATGTCTTCTAGTGCGGGTGGAACAGATAAGAATAGGCTCAGTGTTTATGAAGGCCAGTAAACCACTTTCCCATGATGGTAGCTAATATCCAGGCGTTGCTTCCCACTGAACATCTTCCTAGTGGTTTACAAGAAAGTTTATTTCATCCAAGTGGTAAGCTCATGAAGTAAATCCTATTATTACCCCCATTTTACGGATGAGAAAAATCAAAGCCCAGAAAGGTTAAGTAATTTGCCTAAGGATCTTTGCTATGGAATGGCAAAACTGGTGTTGAGTCTCAGGCATTTGGCTCTACCATGCTATTCCGTGCCAAGATATTAACTTTGCAAGCCTTTTGTCTAGATATTTCACTGCTGTGAATTAATCTTAAGAAGTTAATTAGGCAAGTGCAAAAGATAGGTACATGAGAATGTTGCTCTCTGTGTCCAATATGTCTTGAAAAGATGCGAATGACACAAACATTCATCAATAGGAGACCCATTGACTAAACTATGCTACTTCCAAGAAACAGAATGCTATGCACCATTAAAAAGTATGATGTATATTTATATTCACTGATATGGAAAGATTTCGACAACATATTGTTGAGTAGAAAAGCAGGTTGCAAAACAGCATGCCTAGTATGATCCCATTTAGGTAAAATTATATATATATCACTCAAGATCTGAGACGATGCTCACCAAAACGCTAAAGGTTATTATCTTGACGGGGATTTCAGGGAATTTTTATTTTCTCCTGTCTTCCTTTTTTGTGTTGTTTGGATTTTGTACAGGGAGCATATATTATCTTTGTAAACAGAAAAGGCAATTTAAAAAATGAGCCTCCTGGAATTGGCATTTCCCTACTAGTATCTTTTAGTGCTTTGTTTGACCAGCCTAGAATGTGAACCTACTAGGTGTTAGGCCCCAAAGTGGGAGAACAAAGAGAGAAACAGGCACATAGGGGCAGTGATGAGGCCAAGGCAGGAAGCACATATGTTTATCTGCTTGTTGGTAACAGGCAGGGATCAAGCTGAAAGGCAGGGAGAAGATGGACCAGCCCTGAAATAGAAAAACCAGGAGGTGCAAACACAGGTACTTGGTATGGGTGCCTTGTTCTGGCTCCCAGGTTGGTTAATGCTGTCCTGTTAATGAAGTGAGTGATTAATAGCCAGGGGGATAGAGAGCTGGTATATGAGATTAATCCCAGTTAATGAATCCATTGTTAACAGCATTAAATAGCAACAGGGGGGAGGGGGAGGCAGCCTCCTCTCTCCTCTCAGCAATCCAGGCCTGAGGTGGCTTAGATGCTACCAGGGAGGGAAGCTCTTGGTATGAAAGAGAGGAAAAGGGAGCATGCAGTGTCCCACTACTATAAGGCCTGGAGCTTTCTCTGACTCCCTCGCTCAGCCTTAGACACAGCCTCATTCCTCCATTTCTTTGGGTCACTGAGATGACTGCCCCTGTCTATGGGTTCTTGCTGCTCCAAAGGAAGCTGAGTGACAAGGTCTGTGGAGGGGGAGTTTAAGTGGAGGACATGAGAAAAAGCAGTGCCCTGGTCACTGAAGACAACAAACAAGAGGAACTCTCCTGTGGCCAGGACAGGGGGTGGGGGAGTGGGTGGTGGTAATATGAAGAAAGAGAAAATGTGGTGGGCAAAAGAAAGTGGAAGACAGCTGGGGCTGGGGACAAGCTGGCCTTGTAGTGTCCACCTTCCTTCCAGGAACCAAGTCTTAGGGCGTCCCAAGGCAAGGCACCAACATGAAGCCATCTGCCAGGCTGCTGCCTCTCTCATAGTTCACCTGACCACTTATAGCCACCTGAACAGTGAGAGGCCTGACTTGTCCCTCCCTGCACATCCAGCTGTGCTATTCACAGCTGCTCCAGAGTGTACAGCATAATTTCCTCACTCCCAGCTAGTCTAGGCACATGGCTAGAAGGGGAAACATGCTAATAACCTTGGGAAAGCAGTGTTCCATTTCACAGATAAAGACCCTGAGTCTCAGGACACTGTCTTGTCCATGATCACAAAGCAAGTTAGTAGTAGAGTATGGATTTGAAAACACTTATACCTGACTCCAAAATGTAGTCTGTTGTTACAACTCCTCTTCCTTCTACCTCAGTGGCCCTCAAGACCAACAGAAGCATGTGGCATCACTCAGCAGGCAAGTTGCTAGAAATGCAATTCTTGGGCTCCACCCTTGACCCAGAGGGGTGGGCCCACCAATCTGCTTTACCAGGCCTGAAGGATTCTGAGCCTTGATACCCTCTCTGGGCAGCAGAAGACCTTCCAGAGGATGCCCAACAAGTCCTACCTACAAATGCTGAAGCTCCCAGGAACCTCTTCTCTCCTCCATCAGCACTTTCCATCTGAGTGATATCATCCTACCCTGTGGCTTTCAACAACATTTATATGCTGACAGCTTCCCAATTTATATCTTCAGTCCTGACATCTCCCCTGAACTCCCATCTTGTACATCCTGCTACCTAGCTGACATTCTCACTTAGATGTCTACTGCCATCTCAAAATTGAAGTCAGCCCTCATTGTCCCCAAACTGGCCCCTCCTCCATAATCCCTATCTTAGCACCAACAGTCACCTAGTCATCTGGGCAAATCTGAAGTCATGAATTCATCCTTTACTTCTCTCTTTATCTCGTGGCCCACATTTAATCTAACAAGAAACCCCATTGGTTCTATTTTTGAAATATATTTCAGAGCCAACTGCTGTTTATCACTTCCACGGCTGCCACTGTGCTCCAACCTGTCTTTCTGCTCTCACCTGGAGTTGTACAGTTGCTTCTAATTAACCCCTGAGCTCCCATTCATACTTTCCATAGTCTTACCTACACTCTGTGGCCAAAACAATCTTTTCAACACCTAAAGCTGAGATCCCATCCAGGGCAAAACCTTTCGATGGCTTCCCAATACATGTAGATTTAATCCATAGTTTTAGTTTTGACCTGTAAAAATGACACGATCTGTACCCCCTTTCACTTCTCTCTAGCCTCATTGTCTCTCACCATACTGTGTGCCCCACTACAAACATGCTTGCCTTCTTACTATCCCTTGATGATAGAAAGCATGCTCCTCCAACCCCAAGGCCTTTGCATGGGCTACTGACTGATCAGAAGGGTCCTTCAATTGCTTCCATTACCTCAAACCCAGAGGGACTTACCCCCCCCCCATGATGCTCTCAGTTTCTTTAGTTTGTTTTCTGCTAGCAGTCACTGTCACTTGACATTCAATCACAAGTTTATTAGGTTTTTGTCTGTTTCCCCTTCTGGGTTGTAAGTTGCATGTAGCTGGGATTCTTCAACCCTTCAGCAACTATAATGGTGTCTGCCATTGGGAGTTGTTTCAACAGTATTTGCTGAATAAATGAATGGATGGATGGATGAATTTTCCTGAACTTGTTTCTTCACTTGTAAAAATAGGTATATTCATCTCTAAAAGTACTTACCTGTGACGACTGAATAATGTTAAAATAGCAGCTCACGATTGACATAAAGTACACCCAAGTAAAAGTTTGTCTCATTATTATTCTTTTTATCACTTTTCTATCTTATATGGCCTTTCCTTACTTTAGCCTCTTCTGACTCCATATTGCCTGCAACTCGAAAGTGAGCTTTGTCCTGGCCTGGCTGGCCAATGTTAGCAGAGTTCTCCAAAGGCTGGCAAATAGCCACATCATGGTTAGATGTGTCTTGCTCTTGTTCCCTGGATAAAACATCCACACAACAAACTCACACCTCTATGATATGTTACCGCTTCCCCTCTGCTGATGTCAGTCTTCACAGTCATTTGGTGAGGTCAGCACCATTATGCTTAGCACATGCACACAGGATGCTGGCAGCAAGTGATGTACCCAGAGCCACACTGAGAATCAGCTGCTGCTCCTCTGTTGCTCTGACAGCTGCTGCTATAGCTCTGCTCTTCCTCCTACTTCAAGACCGTCTCCTTACAGCCCACATTCTCGTGTCCAGTGGTTATCTGTGCCTGAATTGCCAAGCTCCTACTTGTACTCAGAGAGCTAGATGACCCTCCTGGCTGAAGTCCCTGGGGCTTCTCTACTCAGGACTCACACTGTCTTACCCTGTTCTCCAATTGTCTCCTGTGCTTTCCCTCATCAACTGACATTTCAATTCTTAAAATGCATTTGCTATATAGTCAAATAGATCCTCGATATACAGAGGAAAAAGCCAAAGTTTTCCCTTCACTGTCCACTTTCCAACCCCACTCCTCTTTGGAGTAACCACTGCCAACAGCCTGGCCTAACACAGCCCTTCCGTGGGTGTGTGCATGTATCAGCATACCTGCATATGCACACATGCCAGAAATAATGCTTAATATATGAGGTCAAACTGTGCCTATCCTTCAACTTGAATTTTTAACTTAGTATGTCTTTTAGACTGTGACTAGTTAGTATACACGACCTCCTCTTTAAGAGCTCTAATCTGTGGATGCACTTTGAATCACTTTTCTATTGCTGGATGTATGAGTGGTTTCCGATTTTTTTGCTATCAGAGAGCACCTTTCACTAAACAGTCCTGTGTATACTTCTATGAGTGCTATGTTTCTACTAGGGAGAGAATGAGAATCAGAGTCATGAGGGGCTCTGGGAAGTAGCTTAGTGGTACAGCGCTTTGGCTAGCATTCAAGGCCCTGGATTCCACCCACAGCACAAAAAAAAAAAAAAAAAAGAAGAGAAAAGGGAAGAAGTAAAGAAAATGGAGTCCCAGTGGGATGGTTGCCCCTCCAAAGAACCTGGATCATTTAATACTCTTCCAGGGGTATGACTGAGCTCCCATTCTGATGTTACAAAGCACTTCACAAGCACTCTCATTTGTTCCTCATGAGGCCCCTAAAAGGTTGTGACACTGTTACCCTTTTAGAGGTGAAGACTGGAATTCAGCTCCATCTTGCTGCTCTGTGCTCAGGGTCAGATCTGGTTCTTCCTAAATGGTCAAGAAAGGTTCCCAGACCTCAGGAACAGCAGCAGGAGTAAATGAGTGCTGGGGAGTTTTGGTAGGGTTATAAGCACCAGAGAAGCCTGGGGACATTCTGAGGGGGAGTGAAGAGTCTAGAGGTGAGGGCACTTGGTTGGGGCTCAAAAGCCTGAGGAGGGGCTCTCTTCCTACTCCTTTCATGGCTCAGAGGAGCCTGGGCTCAGGCTGAGAAGCAGGGCTGCTATGTTGCCATGGAAACGGAGGGTTCCTCTCTCCCTCACAGCAGGAATCATGGTGATTGGGGGGTGGGGTGGGAAAAGGACGTTTCCCTGGCAGCACCAAGGGTTGGGGCTAGAAGGCTGGTCACTCCTCTCTCTCCTCCTGTCCTTCCCCTTCTCCTCCTATCCCACAGTTGAGGTCAGCAGCTTGAAGGTGGTGGTGATGAAATGGACAGAGAAGGGGGACAGGGCAGGTAGGTGGAGCGGAGAGTCAAGGGCCCCCCAACAAGCTGCAGAAAGTCCCTCCTCTCAGACATCGAATGCTTTGGGGGCACATATATACCCCAAGTGCTGCCCAGGTGCTCTCACAAGGCACTTTCTTACACAGTCACTTGTAGAGTCATGTAGTGATCCCCACACTCAAGCTCAATGTGGTCATGCTTATCCAAAGCATATGTGCCCATGAACTTACTGCACACACACACACACACACACACACACACACACACGCACATGCACATACACGTACAAACACACACAGCCAATGGCTCATGTGCAGAGTTATATACTGATATGCTTGAGTCCTGATAGGTTTTCTCATCATTACACCCACCCCAGAGCACCACATGCTTCTGCTACCCTATATACTTGTGCAATTCTATAGTCATGCTTGTGTGCAAACATGTATGCACACACCTCTCTCTTTTCTTGTGATTGTCAGTCCCTGAAAGTGCTTTCCTTCCTCTTCCTGTCTCCTCCTACTCACTCCCCTGCTTTTTTCTGTGTCTTTGCCCTTCTGAGTCTAGACTGTCCTTGGCAGGAGCCCTGCCCTCTAGGCCCAGCCCTGAAAGGAGATGCTGTCATTTCCAAGGGAGTACATTCTCAGACACAGACTACACTTGGCCTTGAGAAAGCAGAAAGGGCTACTAAGGTTGTGGGCGGAGGGGTGTTGCAGGGTCAGGTTTGATTCTCCACTCACCCCTCTTTTCCAGATGTTGCTCCTGCCTGATCCTGTGCTGGGTGTGTCAGCAGCAAAATATAACCTGCTCCCCAAACAAAAACCTCCTACATACCTGAAACAGAACATAAAATTGTGAATATCCAACTAGGCTTAATAAAAGGCAGCCAACCAGCCATTTACTGAGGGCTTGAGAAGTAGGTGCTGTGCTAAGTCTAGTGTCTTACTTCATCCTTGTAGCAACTGCCCAGCCAGCAGCTATTATATCCATTTCACAGAGAAGGAAGCCAGAGCCTACAAAACAGCTTAACTTCCTAGTGATTAACCTGTACCTCAAACTCACTTCTTCCAGATCCTAATGATTCTTAACCAAAGAACTGTTGGCCTTGAAGGGCCACAATTCCATTTCCTGAGCAAACACTTGCTGAGGGCGCTTAGACTGGAAATCAGGGAATTAGTAGGTGACTGACATCAGAAAAGTAGACCCCTGCCAGCTGAAATTGACTACTAGCCAACTCTCTCCTTAGGATCTCTGGGTCATTTTCTGCCTCCCACCAGGGGAATTTCCACAGGTGGTCTCTGGCACTGCAATGTTAAGTTCTACATCCAAACTTTTATTGACCTCTCTTCCTGTTTTTGTGCAGCCTTCTAAGACCCCAACTGCAAACTGAGTCTTTTGCAGAGAATTATTCCAGTTCCATTTCCCTTCTGGCTCATTCCAGCCAGGCCCGGGTAGCAAGCATTTCATGCATCTACAATGTTCATCAACTTAGTTAATTCCTAACAGGAAGTCTGTTCTCATCTACTATTGATTTTTCTCCCTGTCACATTGAGATTATAGCCTCCTAGCCTTGACTTGAAAAACATTTTATTGGGGGGGGGTCGGGTCATGGGGCTTGAACTCTGGGCCTGGGCGCTGTCCTTCTTGAGCTCTTCAGCTCAAAGCGAGTGCTCTACCACTTGAGCCATGGCGCCACTTCTGGCTTTTTTTCTGCTTATATGGTGCTGAGGAATCGAACCCAGGGCCTCATGCATGCAAGGCAAGCGCTCTACCACTGAGCCACCTTCCCAGCCCACTTGAAAAACATTTAAGTTATGTGATTCTATGAGTTTTCCCACACATACTTTCTTTTCTGTCAGTTGAAGAATCTGGGAACTAGCACCTACAAATCTAATCCAATGTATTTTTACAGACTGGAAAAATGAGTACAAGAGAAGGTGCTAACTTGTCAGGAAGTCAGCTTTATTTGTGAACTGCACAGACTTTAGGGTCAAAGCCATTCCAGCTACTATGTAAACCACAGCTAAACAAATTATTAGATCTGTATGAGCCTCAATTTCCTCTTTTGTTCATGGATTGACCTGAGAATGAAATAAGATATTGCATGGTGATCACATGGAAACTGTAACGTGCTGTGGAGTACCAGTTGTCACAATCCTGGAGTGAGAAGTTAGGCTCTCTATCCCATGTCCTGTCATTTCTCTCTGCCTTGAGTATTCTGAGGGGACAAGGGTAGGCTGTGAAGCCCTGGCTCCACAATTTACTAGCTAAGCAACTGCAGGGAGATCAGCTCATGTCCTTAGAGATACTTCATCTGAGAGCAGAAGACTATAGTAGTTAACCTGTGGCTGATAAGATTCTATGAGTTACTACATAGGAAGGAGACTGTATCTAGCAAATGACTAGTTGATTGTAACTGGTATTTTCTCCCTTTACCCTCAGACCCTTTCCTATTGATATTGCTTTCAATTTCTTCAGTAGTGACCAATCTCCTACTTCCTTTAGAGGGGATTTTAATTTAGAAGGAGGCCAAGGTTAATGAGAGGCTCTTCTGGTCAGAGACACAGAGGGGTAGTAATGAGACAATCTCACTGGGAGCCTGTATGTCACTTGTGGATTCTTTTAGAGGATATCAAGGAAAGCAGGTCTGCACCTCCCAGGATGGGGATGGTCTTCATGTGATGGCAACAAGAGGAAATATGTCTGGTCTTGGTGACTGTCATCCTTACCAAACAAGATGTTAGAACCAGAGTGCCAAATTACTCAGTTCACATGCTTGAGAGTGTTTTTGTTTTGTTTTGTCAGATGTGGGGCCTGAACTCTGGGTCTGGGTACTGTCCCCCAGCTCTTCAGCTCAAGGCTAGTGTTCTACCACTTGAGCCACAGTGCCATTTACGGCCTTTTCTTCTTATTTGGTGCTAAGGAATTGAACCCAGGGCCTCATGCATGCAAAGCAAGCACTCTACCACTGAGCCACCTTCCCAGCCCCACACTTGAGTTTTTTAAAGAGAAGTGCAGCCTTGCCCTCCCCGACTTGATCCCTGATGGACAGCAGGGAAACTCAGAGGGGCCAAGTTAGAAAGTAGCCTTGGAAATATGTAGACCAACTCCCTCATTCTTGCTTATCCTACTTTACAGATAAGCAAAGGGAAGGCCAAGGAGAGAAAAACCATGTGCCCAATGAGACTGAACTCTTATTATATACACAACCCTCACAGCTTTCATCCTGTGCTCTGCTACTGCCCTCAGACACAGCTCTCTCTAAGAGGGACAAAGCCACAGAAATGGGTGAGCAAGAGCAAGGCCAAGAAGAAATGCTAGGATGTGGGTAGTCTAACAGACAAGAGAAAAAGCCAAATCAAGGGGTGGCACTACCTGCTTTCAGCAAAAAGCCTTTCCAGGGAGCACTTTAATAGCAGTGAAGCCAGTGCCCACTGAAGGAACATCAGGAATCATTGTTGCATGATTTTACCTTAAACTCCCACTTTATTCATTTCGGGTATCATCTTTCCCCCCAAATCTTTCAGCCTCTTTTGGCCACAGCTTAGGACTGAGCCTAGGAAAACTGTGCCACCTAGGGGCACCGGGCATTCACTGCAGCACAGTGGAGGAGGAAAGCTGTATCCAGGGATTGATGCTTGCTCTGGATCCCAATCTAATTTCTGGTTCTTGGAACCACCTTGAAAGGGGCAGGTCAGGGTCCTAAAGGCCAGGAAGCAGAAGGTCAAGCAGTGATAATATGGCAGAGTCCAGACCAGAGCTCAGGCCGCTTGGTTCTATCAAGTTCCCCCCCTTCCTCCCCCCCCCCACTATCCCTAGGGCGTCTTTGGGGAAAGTCAAATGCACATATAGGAAGTGAATAAGTCTTGACAGCCCTTCTTTAGCTCCTAAATCACTGGTAAATGCTTCTGTTTGTTTCCATCAGTATTGAGAGTGGGCCAGGCTGGTTGTAGGTGAAGAATGCCCTGGAGGAAACCCTAGGGTTTAGTGATTGATGGCAGATTGGGATCATGTTCTGGTTTCATCAAGGACTATGATCCCAATCCCCCTCCAAGAGAAGTTGCTTTGAAAACTAGCTGCAAAGAGGTGCTAGCACATGAAACACCCAACACAGGGCTGATCTCAGTAGGTTTGTCCCCTAGGCCGCAGATAGGGCAACTTGCCCTTCCAGTAGTTCAGGGAAAGAGTCAAGGCCCACAGTGGCCTTGAGGCCAATGGCTCTGCCTCCTTTCACCTCCCTAACATTTCTTCTTCTCCATCTCCACCCTTACTCCTACCCTCTGTCCCCTGCCCACCTGCCCCTAACTACCTTGCTTGCTCCTCAGCACTGTGCAGTATCTGTTGTTCTTTCACCTGGAACAACTTCCCTGGAACTTGCTCTCTCACTGCTTTGGGGCAGGTAACTTGTATGTCATCTTCCAGAGGGATCTTAACAACATTTGCCCTGTTTTATTCTTAACTTTGGTCACCATCTATTATACGTCTCTTGTTTACTTTCTGTTCCCATTCAATGTATTCACTGCTGAGTACTTGGCCTATAGAAAGGGCTAGGTAAACATTTGTTAAATGTGTGGATGACTATGGAAGTAATAATTTTAAAAAGAAAATAAAAACAGAACACTGGCCACCAGGCCTTTCAGAAACTTGAAAAATCGCTAACACATGGAATACTTTTCCATTTGTAAAACCCTGTCATCTGAGCATTAAGTATTTACCAAGACACAGTAAGGAGTCATGAAAAGCGGGCCATGTCCAACTGGAGGGGAAGACAGCAGGAGTTCTGCAGGTCCAAGGACTTGTGTCTGAGACACAAAGCTATCAAGAGAGAGCCAGAAACCCAGGCTCCAAGCTGGGCGGCTGCAGAACCTTCTTCCCACGCTGCAGCTTCTGTGGAGTAGGGGACCTGGAAGTACTTACGCTGAAGCACTTGGTTGAAGTATTGTTCTTAGCATAAGCACAGTACTTAAGTGGCCACCCAGTCAGCTTTCAGAGGGCTGTCTCAAGGGACAGGCAGAACCTTTCCCAACATGCTTGAAAGCTTATTGGGCACCACCATGGCAGGCATGAAACCAACTCAAGGCAGAGAAAGCCAGACTATTCAGAGCAGCATGGCCAGCTTCCCAGAGCAGACACTGCTCTGTGAGGCAAGCCAAGGGCAAAGGGTAGACTTGGAGAGAAGCTGTGAGGTGTTAGACAGAGGACTAGAATCAGGCACCATGATCCCTGGTCTCTCCACTGGAAAATGGCCCTCCTACCACCTGCCAGCTTCCCAGGGCCTCTTCTCTTTGCTCACTCTTCCCTTTGGGCTCCCCTCTCACATAGCACTTAGCTCACTGAATTGACAAATCTGCCTCTCCCTTCCCCTAAACCAGTTATTCTCAACCAGATGGAATTTAACCCAGAGGACATTTGACAATGTCTGAAGACATCTTTGGTCACCACAGTTGGAGAGACATCCCTGGTATGTAGAAGGTAGGGATGCTGTCACACATCCTAATCAGTACTCTCCCTCTTCAAGAATTATTCAGCCTAAATTGTCCGTCATACCAAGGTGGAAGGACCTGCTTAGACCTGAGCTCTGGAGGGAGGTAAGTGCTAGAGAATCTCCATGTATTCAGGGCCGCATGTGGCTCTAGGACCAAAATCTATGCATGCTTGCTAATGGATACAGGCCAGCTCAGAAAATCTCAGGGTCTGTCCCAGCTCAGTAGGCTGCACAAGCCTTCTCACTGACAGGACAGATGGATCAAGGGTTAGAGATCAGAGGTCCCTTGGAGAAGAGAGCTCAAAATCATCCTGTCTGTGGCCCCCACATCTTCCAGCCCCTCCTCTGCCCTCATGCACACCTGGATCTCAGAGGCAACACTAGGCCTTGGAATTAAACCTACATGAGGTCAAGTTTAACTCCCCACATTTCAGCTTTCTACTTGCCCTTAAGGGTATCACTTCTCTTCCTCATTTGTGAACCCAGAATAAGAATGCTGAGCTTCCTGGGGGCTTTTGTGAATATGTGCAAGTGACGAACTGGCAATTGAAAGTCTCACCACTAAAGGTGAAAAGTTGGCTGTTTCCAGTTGGAGAATCCTGATCTCAAAAGTCTGGATGGAGAGGACAGCTTCCTAAAGAACCTCTGCTTGCCATGGCTCTGGGCAAGCCAGGGACAGCTGAGGTGTTCCAAGAATAGGATCCAGTGGAATTGGCAGCAGACAGTCCAGCAGTGATGTACAGGCTCAAGAACAGAATCACACTTTCCATGTCCACTGAAACATCCCATGTGGTGAGTACAGGTAGAACAAATCATATCCACCTGCTGGCTTTGATGGAGCTCCATGGCATCTTTGCCCTATCCTCACATTGTTGATCCCATTTAACTCCTGTCACAGCCCTTCTGGGAGAAGCCACATCAGTAGTACAACTGAGGCTCACAAAGGTGGCCATTCTCTTATCAGAGCCCACATCCTTTCTGTCACCTGCATCCTCTCTCTTCAGTTCTCCAAAGTAACTTCTTTCTCCCCCTAGCCTAGAAAAACTACATTTGCACTGTAAAGAGAAGTGCCAATGCGGATTTTCACCTCTCTATATACTTCTCCAAGCCTTATTCAGGCCAGTATGGGAAGTCCTTGGAGCGGGGAGAAATTCATCATTATTCCTGGCAGAGGAGTAGCAGATCAGATTTGAGGTTAGTTCTGTCCTTCTTACCAGAAACCTCAAAGCCCTATTCCAGAGCATCTGGTAAAGTTTTAAATTCTTAGCCAAATTTCTGGGATCCATATTACAGGATGCTCAAGACCATGTGCCTCCAACCAGACATCTATTCCAGCACCCTCTAGTCTCTTCCACTAGACTGCCTTACCTCACAAGGACAGTCTGCTTATCCCACCACTGGTATCTCATACCTTTCTTCAAGTGCTGCTCTGTCTGCTTGGGAATGCAGTTCTTTCCATCTCAGTCAAGCAAATTAACTCCTTTGCAATCCAGACTGACTGTGCTGTCAAGTGCATTAAGCCTTTATCTTGGGCCCACACACTTTCAGGGCTCATGAAAGTGTTTTAATGTTTTTTGTTTTTGGTTTTTTCTGGGGGGGGGTCCAGTCATGAGGCCTGAACTCTGGGCCTGGGCGCTGTCCCTCAGCTCTTCAGCTCAAGGCTAGCGCTCTACCACTTGAGCCACAGCGCCACTTCTGGCTTTTTTCTTTTTTTGTTTATGTGGTGCTGAGGAATTGAACCCAAGGCCTCAGGCTTGTCTGAGCCACCTTCCCAGCCATGTGTTTTAATGTTTTTAACCAGAAGGGAAAAATGAAATTTTAAGTTCAACAAAGTCTTTTAATATATAGTGTTAACATATTTATTTCAATAAAGGTGTGTTTGCGTTCTGTCACTGATATAATTAACTCATAAAGAAAAAAGAGTTATTTTGGCTCACAGTTTTGGAGATTCCAGTCCAAAATCCTTTGGTTCCTTTTGCTTTAGGCCTGTGGCAAGGCAGTATGTCATGATGGGAGCATGTGGCAGAGCAAATCACTAACCTCATTACTTAAGGAAATAGAATGAAGGGGGAAGAAGAAGCCAGAGCCCCACAAACCCCACAAGGGCAATCCCCTAAGGACAATCCTACAGGTCCTTTTTCCTAAAAGTCTACAGAACTTCTCAACACTGCCATCCTGGGGATCAAGCCTTAAAACACACAAGCCATTGGGAGACACTCAAGATCCAAAGTATAGCACAGAGATCATAAACATACTTTATAAAGTTTCTCTTTTGCTCTCTTTTCTTCTCTCTCTCTGTCTCTCTCATCTATTTCTCCCCCTTCCACAAAGGCAAAACTGTCTAAGACTACAGGAAGTCATAATGTAGCCCTGTCTTCATGCTTTAATCCCCCTTTAGTCACTATTTTGGTGCTGTGTTGTTTTGAGCACATAGAACCGACCTATCTCTGTGTCTCCACTATTCATCAATTTCTGTGTTTAGCATATAACAGTAGAGACATTTGCAAGCCTACCTTTTCATTAGATGGTAAAGTCCACAGAAAAAGGCTCTGGAGCCTGGCGCCTGTAATCCTCATGTCTGTAATCCTAGCTACTAAGGAGGCTGAAATCTGAGGAGCACGGTTCAAAGCCAGCCTGAACAGGACAGTCCTTGAGACTCTTATCTCCAATTAACCACCAAAAAACCAGAAGTGGCTCTGTGGCTCAAGTGGTAGAGCACTTGCCTTGAGCTGAGGGATAGCACCTAGGCCCAGAGTTTGAACAACCAGCAAAAAAAAAAAAAGGCTCTGTCTTACCACGTTCCCAGCACCTAGAACAGGGGTAGTACATGACAGGTACTCAGCAAATGTTACTAAATGCACCTGATGCTTCTTGATGCAAACCAGAAGCTTCTCATTTCATACAAGAATGCTTATAGTTGAGCTGTTTCTCATCAAGCATTCATTCAAATATGTCTGTCTTAGGTGGAAAGAATTAGTCAGCATTAACAAAATGAATAAGGTCTTTCTGCATGGAGCTTGTGTCTAATAGTCTTTCCTGATAGTCTCTGCCCCTTATTCTCCCTATAATTCCCCCATCCTGCCCCAATTCTTCCCTTCAGTGCCCAGAACTAGTAGAGAAAAGAGCAGCCCAAGTCTCCTTTCTACCTGCTTCAGCTCCTCCATAGGCCTCACTATTCTCCCAGATGGGTGGCATGCCACCCATTGCTGTCCTCTGGAAGGTGACTACTCTAGCTCCCACGTGCTCATTAATTTCATGCTCCATCTCCCCTGTGAGTGACCTACTTTCTGCTTTTCCCCTCTGTGTCTGCCTAGCGGCTGTGGGTCTCTCACACACCTGGGACTAGGTCTCTCCGCTCCCTCTATCTTATATCCAGTGTCCCCTCCAAACCTTAGGCTTCCTCAGTTCCATCTCTGAGGCAAAGGCTCCCATGACCCTGCAAGGCAGGAGCTGAAGTCATGTGATCATAGCACTGAATTCAGATCTCAACCTCGCCACTTCTAGTGTAGATTCCACAAGCCATTGACCAAGCTAAGCCACCATTGCTTTGTTTATATACAAGTCTGTCTGGGTGTAGTTGTAAATATGAAGAGTAATCACAGGTACAGATTCAAAATTAGCCCTGGTTCCAACCTCACCCACTGGTCCCAGCCTCAGTTGGGAACTACAGTCTCCAAAGAAGCCTGCTACATGCCCCTCTGCTCACAAGAGTACTCCTGTCCTTTCTGCCAACAAGCCTCCTTTTCCACCTCTTTCCCTCCTTCAAAGCCAAGGACAGGAAACCACTCTTGAGAAGCCTTCTGGAATCCCTCCTTCCCCCAGAGAATGCAGCAGCCTGCATGTCTTTCTACCTTACCTCACTTGGGAACAGTGCTGAGGCAGGACTTTTAATCAGTAATCCTCATTTGGTATTCATCACATATGGGCTTTCCTGGGAGAGACCCAATGTCAAATATCCTGCCTTTTCATTCCCATGAATGAACTTCAGAATAATAAATGTAATAGCAAACAGTCACTGAACGCTGCTCCCAGACCAGAATGCTCAGTTCTCAAAACTACAAGAATTGACTTGGTAAATCTCAAAATGATCCTATGAGGTAAGTAATGTTATTACTCTCATATTTTTTCAGATGAGGAAACTGAGGCACAAAGATGGGAAGAAACTTCCCCTCAAGGTGGCAGAGCTGGGATTTAATGTGCTCCGGTTACATTGTGTGTAACTTTCTATATGGCCAATAGGATTGCTGGTCTTCTTCTCTGGGGAAGAAATATATGACAGAGTTGAGGCCTCTTGAATTCTTATCAGGCTACAATCAGAGAGCTCTGGGTTCCATGTGCAAAGTTTGGAAGGCTAATGTCAGTGCTAGTCTCAGTAGGACTGGTGAGAATGTGTGGCTGCTCTGTATGCTACCTGTGCACTGATACATATGCAGGGGCCCAGGAACCATCTGATAAGACTTTGAAGCTAGGAGGACCAAAGACCCTGCACCAGGGTGGATTAGTACCCAGCTTCAGAAATGTACTACAGAGAGGAGGGGACATTAGGTGGGACTTGCTTACTCTGCAAACTCCTGGACATGAAAACATGTCCAGGGGGCCGTCGGAGCAGTTGCAGTGCAGAGCCTGGCTTTCTGCTTCTCCAGTGGCAGGGGCTAGAGTCCTATGGGAAAGACCTGGACTCTCTTGTCTATCCTCCTATGAAGCTATTGTGGAGAGGAGGCACAGGGTCCCTATAATACCACTTGAATGGAACCTGCAGAGATGGCTTTTTATCTAGCAGAGTTCATTTCATTTTAATAATGCATATTAGTTTCTGGCTATAAAGATGAAACATGTTTATTGCAAACATTAAGAAAAATTTTAAAAGTCATTTATAATCTCACAATCTGGAAATAAGAACTATTAACATGTTGATACCCTTTCCTTTTTCTGTCTTCTCCTTCTTTCCTTGCTTCCTTCCTTCCTTCTTTCCTTCCTTCCTTCCTTTCCTTCTTCCTCCCTTTCTTCCTCCCTTTCTTTCTTTCTTTCCTCCTTCTTTCTTTCTTCCTTTCACAGCAATAGGATTTTAACTTGGGGTCTTGCACTTTGCTAGGCAAATGTGCTCTACCACTTGAGCCATGAATTCATCACTATTTGGTATCTTCTCTTAGCCTATTTTTCCATACTTGCATTTCGACACAATTAGGGCTTTACCAGTATACTGAATTTTTCTATTTGTCTGAATTTGCTACTAACTTTATTTCAACAGCAATGGCTATTGGAGCAAGAAGGATTAAGCCCAGTTATATATGAAAGAAAGAATAAATGAGTGAATAGGGTTTGTCTATATGTTTAAGGGTATGAACATTTGGAGCAGAGAGTTTGGACCCCATTGAAGTAGAAGGCTTTGAGCTGCTCTTTCAGCTTTTCCTAGGCAGGTGCTGCAGCCAAAGTCCTGACTTTGGAAGAGAGGCTTCCTCCCCTGGACTGGCCTCAGAGACAAAACTCAGCAGGAACCCTGGGGAACTTGCCAACCTTGCTTCCCTGGTGGTGCAGGACTGAAAGAGGCACTCGCTCTACTTTCCACAGCATTCAAAAGCAGAACTGTCAAAAGCAGGCCCCCAAATGTTCATATTATGTGGGAGAAAGTCTTGGGGAGAAAATGAGGAAGGAGGGGAATTATGCAATTGAAAACATGTACCAATCCAGACAGAATAATGAAGCACAGACACAAGATTCTGTACTCAATGGAAATTGCATTTAGCCATGTTTTGTGGTTTAAGAAAAGGAGAGAGACTGACTCAGAGAGACAGATGGAGACTCACGGGGTGAAGAGAAAGAGAGGGGAAAAAGGAAGGAGACAGATGCGAAGGGAGCGGCAGCAGCAGCCAGATGGAGTCCCAGGGAGGAGAGCATTGGAAGCAATAGGGCTTAGGGTAAGTGGCTTGGTGCCTTCTCATCTCTCTTATCTGTGCACTGTACCTAAAAAAGGTCAACCCAGCAAGTCCAGAGCCAGCCCTGACTATATCTGGACAAGAAGAAGCAGAGCAGGACCTCCTCCTGCAACTTAACTGCTTAAGTTTTTTTTCTATATTTTTCTTGGATTAAAAAAAAAAAAACTGTTCACACCTGGGTACTGGTGGCTCATGCTCGTAATCTTGGCTACTTGGGAGGCTGAGATCTGGAGGATTCAACCCAATTGTCAGCTGGACACAGCAGTGTGAACCTGTCCTCCCAGCTTGTCATCTTGAGTGAGACTCTGACTAGGCTGCTCAAAGTTCCAACAGAAAAGTCCACAAGACTCCATCTCAACAAAAGAAGCTAGGTACTGAGGAGTGTGCCTATACCCCAGCTACAATGGAAGAATAAAATTGGAGGATTATGGTTCAGGTGTATCGCTGGGCAAGAAGTGAGACCTTATCTCAAAATATAACCAGCATGGGGCTGGGAAGTTGGTTCAGTGGTAGAGTGCATGCTTCGCATGCATGAGGCCCTGGGTTCGATTCCTCAGCACCACATAAGCAGAAAAAAGCTAGAAATGGTACTGTGGCTCAAGTGGTAGGGCACTAGCCTTGACTGAAGAGCTGAGGGACAATGCCCAGGCCCAGAGTTCAGGCCCCCATGACCGACCAAAAAAAAAAATAATAACCAGCATGTAAAAGGGCTAGAGATGTGTTCAGTGGTAGAGTGCCTGGTTAGCAAAGCAAGAGGTCCTGAGGTCAAATTCTAGTACTATAGAAAAAAAAGAAGAAGAAAAAGAATAAAACAAAAACAAAAACCCCAACCCTGATCTCCATGAAAATAGTACTTTTTAAATAATAATAACAAACTATTGATACTTCTGATGATTTGGATCCATCACAAGGGCATAATACTAAGTGAAAATGTCAGTCTCAAAGGTTACATATGGCATGGTCCTACGTATATGTTATTCTAGCAGTGACAACACTGTAGAAATGAGAAGCAGACTAATGATTAGTGATTGCCAGGGCTAGGGATGACAGGGCAAAGGGTGGTATGACTGCAAGGGTAACACAAGGGATACCTTCCTGGTGATGTTCTGTATCTTCAAGCGGTGTGATTATACAAATCTAATCATGTGATAAAATGACAAGAGATACTCACATTGTATCAATGTCAAGATCCTGATTTGGACATGGTCCCATGAGGAAAACTGGATGCCAAGGGTCTTGGGACATTTCTGTATTATATTTGCAACTTCCTATAAATCTCTAATTATTTCTTTTTCTTTTTTTTTGGGGGGGGGGTCCGGTCGTGGGGCCTGAACTCTGGGCCTGGGCCCTGTCCCTCAGCTCTTCAGCTCAAGGCTAGCATTCTACCACTTGAGCCACAGCGCCACTTCCGGCTTTTTTCTTTTTGCTTATGGGGTACTGAGGAATCGAACCCAGGGCCTCAGGCATGCAAGGCAAGCGCTCTACCACTGAGCCACCTTCCCAGCCCCTCCATGAGACTCTTATCTCCAATTAACCACCAGAAAACCAGGAGTGGCGCTGTGGCTCAAGTGGTAGAGCACTCACCTTGAGCTGAAGAGTTCAGGGACAGTGCCCAGGCCCAGAGTTCAAGCCCCATGATCAAAAAGAAGAAAAAAAGCACTAAAATAAGCATAGTAATAGTAATGGCAATTTTATGACCTAAGGCTTATTTATTCCTTTCTTTTCTTTTCCTTTTTTTTTTCAGTACTGGGCCAGAAAAACTTGCTAGACAGTGCTGTTACCACTTGAATCATGTCCCCAGTCCCCATCCCACCTCTATCTTCACACTGCATACAAATTCCTGCATAAGGAAAAATTAACCCTGATAATAGAAGGCTGAACAGAAATCAATGGGAGGATTTGGAGAGAAGCAGCTGAGAAGGAAATGCATGCTACCTCTTCCTGTCTGTGGGACTTCAGATAGGTTGTTTTGCCTTTCTTGGCCCGGGTTTCTCATATCTGGATTGTGTTACTGGCTAAAACTAGACAGCATTTGTGATGCACACAATGCTCAATAGATATGAAGGCAGCCATCAGCCCACATCAGTTGTGAAAAGTGTCCTGGCCTGAGAGAAGTTTTGTTCTCTTTCCTTTCTAGGGCCATAAAGAAAAGTTACTATCACTAAGAGAAATGAACCCCAAGATATGGACACGAGAGGTTTTTCTTTGTTGTTATTGTTTTTATTGTACCAAGTGATTTTTTTTGTTTCTTTTGTATGTTCTTCTTCCTATGGTATATCCCTGCTGTCACTGTATTTGACTTTGGTACCTTGTATATACAAGGTATAAATGGCATCGTGAATATACATTTATCTAATTTGGGGAAGGGAAGGGAAATAACAAAATGCTGAAAAGAGGACACAGGATGACCCATTGCAACAATGAGACTCACAAGATGCTATGTTGGAAATGAACTTTACAACTTCGGCAGGGAGGGGAGTTGGGGGGAGGGAAGGGATAGTAGGAGAAAAACAAAGGAGGGGGTAACAATGCTTGACAAGAAATGTACTCATTACTCATGTAACTGTAACCCCTCTGTACAGCATCGTTACAATAAAATAAAAAATTAAAAAGAAAAGCATCAAAAGGGCCTTTAGGAGAATTCATTATATGCCATTAAACATGCTATAATTTTTCTGGTGTTTTTGACTTGTTTTGTGGTATTGGAACTCAAACCCTGGCATGCTAGGTTAGTACTCTATCACTGAATGATACTCTCACACCTAGAAAGTTTAGAAGTTCTCTCTCTCTCTCTCTCTCAGTTAAGGGATCCCTATCAAGCTCTCCATTGTCTTCTCTTTGTATCCCAAGTGCTGGGATTGCCCAAACTACCCTGGAACCATGATCCTCCTGATTCCTCTCATTGTTACAAAGATGACAGGCATTTGCCACTATATCCAGTTCTTGGCTGATAAGGGATTTGTCAAACTTTTTTTGCCCCCACCTGGCCTGTCTCCCAAAATAGATAGGAATATAGGCATGTAGCCACTAGCACCCACCTTCTAATATTTGTCTTTACAAATAATTTTAAGGGTATTACAAACCTGACAGAATTGGGTGGAAAATGCTATGGATTGGAAACAGCATCAGACAAACATAGTAGTTGTATTTTAAATGATCAAGCTGAAAATAAAATCTTGCTGTTTTGATAACTACAAAACACTGAACATGGGGCAGTTTCTGAAGTACAATAATACTGATCAGATCACCTGCTCAGAGACAGTCACACAGATGGGTGAATATGTACAGAGTGGGCCACAGGTACAGAGTGGGCCACAGGTACAGAGTTCTCACAAGCAGAGTGGAAGCCCTACATTGTATTGCTTGGCAGCTGAAGCCCATTGGAAGAGATTTTAAGAGTCTAATCCTATCAGTGCATTCCTCAAAATGGGAACCACATGCCTCAAATACTCAGGGCCAGTAAGAGGCAAGATGTATTGGCTTTTGAAAATAGATCAGGATAGGAGTGAATCTGGCTTTCAAAGGGACAATGTACCCTTTAGAACAGTAATGGTATTTTTTTGTGACACTTTATAGTGTCCAAGTTGCTTTCATGGAAAGGTTTCCTTAGTTTTTCCCTCTTGCTTTAAGTCTCCCTCCATCCAGGGCCCTGCCCAGCACCTAGGGGAAGGTCAGCTGTCCATCGCTTGAGTTCCTCCAGTGACAGCAGCCCACTCCTTGTTGGACAGCTCCTGTCGTCAGAAAGATCTCCTTGCCAGCAAGGTGTGATGTTCCTGACCCAGCCAATCAACCTCACACTCAGCCTGTCATTCTGCCATTTGAATTCCATTCCTGTACATTTTAAAGATGAAAACATCTTTATGAGTCCCTCGTTGAAATGCAAATATGGCTGTGAACACCTAAAGTCCCAGCAAGCAAAGACCTTTAGCTGGCACGCTGGCAGAGAGCCCAGTGATGGAATGACTGTGGAGAGCCAGGATGCAGTGAACCACAAGGCTAGAAGGCCTGAGGTTAGAGGGTGAAAATATACTTTGGGTCCTCCAGAGCCTGTCTACATGGAGGGTGGAACAGAGACTTCCAGAAGAGCAGACTCTTTCTTGTATCTGCAGGCTGGTTACTGAAAGAACCCTCTCCTTAATCAGGGGCATCTCCTCTGCCAAGATTTGGGGTTCCAGAAACTTCTGGCCAATATGGCACTTCAAATTCATGTTTATAGTCCTGTCCCCATATATAAAACTCATAGTAACAATATCACAAGGTAGATTCAAAACTGAAACAGCTATGCTCAGAATATCTCTGTGGAACAGAAACACAACAGGCCACAAACTTTTGAAGCCAGGGCTAGAGCCAGCCCCAGTGTCAGGGGGAGACCAGGAACCTAACTCCCTGGGGGGGGGGGGGTAGAGAGCTAACAGTCCCATACAAGCTCCTGGCCAAGCCTCACACAGGGTCAGCGGCTAGACACATGAAAACCTCACCCTCACCACAGAACAAGAGCCTCAAGTCCTGGGCATAAAACCTAGCCCAGGACAAGTCCCAGGAGTGCAGAGAGAACCCACAAAACTACTAGGCAATATGAATATGTATGGATAAATTAATCCCACTTCAGAAAGTCTGTAAAGTAAAAGTCCACAACACATCAGGAAAATGAATGCTGACATAGATAGCCAACAAAATCAGTAGTTGAGGGAATTAATCCTTTATAGACAAAAATCAAGTAAGTAGATTATATGAAAACAACTTTAAAATAATACGTTTAGCTCTTCAAATAGGAGTCAAGATTAACACCATTCATAAAATAATAAATAGTAATTATAAACAGAACCACTTTAAATACTGGTAATGAGAAGTAGTATTTATACAATACAGAAACAACTGAGAGGGTAGACTAAATCTAGTTCAGACATAGTAGAACATAGGAGTGAGTGTTTGGAATAGAGAGTTGGAGATTGCACCCAATGTGCAGTAAGAGAAAGATTATGCAAGAGAACAATGTAGAAGTTAGAGAATGTTCTAAGGTAACAGATAATTGTCAGTGCCTGACTCACATTCCCTTGGTTGATCAGCAGTCATCTAAAGACAGCTCTGTCCAGCTGGATGCCAGTGGCTCACGCCTGTAATCCTAGCTACTCAGGAGGCTGAGATCTGAGGATCACAGTTCATAGCTAGCCCAGGCAGGAAAGAACTGTCTCTGGAAACTCTTGTCCCCAATAAACCACCAGAAATCCGGAAGTGGTGCTGTGGCTCAAGTGGTAGAGTGTTATCCTTGAGCTGAAGAGCTGAGGGACAGCGCCCAGGCCCAGAGTTCAAGCCCCACGACCGGAAAAAAAAAAAAAAAAGACAGCTCTGTCCAGGATGGCTTACTGTGTCCCCCAACTGTAGGCATTTTCTAATCACTAGAGTCTGTCAACTTGCACAAGGGGCAGGCAGAATACAAAGGGAGTTGGCCTCAGAGAAGACCTTCAATCAGCAATGGACATTAACTCCTGGGTGCTCCAAAATCCTTTCAATTGCTGGGTAGTTATGCAGCAATAGCTGTTTTGCACATTCTCTCACAGCAGGTCTCACAGCAGGACTGAGGCTTGATTGCACCCAATAGTGACTTGCTTAGGGTCAAATCTTAATTAGCATTGCTCCCTATTGCCTTCCCAATTCTTCACTGGGCTTCCTGGGATTACCCATGAAATAATCAAGTTATATACAAGTCTGTCTCAGGGTCTGGCTTTGGGAATCCAAAAGTACATAGGGAACTTTTTTTGGGGGGTCCGGTCGTGGGGCCTGAACTCTGGGCCTGGGCGCTGTCCCTCAGCTCTTCAGCTCAAGGCTAGTGCTCTACCACTTGAGCCACAGCGCCACTTCTGGCTTTTTTCTTTTTGCTTATGTGGTGCTGAGGAATAGAACCCAGAGCCTCAGGCATGCAAGGCAAGCACTCTACCACTGAGCCACCTTCCCAGCCCTGGTTTAAGAAACTTTACGACATAAAATTATCAAGATACAAGCTCCTTCAACTTGACTTCTTCCTGGTGGCTCATAGTGGCTGCTGCAGCTCTATCACATGCATCTTCTAAATAGCTAAAAGAAAGGGTTAAATAACAGCATGTCACCTCACTTTAAAGACATTCCCACCAGACTCTTGCTTATACACATAGACTAGAGCTCAGTTATATGTCCATATGTATGTAGCTTCATATGAGACTCAAAAGTGTAACATAGAGATTTTATGGTTAAGGAAAGGGACCATTAATATGGAAGAAAGCTGGCATTCTGTGCACAAGCAGTTCAGAAACATGGAGTATAGATTGACAGACTTCTATGTAGGAGTTCTAGAACAGAGGGAATGCTAAATAAGCAATATTAGAGAAGAACTGAGAACTTCCCAGGATTCAAGATGGATGGGCAATGCACTTATTGCTGAAACAGGACAAATAAAGTAAATCCACACATTACTTGTAGTCTGGAGCTTCATGCAGAACCTTGGTGTAGATGGGGGCTTAGGCCAACTCAAGACTCTGAGTTGATTATACATACTTCTTCCCAGTTCTGAGCTCAGTGGTATCATACTAGAAACTTGAAAATGGCTGTAAAGGGAGAATGGACATCATTTCAAATAACTACTAGTCAGGGCTGCCTACTTCTAAAAGCTGGCTGTAAGCATTTACTAGCACATCATTATTTGTAAGCATGATAAAACATTCCAAGTTTGTTCTAGTTGGAATAGAAAGCCATGGAAAGTTTTGAAATGGACTATAATGTGATATGAGTTCATTGTAAATAGATAATTTTCGAGAACAGACCCTTGGTACAGGAATGAAAGTTGAAAAATGGATTCGGAGCTGTTGCTGTGAACCAGGTGGGCAAGGGCTAGGCAATTGGTCTAGCAAGGTGTCAGGGAAGGAGAAGCTCAGTTTCTGTGTCCTATTTGCTGCTGGTGTTACTTATCTACACCCTGGTCAGCCTCTGTCAATGGAATGAGCCCCCTGGCTGGAAAGAGTATGATTTTGAATCAGTGGGCCTGCAACCAACCCACTTCTCAGTACTATCCCTCAGGGAAACATAACTTCTAGACACAAAGCCTCTTACGTAAAAAGAGATAATGCCTGAAAAGAAGCTGTGCCATATAAATTGGCAAGGGGTATGCAGTCCCATTTATTCTTCTTTCCTGAAGCAGACTTCCTTGGTCTTCAGCTTCCCTTCTCTGTTTTCCCTGTCCTAGAGGCAACTTGAGGAACAGCACTGGTCACGAATTCCTTAGGCTCTTGTTTAGCCTTTTCAGTTCCTGATAGAACACCAGCGCCACCTTGTGTCTATAAAGGATTTATTCTTGTTAACCTTTATCGGTTGATTTCTTAGTGCCAAAATCCACTGCCAGATGGAGCCAATAGCTCACTGTCCTAACATTCACTGTCTGACCTGCACACAAAACCTTCTCTCTGCTGCCCCCAGTACTCCCTACATGTCATTCTTGCCATCTGGCCTGTAGAAGGTAGAGGCCTATGTCCTCAGCATCTACTCCTTTACCCAGCTGTAGGGCAAGTGTATCTTTATTCTTTATCTAGGGAAAATGAGGCTAAAACATAGAATGTGACACCTACATAAGAACACTGGGTGAGAATCCAAAGTAAGATTTGATTTCAAGGCTTCTCTTTGCAAATCCAAGGCTTTCCCCCCACAAACACATCCAAAACAAACTGTTATACAGAAGAAGCTCCATGGTTTAGCCTATTAGGATCTTTTAAAGTAGTAAAGAAAACTCTGAGATGGGTTAGAGATTTAAACTCAGGTTCAAGGTCTGTCATAAAAACTCACTAAGGGTAACAGCGGGTACAATGTGAAGCCTCGGATGATGGCGGATGCTATGGTTGGTGGCAGAGACAGTAGAGCTGGTGCCACCCAAGAAAGGGTAAAGTGATAGCCACACATGCCCACTGGAAGCCTTCAGGAGATTCACTCTCCACTTGTGGGCCTGTGTATATAATATGAAAAGGCTGCTCTCAATTTCTCCCAACCTTTTAAAAGATGACTTTTGGTCCATCTGGACATTCAGATGTGAAGAGGTTGCCAACCTATGATAAAGTCGAGGCAGAAAATCATGCTTATTAATGTGTTGTTGGTAAAAACAAACAAAATTAAACAAACCAGAAATATCTTCTGATATTTCTGACTTTGTTTTGGAAGTGACTTTGAATGGAAATGTTAGACCACTTCTATGTGTGACAGCCAAAGCCACACTCATCTCATTTGTTCTGTAGGTTGGAGGACATGGAAAAGACCTTGTTTAGGGAACAGGAGGGGGCAGTGTCACTGTGTGCAGCTTATTCTCTTTGCTGTTTATGGAGTTGACTGTACTAAGCACTTTTGATGTTCTAAAGTCCCTTATGTATTTTTAAGTAGGAGTAGGAAAATAAGACATTTAATGAATGTCTTTTGCTAAAATGTATATGAAATGTATATGGGGGAGCACAGTCAACTCCCTGAGTTGTAGGCATGGCACTTGTGTCCTGGCTCTTAGGAGAAAGAAATACAAAGAAGGCCATACCAATACTTACAGTGAAGTGTAATGTCGCATTTTGTTTGGCTTTCTTGTGTATGTAAAGGACAAAAGAGTCCTAACCTACATCTACTCTTTTTAGATATTAGTCTTTTTAGATATTGCCAGTGTATGACAAAAACAGAATTCGTAGGCTAATAAACTGTATGTTTTGTGCAAAAATTGCTAAAGAAAGGTCCATTGGGGTGGTGGACCAAGGTTCTAGAGTGTGTTTTTTCTTTTCTTTTCTTTTTTTTTTTTGGGGGGGGGGCACTGTCCCTGAGCTCTTCAGCTCAAAGCTAGCACTCTACCACTTGAGCCACAGCACCACTTCCGGTTTTCTGTGATTAATTGGAGATAAGAGTCTCATGGACTTTCCTGCCCGGGCTGGCTTTGAACAGGGATCCTCAGATCTCAGCTTCCTGAGTAACTAGGATTACAGGTATAAGCCACCAGTGCCCAGCTGAATGTTCATATTCTAAAGACACTGTTCAGATTATATTGTTACATATGTGCAGTAGGTTAAAATATCTGTGTATGCAGTGGATTGAGTCCTTACTTGAAAATGCCTATCTAGATGTTTAGAGGTACCTGATACATGTCAACGTAGAAGTAGTATATAGCACTTTGTAGATAAGTTTTTGCTGTAATTCATATCAAACACTGTCTTTAGGGAATGAAATGGAGAAATCACCTCTGAGAAGAATGACAGATGTTGCCTGTACTCATTCAGTGGCCTAGAGGAGGTGAGATGAAAGTAATTACAAAAGGTAATATACTAGGCTAGAAATGTAGCTTAGTGGTAGAGTGCTTGCCTAGCATCCATGAAACCCTGGGTTTGATTCCTCAGTACCACAGAAACAGAAAAAGCTGGAAGTGGTGCTGTAGCTTACATGGTAGAGTGCTAGCCTTGAGCAAAAGAAACTCAGGGACAGTGCCCAGGGCCTGAATTCAAGCCCCAGGACTGGCAAAAGACAAAAAAAAAAAGGTAATATACCAGTGTGTGCATAGTTGGAAATCCTCAGATGCCCTTTTTTTTAAAGAGTATTATAAATACTCTAATAAATCCAAAATTTTGTAAATTCTAGCCTCCAGATGTTACAGAGGTTGCTGACGTGGGACAAAGTAGTTAGTACAATTAACACATTTTATGTGCTTTATGTTGAAACGCAGAGGATGCTTGTCCTCTGTAAAAACTTATATATGAATGTGTTCAACTATCTCTAAGCATATACTTGTATTTGTCCACTAGTTTGTGGGCAGAGGAAAGAATTGATGAATGGCCAGAAGCCAAAATGGTCATATGTAGGAGACACCTCAGATCATACTGCATGTGCAATATTATTTACCAATACTCTGAGGATGGCAGGTAAATTCACAACATGAACTAGCTAGTCCTAGGTATTTAGAAGTGCTTTGTGTACTTAACAGTATTGGTAGTAAAATAACTGTAAAAAAGATTTGAAAAACTTGGGAAATGCTGTCTTTGGAGTTGTTAAAACACCTCTGGGAGCAGTGTACTATCTGTACTTATTCACTGGGTTAAGGGAAGTGAGGGAAAAGGAACTTGCAAAAGGTATTTTGTAAAATATTGTCCTGAAAAAGTTATTTTTGTAAAATATTATAACAAATTTTCAGCATATCCATTACCCTGTATGTTATACATTTCATTTAACTTTGCTGATCTGTATATATTTGTATAGTCCTAATTTTATAATATCTAATCTCTAGATATTAAAAAGTGTACCAATGTATGAAAAAATAAAGTTAGTAAGCTAACACATTTTGTGTATTTTGTGTTAAAATTCATGGAAAGGTTGGCTTCTGATGAAGCTAATCTAGCTAAATAATAATATATTAACAATACGAACTAAAAAGAACCCTAAGTAATCTTAAATTGACTAATACCCCTAGGTTGCCTTCAGTATCACCATGCATAAAAGGACTGAGACTAGATGTTTCCAAAGGCTCGCTTAAGTTCTAGGCTTCAATAGTCCCAAAATTGAGAGTATTCTAGATGGGGGCTAAGATTGTGAGCTCTGAGG
The DNA here is from genome assembly GCF_000151885.1 of Dipodomys ordii. Classification (NCBI taxonomy): domain Eukaryota; kingdom Metazoa; phylum Chordata; class Mammalia; order Rodentia; family Heteromyidae; genus Dipodomys; species Dipodomys ordii. Next base: position 3,226,080 of record NW_012267249.1, on the reverse strand, counting down.
CTACTGCCTGGGTTAGTGCCAGATTCAATACTCAACACCTGTGAGACTTTGGGCAAGTTGTTTGTCATGGCTTCCATTTCCTTACCTTCAAAACAAAAATAATTAAGAGTCCCTACTTCACAGAGTAGTTATCTATTAGTCCCTTTTAAAACAGTTTAGTGCATAATAATGATGATTTGTGATCACTTTTTTAAAAAATTTTATTTTATATCTAAATTCCTTGTTAAAACAGTAAGTCAGACATTTGTGAAGGTCTCACACATTACTAACGAAGATCCAGGACATAGTCATAAATATATATAGCCACAGTAAACCAATGGCACAAGGTCACCTGCTTACACACGTTCCTTGCGGGATTGTACAACTTTAATAAATCTGTGATTCTTACAACAAGGTTCAAAGACCATTACTGTATCTAAAACTAACAATCAAGATAGCATGGAAATCTAGAGACTTGGATCCTAAGCCAGGCCACTATGGCTTCAGTTTCCTCCTTTGTAGAACTGGGGATTGGACCAGCTGAACACCTTTAAAGATCCCTATTATGAGCTGGGCACTGTATAGGTTTTCACATAGCTGAATAAGAGAAGAGTACATATTGGCAAAAATCCAAGGAGCTTCTCTGTCTCTCATTTAGATCACCGGATGACAAGAATCAAGGCTACCCAGTGGAATGGTGTGTCTTCTTTTATGGGTCTCCTAGTATGCATGTGGTAGGGAGTGTGGAAATGATGCTATATGTTAGAGCAACTCCTTCCCCTCTGAGTCTCAGGTCTCTAGAGTAGCATGATCCAGTAGAACTTCTAAAGATGAAGGGGAATTCCATATCTGTGTTCTTCAATATGGACAGCCAGTCATTTGGGGACATTTAAGAGACAGCTAGTGCAACTAAGACTTATTATTTTGTTTTTTAAACAATCAGCCCCTTTATAACTGGTGGCTACTATGTTGGCTATAGCAGCTGTGGAGCCACAAGATCTTTAAGGGCATCTTCCTGGAGAGAGGAGATAATTGAGACACACAGACTCTGATTTGTTTAATGATACTCAGTGACTGTGTGACAGAACTGAAATCAGAGTCTGGGTCCTTATTCATGATAATCCTCTCTCTGCTAGTCACCACTGTACACTTGGAATCTATTGTCATACTCTGCAATGCCCCAGCCCTTCCTTAGGTTAGTAGTTTCCTGATTGTGATACTATTTTTAACATATATTCATTTAAAAAGGGGTTTAGTGAGATATTTTCATACATGTACAGAACATACTTTGATCAAATTTATCTCCTCTATTACTTGTTCATACTTCCCTTCCCTCTGTTTTTAGCATTTAGTGGGCTTCATTTGTACTTCATATTTTATATAATGTACTTTTTCCATACCAGTGCCATTATCACCCTCTCCTTTCCACCTCCCTCTTGGTAGTTCTCCCCAGTCACTCTTTAATATTCGTCGCATTATTATTGTTTTTATTGTTGGCACTGTTGTTTCTAGATCTAGATTCTGCATATAAGCAAAAACATGGAGTATCTACCCTGAATTTGGCTTATCTATCTCAATATGATTACATACACTATACATATTTTGGAGTCCGATAGCTTATGCCTATGTCTTCAAAGTTTCAGAACTTGCATTAAGATCTTTGATCCATTTTGAATTGATTTTTGTACAGGACATGAGGAGTCCAGTTTCAATCCTGTACATTCAGTTTTTCCAGCATCATTTGTTGAAGAGCTTATCTTTCAGTGTATGTTTGGGACACTTTTGTCAAAAATCAGATGGCTGCAGCTGTTTGACTCTTGTATATCATAGGTTTTTATGTCTATTTTTTGTCACTATAGCTCTTGTAGTTAATTTGAAGACAGGTTATTACAGTACTTTTTACTCCAGATTGCATTATTTGAAGTATTCCATATGGATTTTAGGATTGATTTTTTTTCTATTGGAATTTTGATGGACATGGTATTGACTCTATTGATTACTTTCTGTAGTATAGCCACATTGCTAAGAGATCTTTCTATCTTCTAGTGTCTTCTTCAGCTTTTTGTAGTGCTCATGATAAAGTTCTCCCTAAATTCATTCTAGGCATTTTTTAAATGCTATTGTAAGATTGTTTACCTGATTTCTTTCTCAGTCTGCTTATTGGTAGAAAGAAAACCCATTAATCAAAATGAATACCAGGAAGTGGAAAAGTGCTTTTGGGGAGGAAACAAAAGGAAGACACAGAAATGAATGGAGAAAGAGTGAGCAAATGTAGCTATTATTTACATTTTATTTACATACTATTATTTACATTCTGTAAAAACTGAACCACATAACTTGAGGTAAGGACAGGAGGGGGGAATGGAGAGAAGGAAGGAAAACATGACATTGACCAAGAAGCACTGTATTCATAACTTGACCCATGGAATTATAACTGCTTTGTACAATTAATAATAATTAATTAAAATTAAAAAAGAAGTCCAAGAAAAAAAGGAAAGCTACTGGGTTTTATATGTTGATTTTTTTTTATCCTGCTACTTTACTGAAAGTGAGACCTAAGAGTTTTCTAGAGTAATCTTTAAGGTCTTTTAATACTAGATTGTATCATTTGCAAATAGGAATAATTTGATTTCTTCTTTTCCTGTATTCATTATGTTTCTTTCCCTTGCCTTATTGAGCTGGCTAAGAATCCCAGTACTAAAGCTGAGAACCTGTAAAGCTCACACCTGTAATCCTAGATAATAAGGAGGTTGAGATCAGAGGATCACCATTCAAAACCAGCTGGGGCAGGAAAGTCTGTGATTCTCTTATCTCAAATTAACTACCAAAAAGCTAGAAATGGAGCCGTGGCTCAAAGTGGTAGAGCACTAAACTTGAAAACAAAAGCTCAGAGACAGAATCTAGGCCCTGAGTTCAAGCCTCAGTTCCGCCTTCCCCCTTAAAAAAATATAAAAGGATTCCAATACTATATTGAATAATAGACAAGAGAGTAGATGCCCTTGTCTCATTCCTGACTTTAGGAGAAATAGCTTCATTTCTTCCCTGTACTGCCTCTATTACTTGTTGATTATAGGTGTATCATTGATCCCTTCTAATCCTTTCTCTGTAGGGTTGTCATGAAGTTTTTGAACTTTGTCAGAGGTTTTTTTCTGCATCTATTGAGATGATTATGTGATTTTCCCCTTTATGTGCTATATTATGTTGATTGATTTGTGAATATCAAGCCATCCTTGCATCTGTGGAATAAAATCAATGTAATCTTGGTGTATGAATTTTTTAGTGTGCTATTGAATTTGATTTGCAAGGATGATATAGAGAACTTCTATATCTATGTTAAGGAAATTCATCTATAATTTTTTTGTACCTTAACAAATTTTTGGTATCATGGAAATACTGGTTTCATAGAGTGAGTTTGGTGGCATTCTTTTTTTATTCTATTGTATGGAGTAGTTTGAAAAGCATTGGTGGTATAGCTTCATTGAACCACAGGGCTGGAGCTCTGTTGTAGATTCTGTGGCTGGTAGGAACCTCCCCCTCCCCCGCCACTGGTTCTCCCTCCCCTATTATGTTCATATCCTTTTTTCAAGATCTAGATTCTGTATCTGAGAAAAAACATGAAGTTATTTCTCTTTATTTCTTCTTCTGAGTTTGGCTTATTTCATTGAATATGATGACCTCCAGTTCCTTCTATTTTCTAGAAAATGAAAAAAATTACATTCTTCTTTATGACTGAATACTGTTTCAGTATCTATCTATTGATCTATATATCTAGCTGTTGATCTATCTGTATTTTAGATATTTAGATATATTTCAGTTTCTTTATTCATCTGTTGACAAGCACCTAGGCTTAGCCATATAGCTTGGCTATTGTGAACAGTACTGCAATAATAGGTATTTCTATTACACGATGACTTACATTCTGAAGATCTTTCTTTAAATTATACATTGTGGGTATATAATGTACAGATCAGGGACTTTTTTTGTCTTCACTTCACAGTGTCAAAGGGATCAAAATTTTAAGCACTTGCTAGCACACTACTGGCTTCCTCTCTCCCATAGGGGAAAGGAATGAAAAACATTACTCCTGTCACAGTAGAAGAAACTGTGATTTTATCATTAATATTCATAGGGTCTTTGTTCCTTTATGCCAGAATAATTTGAGGATCTTGTTGGGGATGTTTCCTGGGCCCCTCTGAATCCGAATCCCTAGGATCCTAGAATCTGAATTTTTGTCAGGTCTACTCAAATGATGTTTGGTTCCTGAGTTTGGACATTACTGCTCTGTCTTCTCACTGTCACATCAAAGGACATTTTAAATATATTTGTCAAAGTCTGGACCCTCCAGGAAATTAAAACTCTGCCTCTATTTTGTGAATTCTTGCCAGATGCTATCTCATGGCATCTGAAGATAGACCCAGATCTCCTGTCTTCATTCTTTGTCTCTGAAGTACTAGAATCAGACAGAATCCAACACACATCACCTCTAGAGTTTTCTAGGTGAATTTGCCTTCTATATCCCCTAGTAGAATCTATTAACATATAGAAATATATCGGTGATTCTTAATTATTCATACCATTTGAAGTTGGAATAACTGGGTAGAGCCCTGACTCTAATTCACACTAAGTATGTGATGGGAAGCAAGTCCCATAACCTTTCCAGAGCTCAAATGCCTCCCTTGTAAAACTGTCCACTACCTCAGGGGTTTGTGAGATCATATAAGACTGTACTGGGAAAGCAAGCTCATCCATACAGGGCTGGATACACACCATTTTCTTGGCTATCTTGTCCCTACAGGTGGATCATAAACTGCCTCCTTCACCAGGTCATAAGCACCTCAGCAAGGCCCTGGCTTTTATCTCTATGTGTGGTTGTCACACATTAAGCATTTCTCAAATGTCCATAGGTGAATACCAATTTTGAATATGAATATTAAATATGAACCCTGAATAGTTAAGAGTTCTACAGAGAACAGAGCTAATTAACTAGACAGACAGTCAGCCAGCCACCCAGCCAGATGACAGATTTGTTAAAAGGCTTTTGATTTACATGATTATAAAGGCTAAAAATTTCCATACTCTGCTGCCCTGATGGTTAAGAGACACAGGAAAGTAAGCAGTGTACCTCACAGTTCTGAGAACCAGAGAGTTGGTGATGAAGATTTCAGTCCAGAACAAAAGTCTGAGAACGAGGAGTGCCAAGTCAGGAAAACAACACTAGTCTAGCACAGGACTTAGATATAGAACAAAATCAGCCTTCTGCCTTTCTGTCTCTTCAGACTCCCAGCAGATTAGATGATTCCCACCCACATTGGAGAGCACATCTACTTCGGTCACTTTACTAATTTAAATCTTAATCTCTCTTGAAAATACCTTCAAACACACACCGCCTGTAATCTGAGTATCCTGTGACCCTGTCCAGTTGACACATAAAATAAACTCTCACAAGTATGAATGATTCACACATAGATATAAACAGATAAAACTATTCACACGTGGATACACATAGATGTATGGGAATCACAGAGGTGGCACAGAGTTATAAATAGCATAAGCATGGGGTCAGAGTCTCCAAGATGGAAATGGAGACATATATGCAGCTGCATAGAAAAATACCACACCATGTTCAGCATGGTGGCACACACCTATAATTCCAGCTACTAGAGAGAGAGAGACCAAGTTGATCATGGATCAAAACGTAGACCAGAAAAAAAGTTAACAAGACCCCATCTCAACCTAAAAGCTAGGCAGAGTGGATCATGTCTGTAATCCCAGCTACAACGGAGGCAGGAGGAGGAGGATCATGGTCCAGGGTAGCCCTAACTGAAAAATAATTACAGCAAAACACCAAAGACCCTGAATTCAAACCATAGTATTATCCGTTACATGTTTATTAACTCAGATGTTCTGTGAATTGGAATCAGCCAGCTGTGTCTTTTCAAATCAAGATGTGTTTTCCAGGGCTGGAGTTTCCTTTGAGCATAGCTAAGGAAGGCTCTGCTTTTAGACTCAGAATTCAGTTGCTTACAGCCACAGGATTGAGAGCTTCAGTTTTTTTCTGTCAGCTGGAAGCCACCATCAGCTCCATTCCTTGCCGTATGAACCTCCCAACATAGGCAACCCAGAACAAGACAGCTTGGTTCTTCAGGGCCAACGAATATAACAAGGGACTCTGAAAGATGGGTGCCATATTTTCATGTAATCTAACCGAGTCATCATTTGCATAATCGCATATATTACCTCCATCTTACCACCAGTGCTGGGTTCTATGGGTTAGAAGCAAGCCACATGCGTGGCCCACACCAAGTGGAAGGAACTTCACAAAGCCATGAAGTGGGATGATAGGTTCAATGGAGCCTGTTCACCACAGGAGCAGAGGCAAACCTTTTAGAGAATTTTGCTGGTGAAGCTGGTAGACATAGACATGTGGCACTGTGAGCCCTAGAAATCGTATTTCACTTATTTAGGGGTTTGTTTAGGAGAAAACAGAAACCCAGGAAAATCACTACATAGCAGTGTCAGATTGTAATCAGACCCCTGCACTTCCAATTTCCAACATCCTGCACTGCTTCTAGCTCTGATTGTTACTAGATATTTAGGTTCAAAATATACAAACTTAAGTGAACCTTTGAAGCTGTACCTTAGGGTCATGGAGTATCTACAGACTAAATTTAAGAGCTAGATTCTTGTGGTTCATGCTTGCAATCTTGACTACACAAGAGACTGAATTCCAGAGGATTATGATTTAAAGGTAGAAAAGACAGAAAGGTAGAAAAGGTAGAAAAGATTATGATTTAAAGATAGAAAAGTCTAAGAGATTCCATCTCCAAAATAATTAGAAAAGGCCAGGCTGGAGGTATGGCTCAAGTGGTAGAATACCAGTTGAGCAATAAAGCAAGTAAACCAAGCAAGCACAAGGCTCTGAGTTCAAATCATGGTACCAGAAAAAAAGAATAATTAAATCCTTAGCATGGCATTCAAGGCCCTTTGACTCTCTTGTTAAACCAAGGACTTTTTTTTTTTTTAATTTTACCTCTTGCCATTTCCCTCTGGTTCCAAGGTTCCACTACTGAGAACCATTTGGTCCTTCCTGCTGGTGCTTCCCTCCATTTACGTATTCTCTACTAGGACTAACCTTCATTATTTACACCTAGAAAATAAGCAAAACAAAGAAAAAGTAAATAGGATGATATATCCTTTGGGTCCAGCTTTGTGAAATCTTAATTCTTTTTTTGTAAACATTTCTTGTAGGCGAAATAATCACTTCTCATTCTGCTCTTAGAATCTTGTGCAGTCTCCATTATAGCTCTTCTCATTTATACACCACTTGTTTTTGAGTTCTGTTTCTCCAATGACATAAGACCTTAAAGCAAGATTGTTAGAAAGATGTGAAACTAATTTGGTTTACAAGTCTACCATGCCAGCTGGCCCTGTCAAAAGACTATCATCGCCTCCCATAGACTGAGACACCAACAAGGCTAATGCGAGTATTTATTTCAAAGCAGATATCTCTAGAAGCTCATTGCAAGTCAGGGAAAGGCTAGCTTGATCCCCACTCAATTATGTTCTCCTTTGTGGCTGCCCCCAGTGTTACATTTATGAAATGTTTACTGATTGAACACAATTGGATTGATATTGGACAATGATAATTGATTTATACAAAAGTCTGACTCCCCCTACTAAGAGTTTAGATTACAAAGATGACAAGAAACCAGACAAGGGCATGGACAATTGGAAGCTTTGGAACCAAAGAGTCCTAATTTAAAGCCAGACTTGTTATTTACCAGCCACACTGAGCAAGTTATTTAACATCTCTAACATCAGTTTCCTCAGCTTAACAGGGAGTAAGAGTACTTGCTCCATTAGGGACACTGTGTGGAAGACTTAAGATGATATACAGATATACAATGCCTACCACATTGCTGGTGCTCATTGAATGTTAGTGCTCACTTCCCTCACCCATTTGTAGAGAATCAATATCAAAGATAATAGTCATCATCTAGAATGACCGACACAAAGGGCCAAGGAAGCATAGTGAGTGGACCAGAAAAAGGACAGGTTCAGCTTCTAACAGAGGATGAGCAGGAGCCTAACAGGAGCTATAAAGGGAAGAGTTGTGTAAAAGTAGCCCTGTTCTACACCTAGTGTACATTTTTTACTCCCGGATGATGCAGCTTCTAGGTGCTTAAGTTAACAAAAAGATAAAACAATCAATTGCCTGTGACAGATGACTGACATTTTTATTTCTGTGCCATATTGGAGCAAGTGACTTTTCTCTCAACCAGAAATTAGAAATAATCCAATTTTCAGTCAAGTTAATGCTAAGAATTGAAACACGATGAATTTCTGATTCTAAAATGTCAATGAGTTTTGTCCCCAATGCACTTGACATATTTGAAAGATATTTTAAATGGGTCTTCAAGCTCTTAAATTGAGGGACTGTTAGACTTTTAGGGTGGAATTTTTTCAACGTGTACACTTCATAAATTGATGGTTATTTTGAGTAATACTATTTCCATTGTGCCAACTGGTTGCATTTAATGGGGTCAATATGTAAACAGCTCTCTTCCTAATACTAGGACACTAAAGATGTCAGAAAAGTAGAATTTTAGAGAAAGAAAGAGATTTCAGAGGTTTATCTGATTCAACACACTTTCCTTCCACAAAAGAAATATCCTTCTAGAGTATATCCATAGCTATTGTTATATTCATGTCTAGGAAGGGAACTTGTTCATTGTTTGCTCTCAGCTCTAAGATTCATTGAGTAAAACTCTGTATCCATGAAAAGAAAGGGATGGAAAGAAGTAGTTTGGGTTCCAGACACATTGAGGATATTGGCTTAACTTAGCTTACTTTATTCTTAAAACACAAACTCTAGCCCAGTGGCTCATGCCTGTAACACTAGCTATTCAGGAGGCTGAGATCTGAGGATAGTAGTTTTAAGCCAGCTTGGGTGCCATCCTGGACAGGAAATTAATCACTAAAAAGCCAGAAGTGGAACTATGGTTCAAGTGGTAGAACATATATCTTGAGCAAAAACATTCAGGGATAGTGCCCAGGTCCTGAGTTCAATCTCTAGGACCAGCACCAAACAAACAAAACCCCACACTCAATAAAATAGATGTAATGACAGGTTAAATACCCCTTATCCAAATGCTTGGGAACAGAAGTATTTCAAATTTTGAAATGTTTGCATAGACTTTATTGGTTGAGCTCCCTAATCTCAAACTCCAAAATTAGAAATGTACCAAAATCTAAAACATCTTGAGCTTCGTGCTTGTGGTCAAAGAGTTTTAGGTTTCAGGACATTTTGGGTTTCAGATTTTCAGATTATAAAATCTCAGTCTATTTCCCAATATAAAGGACAAATAAAAAACATGGTCAAGTTCAATCATGACAAGTACAAGATAGCTCAGAACTCTCTTCAGTACACCAAGATGCCTTGTCTTTCCTGCCTCCTATGTCTTCAGTACAACTCTGTCAGCATTCTGCACTGAAGTTTTCCTTTTAAAATAAAAATCCTATGCCCAAAAGCCAGATAGCTTTTCAATACCCACTTGAAGTATATATCCAAAAGTCATTAGCTTCATAAGACCTTTGACAATCTGGCTCCAAACACACTGTGCAGGACCACTTTCCCATTTGCCCATTGTGCTTTAGGTTTCCCAGGAGGATTTTTCTTTGTTCATGTTGCACTTGTTGCCTACATGCTCTTTCCCTTTTTCTCTTCCTGAGAATTCCTGCCTTTCCTTTCAAGTCCACTCAAATGTAACCTCCTTGGTAAAGCCTTCAACGTCTCTCTAGGCAAAATGAACTCTCTGCTTTCTCTAGAATATTGTGTATGTCTCTGTAAGAGCTTCTTTTGTATTGCCTTAGTCCTTTGTTGTCTGAGATACTCAAGGAAAGAGATTGTATTTTAGTTTTCTTTGAATCCCCAGCTCCTGACAACTAACAGATGGTTCAGTGTTTATGAAATCAAGCATTTGAAGACATTTCTAAGGGGCTGCCCTACCCCACTCTACTTCTACTCATGTCTTCTACAGAATAAATATTCCTAAATATTTCATCTGTTACTTATAAAGTTTAACTTCCAGATTCCTTGTCATTTGCTTCTAGGTATTAATTGGTCAAGATCTTTCTTTTAAAGTATGACACTTAGGGCCAGGCAGGGCACAGGCCAGAGAGGCAGCCTCCTTATTGCCTACTCTGGCAGTAAAGGACCACTGACTATATAGACAGTGTGATTTGCAGAGGCATGCAGAGCCCTCATTGTTTATCCTACCTACCCAGGAAGCTGAGAAGCCAGCCCCAACAGGAAAGCCCATGAGACTCTTATCTCGAATTAACTACCAAAGAAGCCAGAGTCGAGCTGTGGTTCAAATGGTAGAGCACTAGTCTTAAGTAAAAACAAAACAAAAAAAACCCTTAGGGCAGCGTCAGGCCCTGAGTTCAAGCCCCAGGAAGGACACATGGATACACACACACACAACACACACACACACACACACACACACACACACACACACACGACACTTAGGACAAAACTTAATGACTCAAAGTCTGGCTAGGGAGAGCAAAGTAAGAGGATTCTAACTTGGAATTTGAAAAGAACATTCCTTTTACTGTTACCATGTGCCAGGAAAATAATGTGCCAAGTAGGTGTTATTTCTCTCATTTTATAGATGAAGATACTAGACATCTAAGAAGGTACTTTGAGAGGAATTTAAAATCAACACCAAAGCACAGGATAACCTTGTGCTCAATTTATATATTTAGATCATTTTTATGTACGTTGCTGCCAAGTTATTAATTTTCAGTTACCAGCTAGTGAAAGACTTAAGGGCAACAGAGGAAAAAAAAGAATATGTCTTTAGAAGGGTGTGAAACATAAGCACAGAGAAAAGGCATTTTGGATTAATGACCAACTTTCCAACAATAAGTCTTTATCTAGGAGCTTAGACAGAGTCTGAAGTTTCTCAACTACATAACTTCCTGGAACGATTTTTATTTGCTATTTTACAAGAGGAGAAAGAGAAGAAGTGCCTTAGATAAACAATGAGGGCTCTGCATGCCTCTGCAAATCACACTGTCTATATAGTCAGTGGTCCTTTACTGCCAGAGTAGGCAATAAGGAGGCTGCCTCTCTGGCCTGTGGCTTGGGTCTGAGAGGTCCCTGCTGTGCACCTTCATCTCATAAAAACTGACTGAGCGTCGATTGTGTTCCAGATGTTAGGTACTAGGGATGCAGTGAAGAACACACAGAGATTTCCTGTCCTCTGGAGCTGATAGTAAGACAAGAACCAATGGTATGCATACATCCTAGTAAGAACAATGATGAAAGTATGTGCCCAGGTTACCAAGAGAGCAAGAGGAGGAGTATTTACCCAACTCTGGGTTGAGTATGTAAGAGAAAGGTTCTAAAGAAGTTCCAGGGAAGGTAATTTAATTCATGAGTTGGAGTTAACTTAGTGAGGGCAAAGGAAGATAGAGATAAAAGGAAAAAAAGTTCCGAGTACAAGTGGAGCATCAAATACAAGAGCAGTATGAAGTTCCCACAGTGTGGGAAGAATTCTAAGTGGTTCAGTGTTTAAAATTCAAGAGCTAGGGAGGTAAGCAGGGTTACTAAGCTTCTCTTGTGTGTTAGGAACCTAACTAATACTCTATTTCTGATCATTAGCTCATGGTGTCACCTTGTATGAATATCACTGGCAAATGAATACTAGTGAATTCTAAGGTCTATCTATCTCAAACTCATAAGTGAGTAGAAAGACATTCAAATCTATGGTCTGCTTGCCCTGTTTCCAGGAATACAAGTGAGGTATATTGAACACTTGCAAGTTACAGGCCCAGTATTTAAGAGGATTTTATTAAACTTAAAAACACTTAGCAAGTCTATAGTGTGTGCAAGATTTACAAAAAGTATAGATTAAAATTTCTACCTGGAAAGGCAGGCTGTGATAGATGCCATGAAAAAGGGTCAGATGGTGGGTTGTAGGTGCTTAGAGCTTGAAGAGATCCTAGCTAGATTGTAAGGCAGAGCAAGACTTCTTGAAAGAGATGGCATTAGTGATGGGCAACAAAAGAATTCCAGGCAAAGGAAACAGCAAAAGTCTGATAAAGCTGACCAAACACTCTAGTTCTGTCCCCAATTGAACCCCTGTCCACATTCTGTTCACCTTCCCCATCTTCAAAATTATTAACTTTGGGACTCACCATAGTTTATGCTCCTATATCTCCAATACATCAACACTTGTCTGCAGCCACACAAAGTATTTGCCTTTTCTTAAACATGCTTCTTGTTTCTATCCTTCATTATACCTCTCCATGCTTCTCCAATACTTCCTTCCCTGCCTCCAATCAACTTTTCTTCCTCATAGTTCGGGCCCAGCTAAAATACTACCTTCAGTTTGTAACCTTTTCTGGAGCTCTTTCAAATTCCACATTTGATTGTATTCCTTTTGTTGTCTTGTGTTAGAATCTCTGTCCTTTACTCAGCCTTGGAGGTGAAATGGAGTCACAAACGGTCCACAACCAGAAAGTATGAAGAACATTGGAAATCTAGGAGCCTAAGAGCTTATGTGTTCCAATCTACCTTCTTCACTTTTCTTTAAGCACCAGAAGCTACATCTCCCATTTCCTTTACCCACTCTTCTCATAGGCCACCAACAGTACAATAAAACACAATTGTCAGTGACAGAATAATCACTCCTTTCTTTTTTTTCTGTTCCTTATAGAGGACATTGTCAAGTTCGGTTTCACAATATAATACATGAAACAGTGGACCTGGGGTCTTCTTGCATCCCTTCATTCAGCTATTATTGTTTTGGGGGATGGATGAGTGTGTATCAGTCCTGGGGCTTGAACTCAGGGCCTGAGTACTGTCCCTGAGTTCTTTTACTCAAGGCTAATGCTCTACCACTTAAGCCCACAGATATACTTCTGGCTTATCTTTGTCTTTTGTTTTTTGGTACTGGGGATTGAACCCAGGACACTGCACTTGCTAGGGAAGTGCTTTGCTCTTAAGCTACATCCCAACCCCACTTCCAGATTTTTTGATTAATTAGATATCAGAATGGACTTTCCTACCTGTGCTGGCTTCAAACCAAGATCTTCAAACCTCAGCCTCCTGAATAGCTAGGATTACAGGCATGAGCAACTGGTACCTGGGTTCACAACCCTTCTTTTAAAAAAGAACTTACACTCTAATTAATTTTGTCTATTTTCATCCCTTTCCATGACCTCCATTCCTGGGCATCTTTCTACAAGTAACCTTAAGGGTCTCTGGGTCTGTCAAGCCCAATTCCATTCACCGTCTCCTTCTGGATTTTTTAAATCCTATCCATCTCCTTTAAAAAAAATCCAACATCAAAAAGTTAATGACATCTATAAATTGTGTTCCAGGATACTAAGTAAATACAAATAAAACTATGTTCAAAATTACTCTGACTTTAAGGTACTACAAAGAGGTACATATCATACAAAGATATTTACCAAGTGACAGCAGAGGTGCCTTCCAGAAGTGTCCAAAGTTTTTAGCTGGATCTAAGCAAGGATTTAAAAGACAATATGTACGTGTTCTTTTTTTGGTCAGTCATGGGGCTAGAACTCTGGGCCTGAGCACTGCCCCTGAGCTCTTCAGCTCAAGGCTAGAACTCTGCTACTTGAGCCACAGTGCCACTTCCGTTTTTCTGGTGGTTTATTGGAGATAAGTGTTCCACAGCCTTCCTGCCCAGGCTGGCTTTGAACCACAATCCTCAGATCTCAGGCTCCTAGTAGCTAGGATTGCAGGTGTGAGCCACCAACATCCGGCTACACTTACATTTTTAAAACAAACACGTAAGAAAACTTTTTTCCAAACCTTGATTGAACATTGGCACTACAGGTATGAAAGTGAAGTTTCTGATCTCAAGAAGCCTTCAGCCTTGCAAATAAGCTTACAACTGAGCCCCCAAACAGTAACACAACATGTCATGCCATTAAGCTCCAGAACAACCAGGGGAGTTCTCAGAGAATGTTTAAGAGATAGTCTCACTAGATATAGTAAATGGAATTCTAAAGCAGCCCCCAAGATTCCTAGTACCTGGTGTCCACCACCTACACAATCCTGGGACAATGACTGTAATTTTACTCCTGTAATCACAGGAGTGATGACAGGGTTACATTATATGGCAGTGTTGGTGTTAATGTAGGGAGATCATCTGGGAGAGCCTGACCTACTTACACATTGTTCAAAAGCTTAAAGTGTTCTCTGTTCGAAGAAGGGAAATCAGAGCAATTCAAAGGATGAGATGGGTTTACTATGAGAAAGAGTGTCTGTTGATGAGTTAAGGAGAGACCTCCTGGCAAGGACCTGAGAGTGGTCCCTCACTGACAGACAGCAAGACAGTGGTGATCACAGTCCTACAACACAGGGAAATGAGTTCTGTCAGCAATCTGAAGGAACTTGGGCAGACCTTTCCCTTATCAAGGCTCAACAGACCATGATTGAAGCCTGTAACAGCCTGAGCAGAGAACCCAGCCACAGCCCCAGAACTCTGAACTAACCAGCAGGGATGTTTTAACTGCTAAGTTTGTGGTAATTGGTCATGAAGCAACAGGACTAACTGCAACTGTGTCAATTAACCATAGCCTGAAGCTTCTGAAACTGTAAGCCAAAGTTTTGCTCCTTTGTGTTGGTTTTTCTCAGGTATTTTATCACAGTGATGGAAGGCTGACTAATACAACTATTGTAGGTGACTGAGAATATGGTGGGGTCATTATATGAAATAGGGAACAAACATAGAATATAGGGAAGTCATGTGTTTGCTTCTTAACCCATGAATATGGAATTGTCTAATGAAAGTGAAGACAGGAACAAATAAGTCTGGGTAGAGGGCTAATGATACCCAGTAAACTTGGGTAAATAATATTCTTGGCTTTGGCAAATTAGAAGTAGGCACTAAGTGGACAGGTATACTGCCAGAGAAATGGCAGCTGATAATCAGAAACTAAGAAGCTATCAGAATACACTCACCCCCAACAAACATTCTGGGACCTCCTCTTAAGAAGCAATACAGTCTTTCATTCTTTAAATCTCAGCCTCCCAAGTAGGATTACAGGAACGAGACATTGGCACCCAGCTCCAGTGGGATTTCTTAATAACAAAGACTGACATTATTACTGATTCATGTTCATAATGAGTAAAGAATATATTAAATTTTTTCCTATATGCTTAAATTAGGATGATTATGAAGTTTATATCTTTTCAAGATATTCATTGGTTATGGATACTTTGGGAAAATTTATTTCCAAAAGCAGCTTTCCAGACAGTAGAGGTGTTTGTTGATGCCGCTGTTCCCTCTCACTTACCTTGAAGAACCCTATAAGTATGTGAAGGATATTGTGCCTAGGTGACTCTCAAGCCCACTCATACTGTCATTTGTCACCCCTTTGTTTCCCCTCACCTACCTCCCTGCTTGACTGTTCCCAGAAAGTAGACACTAAGGCGAGGTGATTGTTGGGCTTAAACAGTGGGAGCATTCACAGCATGTGATAGCAGAATCTTCTCTATAAGGGGCAAAGTGGGAAAAAGGACACCTGTCTTGGTACTGGTCAGGTGACAAGGCAATACCAAATAAAAAGCATGGAGTCACCTGGATCTCAGCTCTGTGGCTTACCTGCCCTGAGCTTTCACGCTTCTCTCTCTCTCTGCCTTCAGTGTCACTCTGTGCCACCAACTAATCCCTCAGGACTAAGCTGAGGCTTGAAAGCACTTTCTGAAATGTAAATCTGATGAGATCACTTCCCTACTTAAAATTCTCCTAAGGCAGGCATTTATAAACCTTGTGATCTCAGTGCTCTTTTTCAGTCTTAAAATATTACTGAAGGCTTTGTAGATTTTTTAAAAAATGCAGTTTGTGGCTTCCACCAACATTTACTATATACAATTTAAACCAGGAAGTTTAAAGGCATTCATTAAAAGAGTAATAAACTGGAAGTGGTATCACATGGTTGTAATCCCCAGCATTCTGGAGACTAAGCAGGAGGATCATGAGTTTGAGGCCAGCCTGGGCTCATAGTGAAATCCTATCTCAATAAATTAATTCATGTTTAATTAATTGCTTAACTAATGGTTATAAACATATCACATGTCAACACAAGCACTTCTAAATGAAAGTAACTATATTTTCTAAAGACCAAAGGAATGAAGAGTGTTTTACATTTGTGTGAATGTCATCTAACACCTGGCTTACACGAAGACAGCTGGATTCTAAAATCTGTTCCTGGCTTTAATTGGTGGTGATAGTATGTATCCTATGAAACTTTTCACTGTAACTTTTTCAAAATGAGAGTGGGGGGGGGGGAAGCAAATAATGTTTGGTGTTATTGGAAACAACAACCACAACAACGTTGAGTTCACTAGGCCCTAAAAGGATTCTAGGGACCCCTAAGATATCACTGTGCAAACCATTGGCCTTAGAAAAGAAACCCAGAGCTCTTTATCTAAACTTGCAAAGATCTCCTTCCATGTTCGCGTTCCCTTTTCCTCTGTTAGGTGCAGCAGCAGCACCACCAGATCCTCACTCAACATCTGGCACTCCAGTCCCTGGGGCCAGCCATCCCTGCCACACCTGGACACTTCCCTCTGCCAGGATGAGCTTCCTTTGCAGGTTCCTTCCAGAGCCAGCGTGTGTTTGGTCCTGGATGTCTCCTGGGACAGAGCTGACCATCCTGCAGAGCGCGAATCAGCACTGGGCCAGGCACGAGCGGCGGGACCCTGTCCGGGAACTCCACCTCCCGGGGCTTCAGATTCCTCGCTGCGCTGAACCACAGGCGTGCGGCGAGGGGCACCGAGCGCGGCCCACAGGTGGACGTGAGGGGCCGGAGCCGCGGAGAAGCCTTTCCACTTACCAGGTCCGCGTGCATCCCGTGCTCACTTACTTCACCTCACACCACCCCTTCGGCGCAGCGCGTCGGAGAAGAGGGCCTGACAAGGAGGTGCGAAGTTAACTCGCTTGAGGTCGCCACACCGCCTCTGGCGGGGCAGAGGCGGCGCTCGAACGCGAGTCCCCGAAACCTCCGCGGGCGTCACTTCACCCGTCTGTGGGACTAGAAGCGGCTAAATGGGGCGGGGGGGGGAGGAGCGCGAGGCGGCAGGCAGGCAGGTCCCTCGCTACGCGCACCCCCCTCCCAGCATCGCCCCG
>NW_012267249.1:3167391-3208404 GCF_000151885.1 Dipodomys ordii | reverse complement strand
GCTGGCGGCCTGAACGCGGCAGGGACGCCCACGGACGCGGGCCCGCTAGCCACAAAGCTAGGGGCCCCTCGGAGGGGCGGCAGGCGGCGGGCAGAGCGCCGCCGCCCTGTCCAGGCCGCGGGCTGGGGCTGGGGTCAGCAGGCAGCCCTGAAACCAGAGGTGGCAGGATGTCTAACGGGGTCCCTGGTCCAGGTAGGCGAGGATCCAGGGTCGAGAGCGCCCAGGACCTGGGAGCTGTCAGCAGCCTGTCGTCCGGGGCGGGATAACTCCTGTGCCACCTGCCCCTATCCCGCCACTAACGGGCGGCGACAGGAGGTTTCAGACCTCAATCTGGGGGCGGGAGCCATGGACACGGAGGTGGACTAGGTGTCCAGGAGGGCGGGACACGTGGGCACCGCTATGAAATGGTGCCCTGCACATGGGCGAACCCCAGACACCATTGGACTTGAATTGAGAGTTATGCAGGATATCTTTCTCGCACCCTATGCCCAAGTATCTTTGCGAATGCCATGTAACACCCCAGCAATTTGACAAACCTGTTTGGACAGCTATATACTCCGTAACGGGGTGCTAATCTCCTCCCAGGGAAACCCGTTCCATTCCTGGATGGATTTGGTTCTAGGTGGAAATGAACAGCTGCTTCTCATCTTTCTGGTGCCTTTCCCATATGGATAGCTGTTAAGATAGCTGGAGAATAATCAATTTTGTCCTTATTAATTCCACTTCCTTCATTTCCTCTTCATATCCTGTGGTCTCAGATCCATTCTCTGAAATCAACTCTATAATTTGCCCCTGTCCCTTTTAGAGAAGCGTTTCTTAATTTGAGTAAGGAGACAAACACAACCTTGTAACTTTTTGCAGAGCTCTTTGGGCGCAATGATTTGAAATCTGCTTAAGTAAAAACAAAAAAACAAAAAAAAATTACTCTCTTCCTCATTTCTGTGTCGTTTTGAACTTGAAAAAAAATCTAGTAATGTTTGTTCACCCCAACTTAAAAAAAAAAGATCCTGTTTTGCAGAGACTTTCAGGTTTTCTTTCCTTCAAAAAATGTCTATAAACACTTCATCAAATGAGCTAATGTATATCAAAATGTTTTATAAAGTGTAATATGCCATTGCAAATAAAAGAACTTATTTTTACTCTGAAGAGGATTGAGATCTACTTTGGTGCCAAACTGCAATTTAATATTTGGCTGGAAAGGGAAATTCTTTATTACATTGAACCCTTTGCTCTTTTCTAACTGCCAGCAGAAGGCCCCAGATTACTATGAAAAAAGAACACTTTTTGTTGCTCACTTAACATTGTTTTTTACTTTAAAAATGTCATTTAGCCCTAGTGATATATGTGGTTGAATTTTTTTTAAATATCTGTTACTTTCTAAGTCCCTGCCTAAGCAACCCTGTGAATTAATAATTTTTTAATCCCAGTAAGATAGGATGGCCTTGTAGATATATCTGAGCCTCTGAGCTCTAATTAAAGTTTCAGTTTTTTAGGCAACCATGTACTAGCAGTCAGAATTGATTCTTAATCTTTGTTTTTATGTTTTTACTTTTTAAGTTGGTCAGTGTTTTTGAAGTTTGTATCATATTTTTAAAAATTTCTGGTATGTTATATAAATGCTCTTTGCTTTTGTGTAAGTTGGGTAAATTTTTGTAACATCCATCTGTATAGAACTGTACAGATTCAGAAGAGAACCTTTGAAAGCGATTTAACAGTAGTATGTTATACATGGTGATTAAGCATCATTCTGTTGAAAAGTTAAATTTACCATGTTTTAGCCTTGAGAGAAGGTTCATCTCAAACAGAGAAACCAGCATGAACAAAAGATCCAAAGGAGAAAGGGAATGGCTCCTATTAAGAACTACAGCAATCTGAGAAAATAACAGTAAAGATTAAAAAGTAACAAACTGTGAAGTTGGGAAAGCAGGCAGAAGCCATGCCATTGTAAACATTGTGTGCATAAATATCTTAAAAAATAGTTGATTTATTTTAGTCACTGAAAGATTTTCTTTTTATAAATCAGGATTTCAAGTAACATTTTAAAAGGGTCAAAAGGATGAATTTGATACAAATCCTATGAGACTGTGGTTAATGGGATGTACAGGTGAGAGAATGAAGAGTCTAATGTGGTGTTAATATTGTTGCCTTGGGTGAGTTGGAGGATGGTAATAGCATTGATGGAGATAGAAAACATTGGGCATTTTGTTATTTTGAACTTGAACACTACAATTTCTTGATTTAGATCAATGAGCAGATTAGTGCATGTAAACTGGGGGAAACAGATTGTGATCAGACATGGGGATATTAATACATTAATATTAATATGGTGTTGAGTAGGTAACAGCTAGGTCTGTGTGAATAGTGACCTACAGCAGAAGCAAAGGTTAGTGAAGTGAAGTTAGACAAGGAATTGTGCTGCTAATATATATTGAACAAGTCTGTGTGGATAGTGAAGTGATTTAGTATGATGAGATACGGGGAAGAGAAGAAGACTGTGACCCAGGTGCAGTAAAAATAAAAGGATTACTAGAGAGAGTAGTAGATAACAGATGATGAGGTAGGATGTAGAGTGAGTGGGATATCCAGATAGTACAACCCTCAAAGGAAGAGGGACTTTTAAACACAAGAAAGCAAAACGTGTGTGTGTGTGTGTGTGTGTGTGTGTACTAACTTTTCCTGAAAGCTTTAACTGAAAGTAGGCTTCTGATCTCTTCATCTTAATTCAGAATTCTGTTTGCTCTGAAGAGTTTGATCTTAGTTTTGAAAAAGAGGGGAAATTTCCCCACATTGAATTCTTTCTACTAACAGGTAATTTCAAAGACTTTTTTCTCTAATGATTGGTAAATAAATAGGAAATAATTAGATAAGCCAGTAAAGTTACACTCATGGTTTCTGAGCAGTCTAGTGAAAGATCCTATGCTTTGGATTTAGAATGGGCAGGATTCAGATTTAGGCTTTGTCATTTACGAGCCTTGGGACTAAATAAATTCCTTAGGTTTAGTGAGCTTTAGTATAGTATTTGTAAAATATAAATTTCTATTATAGGGTATCACAAAGATTACATGTATACATATGTACATATGTATAAATGTAAAATCACTAAAATCAACTGACATTTTTTTTGGTGGGTCCGGTCATAGGGCCTGAACTCTGGGCCTGGGCGCTGTCCCTCTGCCACTTGAGCCATAGCACCACTTCCAGCTTTTTTTTCCTGCTTATGTGGTGCTGAGGAATTGAACCCAGGGCCTCATGCATGCAAGGCAAGTGCTCTACCACTGAGCCACCTTCTCAGCCCCTCAATTGACATTTTAAAAATGTTATTGTTTACCTGTTTCTAAGAAATTTATGTTCTGCCATCAAAAATGAAACCTTTTTATGCCTACCTAAATTATTAGGCAAAATATACTAAGTACTCTAAGGGAAGTAAAAGAGTGGTTTTGCAATTCAGAGGAGTCATTTTTAGGAGTCATTTTAAACGTATAGAAACATATTTAAGAATTTAAGAATTTTCTTTGGGCCTTGGAGAAAAAAATTATTAAATAACATTTTAGGTAGATGTGCAAACTAGGTCAGTTACACAACATGTTTGTTAAAAAAAATAGCTGCTATAATCTTAAGTATTGTATTTGTGTAAGTCAATAATGAGGTATGTGGTTAGAGAGATGGACTTGGACTACTGTATTAAAGACCTGAACCTGTGCAGTTTGGAGTTAATTCTAGATAAATTAAGGATCTCTCTCTCTCATACACACATGCACACATGCACACACACACACACACACACACACACACACACACACAGATTTAGTCACAGTTACAATCTCATTTCTATACAACCATTGTTTGCATCAGTCCTAGGGCTTGAACTCATAGCCTGGGTACTGCCCATGAGCTTTCTTGCTCAAAGTTAGCCTCCACCACTTGAGCCACAGCCCCACTGCTAGCTTTTTGGTGGTTAACTGGAGATAAATAGCCAGAGAATTTTTCTGCCTGGGCTGGCTTCAAACTGCTATCCTCAGAGCTTAGCTAGGATTATGGGCATGAGCCCAGATTTAGTTCATTGTTTTTGTTGTTGCAGTGACAAAATACTTGACAGAACACCTTAAAAGAGGAATTTATGTTTTGATTTGAAAAAGGAATTTATTTGGATTCATCATTTCAGAGGATTCAGTCCATGGTTGTTTAACCCTATATGCATGGGCAATACATTGTGGTAGTAGGAATATGTAGAGGATGCTGTTTATTTCATGGTAGACAGGAAGCAGAGAGCAGATATCACCTTCAGATGGGTGGTCCCAATGACCTACTTCCTTCAGCTATACCTCACTCATCTCCAAAATAGTGCCATTAGCTGGAGACCAAGTGTTCAACATGTGAACCAGTGGTAGACATTTCATATTCAAACCATAATTCTATCATAATTTCCCTTATCAATTCAAGCACCTGCACCCACCTTTTACTTAAAAGAAAAGGTGGAGATTTGCATTAAAGGGTATCTTGACTTCTTCCCCTGCAAGAAAACTAAACTAACTAAAAGAATGTACCTGTGTTTTCCTGTGTCTTCCTTTTACTGAAGGCTAAATTTCTGACCCCATGTATCTTCATTGCTTAAACCTCTTTCTTCTAACTTCTTTTCTTTTATATTTAAGTCTACTTAGACTTGTAATAAATCTAACCAAAATACAAACTTTCTCACTCATAATTCACTATATTCTATCTTTAATCTCTATCAATGAATAATAATGCTCGATTTCCTTATCTAAAAATAAGTATAATAATTGTATTTACTATTGCACCTCAAGATTGTTGTGAATTCAAAAAGTTTTTATTATGTGCAGACCATATTGTAGAAATACTATATGTGTTGTATTCATATATATTTTTTCATATATATTATTTTTAGTACTACTGGTACTTATCTCAATTTTTCAGTATTCATGGGGAGATAATAGTCTCCATTCTTTACAAGTAAACTGAGATTTAAAGGCTTTGAAAATTTCCCAAATTCCAGAATAAGTGGCAGAGACTGTGGGCTGCTCTGATTAAGGTTATCTGTCTTCTCATTGGTGCTAATATGGACAAAGGTATGAGAATCAGCAATTTGCAGGCTGAAGTGGCAACATTTCACATTCATGGGAATTACTTTTTTGCTGAAACACTTTATCTGCATTCTCTTACCAGTCTCATTTACTTAGTTGGGTTCCAATAACATCTGCAAACTTAATTGCCCAAATGTCTATCTATAGTGAAGATACTTCTGCATATTAGGTCTTACATTTAGTTACCTATAGATAGCTTCATAAACATGTGTGAACCATTTCTACTTCAAAGCTGGTAAGCCCAAAACTGTACTCAGTAACTCTGCTATTTTTCCTACTCACTCCCACATTTTTAAAGACAACTTCTCTTTTAGTAGTTCATTCAGAAACTACTCTAGAAGCTCAGTATCTGGGAAGGGAAGATGTATTTAACTCTTTGGCAAGCAAATGCTTCATAACTGCATAAATAGTTTAGAAATTCAGAGTTAGAGGGAAAATTCACTAACTTATGTAATAGCTTTGTAGTCTTCAAATTCATCACCTTAGAAGAGCTCAATAGATATAATTCAAGAAAAGAAAGGGCAATAAAAAGTATGGGAATTTGGGAGCAGAAGTACTTTTGGGATGATAAGAATGAAAATCTGTCTTTTCTCTTAAAACCTTAGAATAGTACAAACTGCAGTTAGGTAAGTTTTAGGATAGGTCAAGTCTAATTGTTTCTTGGTAAAAATTATAAATTCAGCTATCAGTAGTTTGTTGGAATAGTCCTTTGACCATAGTCACTTAAAGAGAGACTAGGAAATATACTGTGCAAGAATTCATAGCCTACAAAGGGAGTCAAATATGGTAAGCATATTGCATTGTAGTAAGTACATTAGTAATGATAGCTGTGTTTTGATGTGATATCTATGTATCTGTTTATGGGATGAATTCGTATGTTGAAATTCTAACCCCCAATATATTGGAATGTGACTATATTTAGAAATGAGGCCTTAAAAAGATAATTAAGCCTGGAGCTGGTGGCTCACACCTGTAATCTAAGCTACTCAGGAGACTAAGATCTGAGGATCATAGCTTAAAGCCAGCCCTGGCAGGAAAGTCCATAAGATTCTCATCTCCAATTAACCACTAAAAATCCAGAAGTGGACTGTTGCTTAATTGGTAGAGAGCACTCGCCTTGAGCAAAAAAGCTTAGGGGCAATGCTCAGGCCCTGATTTCAAGCCCCAGAACCTTCTCAAAACAAAATTAAACAAAAAAGGTAATGAATATAAAATGAAGTCACATGTGTAGGCTTAGACCTAAATGACTGGTGTCCTTGTGAGAAGATATTTTCAACATGGAATACTCAGAGGGAATACCATGTAAAGATAGAGGGATATGACCATCTATAAAGCAAGGATTGAGGCCTCAGAAGAAGTTGGCCCTGAAGACACTTTGGTCTTGGATTTTGAACCTTCAGACTCAAGAAATAACATTTCTGATGTTTAGACCAGTTAGTCTGTGGTGTTTGATACAGTAGCCCTCACAAGCTAATACAATGCCCACCTCAGTGAAGTTGGTAATCCCTAAGCAATTTTGCTTAGGGATTGCAGGGTTGCTGCTGTAAGAATGGGAAGAGAGAAGGTGAGGAAGGATAGGTAATTACAGATGCAGAGTATTGAAGGATGTTGTCATATACATTTTCCTATGTAATTTGAAGTCTGTAATAATCCTATCAGCTAGGGTGCCAGGTCATTTATTTTCTGATAATGAACTGAGGTGCAGATGGAGGAAATGATGGACAAATGATTGCAAATAGCTAGTGTCAGAACTTCTTATTTTGTCCAGAATGGCACATTATCTCCTCTGGCCTTCTTTTTAAAACCCTGTACTATTTGAACCTTTAGCTGAGTCTCTTGAAAGTTGTCGTGAATTAATTTTCTTAGGTTTCAAAGCATATAAAAGCTGCTGCTTTTATTTTTCTGCTCATCTTTACTATAAATAGTTGTTCACTTTTAAAATTGAAATACATACATGAATACATATATATTCTATTGCTCATTGGCTTATTATAGGCATATTCCCAAGTGTTTTCTTACTTATTATACCTTTATACTCATACTTACATGGACTTTTCCTCTGGGGCATTCACACATAATGGAAATATGGCTATTTTAGCTATTATTTACTGTTAAAATACAATAGAAGCCAGAAGAGCCAGCAAAATTGTTCTTGAAGATATTTAAGAAGAGAACAGGTGATTTACAATTTTAGGCTTCTAATCTTGATTTTATAATGCCTTCTATGTCAGAAAGTCTTCAAACCATATTAAATCATGTCATTCAAAAGTAAAAGAATTTGAGAGTGTAAAAATTTATGTAGATGGTTATAACTCCTAATTGATGGAATATATGAGATTAGAAATATTGTCTATAAGTTTTGTTAAGATTTTTATTCATTCATTGAATATATATTTATTAATGTCTAGTAACTGCTAGACATTGTGCTGTGTACCATGACAAAGATGAATGCTATAACTAGTGCCAGTGGCTCACCTGTTACCCTAACTAATCAGGAGGCTGAGCTCTGAGGATCATGGATCAAAGCCAGCCCTGGCAGTAAAGTTCATGAGTCTCTTATTTCCAATTAACCACCAGAAATGGGAAGTAGAACTGTGGCTCAAAGTGGTTGAGTGCTAGCCTTGAGTGCAAAAGCTTAGGGAGAAGCCCAGGCCCTGAGTTCAAGCCCCATGACTAGCCAAAAATGAATGCCATAATTTTTTTATTTTTTGAAAATTCTTTATTGTGATTAAGTGATTACATAATTTCACAAATTTCATAGTATGGTGGGATAGTGATACTTGGTTACAAGTCATACATTCTAACCTTCATAGGGCAAATTGTCTATCATGGTCTATAAAGTTTATGAGTTCTGTGAGCTTTGACAATACAATTATTTCTTCCATATTGGATGATATGTACATTCCTTTCCTTTTGCTTAGTGTCAGCTGTTCCCTCTTTCCCACTCATTCCCTCCCTCCCATTGCTGCCATTGAGTTGCTTAGTTCGTTTTCATCAATGTCCAGTGCAGCTGATGGGCCCCATTGTAATATGTTTTCCCATTTCCCTCTTGTTCTGTGTCCTCCTCCTAGTTTCCCTCCGATGTGCACATATATACCATATATGTGATCAGAATGCCTTAATTTTTAAATGAAGAGATATACAACAAAGTTGAAAAATGTATATGTGGTACATTAAACAGCCAAAAAGTAGTTTAGAAACGAATAGTTTAGAAAGGACAAATGGATAGAAAAAGGGCATGACAACCTTAATGTTTATTAGCCATTCACTAGTAATTAGGTAAAGGAAAATTACATTTCTGATGAGATGCTATTTCATACCTATCAGATTTGCAAACATTAAGATGTCTGATAATACCAAATATTGGTAGGAATGTGAAATTGAAAGAACTCTTAGATACTACTGATCAGAATAGAAATTGAACAGCTATTATGTTATTTGAAGGGAAACTAATAGAACTCAAGATCATATTAAGTGCGGTAAGCTAAACCTAAAAAGACAAATATTACATTTTCTCCTATTTATGGATCTAGATTTTTTTATGTGATGAAAATAGAAGCAAGCCAATTTTGGAGGAGGGAGAATCAAAAGAGGAGATAAAAGAAAGAGAAAGGATGAATAAGATTGATGAACACTATTATGAAATCTATTACTTTGTAAAATTAATATACACTAATAAATTGGTGGCCATAAACAGAAATTGTACAACCACAGAGCAAAACAATTTGGCAATATCTGTTGAAATTAAATGCAACTCATCCAGCAGTTATAAAACTTAAATTTGACTTCAACTAAGTTTGTGAATATATAGATATCCATTCTTTATATTTTTATATATCTGAACTATTATATGGTATTTTTTCGTCGTTGTTTGTGTGCTTTTAACTGGGGCTTGAACTCAGGGTCTGAGTACTGATAGCTTTTTTGCTCAAGACTAGCACTCAACCACTTGAGCCACACCTGTTTCCTGATTTTTTGGTGATTAATTGGAGATAAGAGTTTCAAGGACTTTCCTGCCCAGGCTGGCTTTGAACCTCAGTCCTTAGTTCTCAGCCTCCCGAGTAGCTAGGATTACAAGCATGAGCTATTTCTGCCCAGCATTATTTCAAAAGAATAATTACATATAACCCTTGCTATGAATGTAATATAGAGAAGAGAATAGCAGTAGTAAAGAGGTGTTAAGATGAATAGCATAAAATTTCTGGTTTTATAAATCTGAGATGGCATATTAAGGCCATTTCAAATGCTATTTTCAGCCTAAACAAATGCTTGGGTTAAATTGTATCCAAAGTACTATGAGAACACTGGGCAGGAACAACTGTCAAGGCCGAGGAGGAAGATCTTTGGAAAGCCTCCACAGAGAGTAACATTGAATTAAATTTTAAAGGTTGAGGGATGGTAATGTAAAAAAAAAATGAATTTTCATTTAGGAGGTGAAGACCTGTTGAATGTGTAGAAAACACTTGGTGGAGTAGAAGAGGTCAAAGACATGCAGTTGAAGAAGGAGAACAATAATACAGCATTTCTCTATAGCCAGACACATAGAATTTTACTTGGCTTCAACACAATGTCTAGTGATAGAACCAAGATTTGAATTCTTCAAGTCTGGGGCCAGAGTAATCAGGGGAAAGTTGTATTTTGAATGCTAAGGGAACAATCATGAGTTTAAAAGCAAGAACAGCAATATAGAAGGCAATAGGAAGATAATAGAAATGTTAAAAAAGAAAGAAATATTAAAAATCATTGTGCTCTAAGGTACAAAGATGTTAAGATAATGGTGATATAGATATCATAGAGAATTAGTGATTCATGCTATCAGTTCTGTGGGATAATGATTGGTTGTATTTAATATGTAATATGAAGTCAGGAACTTTTCAAAAGAAATCTATTGTATTTGATTAATAAGTTCTTGATGTGTCAATATGGTTAAAAGAATTTTGATCCTTTGCAGTCTATACTCATAGTTTCTCTTAGTTAATTAGGATTAATATTGACAATTTTGTCTATTATTCTATACCTTTGGTTTAAATAAAATAGAGCTTATCCTGTTGCTGATTTAGAATTTATCCAAAATTTGATTATATTCTAAAGATAAGTAGATCTCAAATATTTCACAGACAAGAAAATGAAAAAGACCTTATAAGCAGCACAGTCTGTAGACTTTGTTATGTAGCTTGATGGTAAGGAGTCCCAACTTGTCACTTACTGGCTCTGTGACTTAGGCAATGAGGTTGTAATAAATAACCTCTGAGGTTTCTTTTCAATTCAGATTCTTTAACTGTTTAATCTAATATTGTTCAGTATAGAAACTGAGACCCTCCAAAATAAGTGATTGGGCAAGGGTCATAAAATCTGGAATCTGTTACTCTTGACTCTCAGTCCAGGAAACCCAATGGAAGATAATTAACTATTTGTATGGCAGGCATATACCATGCATGAACAACTAGTTACATGAAAAAACAAAGATAGGTGAGAATGGTGGCACGTGCTCAAAATCCTAGCACTCAGAAAGCTGAGGCAGGAGTATTGCAAATTGGAGTTTGAGACTAGCTTGAGCTACATATGGAGACTCTCAAAAGAAACAAAATAAAAACTAAAGGCATATGAAATTGTTTCAGAATTCATTTAGTTATCATATATATAACCAACTTCTATGTTAGTATATAGTTAGTATATATATATATATATATATATATATATATATATGTTAGTATATGTTAATATGTATACACATATATCGTGTTGGTCCAGAATATATTCAAAGCACATATCTCAGGTACATTACTATACTAAAATAGGAAATAATTTTTTAATATGAGAGATACATGGCAACATGAAAACATTGTCTTCACTTACTGTTGTAAAGGTATTATTAAATCCATTTTATATATAAACAGACTTAGAAATATCTGGCCAAATGAAAATAGGCCTGAAGACCAACGTCACAGAGTAGAAGACCCACAAATAAAAACAATATAATTATAGTCATTGGATAAGGGAGCCAAAATATATGTTGGAAAAAAGCCTCTTCAATAATTAATGTTGGAAAAACTGGATGTCCCTATATAGAAAACTAAAATTGGATCCCTGTCTGACACCATGCACCAATATCAACTTAATATGGATCCAAGACCTCAATATCAGACCTGAAACTGAAACTACTACAGGACAGAGTAGGAGAAACATTAGAACTTACTGGCATAGGCAGGAATTTTCTTAAGGTAGTCCTAGGATACAGCAAATAGGAGAGAGACTTGACAAATGGGTTTACCCCAAACTAAAAAGTTTCTTCACAGCAAAGGACAGGGGCCTCATACAAAATATACAAAGAGCTCAAGAAACTATCCCCCCTCCAAGTTAATAACTCAATCAGTAAATGGGCAAAGGAGCTACAGAGACTTCTCATAAGAAAAAATTAAAATGGCTAATAAGCACATGAGGAAACGATCAACATCCTTGGCCATAAAGGAAATGGGAATCAAAACAGCTATGAGATTGGGCAACATTGGGCAACATCATGAATTCAACAAATGCTGGCAGGGATGTTGGCGGGAAAGGAAACCTATTGCACTGTTGTACAACTACTCTAGAACAGCAATCTGGAGGTTCCTCTAAGAACTAAACATATAGATCTTCCCTGTGACCCAGCCATACCACATCTGGGCATCTACTCAAAATCACAAGCCAGGATACCAAAAAGACACTTGCATATCCATGTTGATTGCTGCACTGTTCTCAGTAGCCAAGTTACAGAAACAGCCCAGATAACCTATAATGAATGAGTGGATCAAGAAAACATTATATATCTATACAATGGAATTTTACTTATCCAGGAATAATAGGTTATTTGCAGGGAAATAGATGGACCTTGAACAAATCATGTTAAGTGAAGTAAGACAGGCTCAGAGAGACAAATGACACGTTTTCTCCCATATGTGGAAGCTAGATATAAAATACAGTTATGCATAATAACATGCATTTACACACAAACTAAGTAAAGGATGGTATACTTAGGGGAGGAATCCAAAGGTGTAACTCTTCTGAGCAAGTAATATACTGTCTATCAAAACATACCAGGAAGTAGAAACATGGGGTGGGAAGGTACAGGAATAGAGGGAGGAAGGGTGAGTAAATGTAGTCATTATATTCAATGTACATTATGTAAAAAATGTACTGTGTAACTTGAGGGTAGAGATGAAAGGGGGAAATGGAGGAGAACAAAGGAAGGAGTAATATTGACCAAGAAGCATTGTACTCATAACCTGACTCATGGAATTGTAAAGCCTTTGTACAACTACATTATCATCATCATTGTAATCATAGTATCTGGCCAAGATTATGTAGTTTCTAAGTAATAAGACTAACTAATTTTCTAAGTAATAAGACTAATTTTCATATTTAGCTTGACTTCAACCTCAATGTACTTTCTATATCTCCAGTAGTATTATGTAATTTTGAAATCTTATTAGTGCTTCTAAGTAGCATATGTATTTTCTGACTATGTTGTATCTTACCCAACAGTATAGTCAACCTAGAAATGTCCTTGATGTTATAGTTAGAATCTTAAATTATACCCAAAGACCCATATGTTAAATTGGTCCCCAGGTTAGTGCTATTCTGAAATAGTAGAATTTTTAAGAGATAGGGCCTACTAGAAGGTCATTGGGTAATTGGGGGCATGTCTTCAAAGGAAGGGATAGAGAAACACTAACTTCTTTTTCTACCATCAGTTGAGTAGCTTTTCCTGTCACCGCTGCCACCATGATGACAGTAGTCATGAATTACAACCTCTAAAATGAAGTAAAAATAAATTTTCTCTCTCCACCCCCCTGTACTTTTGAAGTTATATCCCAAATAATCATTGTCTATACCAACGTCTTGAAATGGTTCCCCTGAACATTCTTCTTGCAGTTTAGAGTTCCAGCTCTTTCATTTGAGTCTTTGATTTATTTCAAATTCATTTTATGATGAGTGAAAGGTAAGGATCGTTTCAATCATTTACTTACGGATATCCAGTCTTCTGAGCACTACTTACCAAAGAGGCTATCCTTTTTTCACTATGTATCTTTGGTGCCATTGTTGGGAGTCAATTTGGCTGTACGTATGTGGGCTGGAATCACTGTTCAGTTCTATTGATCTATGTCCTTTTTAATGTCACACAATGTTGTTTTGGTTATTCTATAGTATGTCTTGGAATCAGTTTTTGTGAGTAATAGATCCATAGATCTTATTGCTCAAGATTACTTTAGCTACTCAGTCTTTTGTGCTTATATATGAATTTTAGGATTTTTCCCAGTTCTGTGAAAAATGTCATTGGCATTTTAATGGTGATTTGCTTTGAATCTTTGCTTTGAATCTTAGATCTCTTTGAATACTATGAACATTTTGACTATATTGATTCTTACAATCTATAAATGTGGGAAAACTTTCCATAATTTTTTATGTCTTCAACTTCTTTTATCAGTGTTTAAAATTTTTTTTATTGTAGAGGTCTTTCACTTCCTTTGTTAAGTTTGGTCTTTGTTATTTATGTGCTATTTTGTAACTCTTACGATTGCTTCATGATTTTTTCTTAGAAAATTCATTATTGATGTGTAAAATACAACTTTATTTTATATGCTATAACACTACTGAATTATCAGTTCTAGTCTTCTGGTGGAGACTTTATTAAGTATATTATTAAATATATTTATTAGGCATATTATTACGTATATCATCTCCAAGTGGGGCTAATTTGAATTTTTCCTTTCCATTTTTTATGGCTTTATTTTTGTCTTTGGCCTATATGCTTTGGCTATAACTTTTAGCACTAAATTGAGTAAAAGTGATGAAGGTCAACATTCTTGTCTTGTTCCAAATCTTAATGGGGAAAAGCTGAAAGCTTCAGTATAGTGTTGGCTGTCTGTGCTCATATATAAACCTTTATTATATTGAAGTGTATGATCCTAATTTGTTCAGTGTTCATTGGCAAGACACGATGTTAAATTTTATTGAATGCTTATTCATGTTTTTCATCTGTTGATGATGTGATTTTTATCTTTCAATCTTTGATGTGACAGATCACATTTATTGATTTATGTTTGCTGAACCATCCTGTGCCCCTGGGATAAATACAACTTTGTCATGTGAATAATCTTTTTTCTGTGTTGTTGGACTTGATTCGCCAGTTTATTTTGTTGAGAAATTTTATGTCTGTTGGTCTGTAGTTGTCATTTTTTGTTGTATTCTTTTCTGATTTTGGTATCAAGCTTAGTACAGCTTGCCTCACTCAGAATTAGTTGGGAAGGGTTCGCTCATTTTCAGTTCCTTTGAATAGCTAGGAAATTTGGTTTAGTACTTTTTTTAGAAATAATATTAGAAGTGAGCAGTAAAGTTGTCTGGTTCAAGGCTTTTCTTCTTGTGTGACCTTTAATTTCTGATTAACTTCACTGGCTCACTATTGGTCTAAGGTTTTCTGTGTCTTCATGGTTCAATTTTGATAAGTCATATGTGTCCACAAATAGCTACATTTTTTCTAGGTTTTTGGTTTGTTAGCATTTAATTTTTTCAAGTACTTTCGACATTTTTTATTTCTGTAGTATAGGTTATAATGTTTTCTTCATCTCTAATTTTATTTCTTTGCATTTTCTCTCATTTTCTTTGTCAGTCTAGCTAAAGGTTTGGTTTTTTTTGGTTTATGTTTTCAAAACAACTTTTTGTTTAATTTTTTTGTATTTTTTAAGTCTACATTGCATTTGTTTATGTTCTTATAATTTTGGGTTTGATTTGCTCTTGCTTTTCTAGATCCTTGAATTGCATCATCAGGTTGTTTATTTGAAATCTTTCTATGTTTTTGATATGTTTTTATTGCCATAAACTTCCTTTTTTGTACTGTTTTCACTGTATCTCTTAAGGTTTGTCATGTTGTACGAATTCCATTTTTATTATTCAAGATTTTTTAAGTTGACTTTTGATTCTTCAATGACTCCTTAAAATTGTATAGTTTCTAAGTTTTCTTTTTGTTAATTTATAGCCTTATTTCATTGTAGTCAAGGAAGATACATAATATTATTTTCATTTTTTGAACTTCTTGAGACTTCTTTTTTTTGGGGGGGGTCTGGTCATGGGGCCTGAACTCTGGGCCTGGGCGCTGTCCCTCAGCTCTCCAGCTCAAGGCTAGCGCTCTACCACTTGAGCCACAGCACCACTTCCGGCTTTTTTCTTTTGCTTATGTGGTGCTGAGGAATGGAACCCAGGGCCTCAGGCATGCAAGGCAAGCGCTCTACCACTGAGCCACCTTCCCAGCCCTTCTTGAGACTTCTTACCTATGGTCTGTTCTAGAGAAAATGCTAAATAAAAGAATATGCATTCTGTAAATGTTGGTCCATTCAATCTAACTATGGATCATTTGTTCTGATTTAATGTTTCAACCTAGTTTAATGTTTTTTATTGAATTTTTGAGTGAGTGATCTATTTATGAATGTGTAATGTTGAAGCCTCCCACTATTAATTTATTAGATCCCATTTCTTTTTTTAGTTGTAAAAGTATGTTTGTTTTAAGAAATTGGGTAATCCGGCATTAGATGCATGTTATGTCTTTCTTTGAATTAATTTGATTATTATTTACAGTTTTTGTTTTTTAAGTCTATTTTGTTTAGAAATAACTACTCCCACTAACTTTTAATTTCATTTGAATGGAATATCTTTTTCCATTCTTTTGGGAAAATGTTAAGTAATGATTTTATTGACTCTGTATCCTCAACACTAACACTATATTTATATGTTAATACTCTAATAATATGTAAGTAAACTATTAAGCAGAAAAGAAAAATGTTAATTGAGGTAGTTTACTAATTTGATAGCATTTCTGAAGCTATTTAGGTACCTAATACAATAAATGCTTATAGTGAGTATCTCAATCATGTTAGGTTAATCCTAGTTTGAATTAATGAAATGTTTTTATTATGCTTAATTTTGTTCATTTGTGAGCTCCTATATCTTATATTGAAAGGGAAATACATTGTATCTGACTATATATTACAAATATCTTTGTTGGTAGGTCTTGACTTCCTACAAATTTAATACAAAATTTTATTAAGGCAAGATGACATCTTAAACTTGA
Organism: Dipodomys ordii; assembly: GCF_000151885.1. Taxonomy (NCBI): domain Eukaryota; kingdom Metazoa; phylum Chordata; class Mammalia; order Rodentia; family Heteromyidae; genus Dipodomys; species Dipodomys ordii. The sequence continues at coordinate 3,192,204 of NW_012267249.1, read as the reverse complement.
TATGATCACTATATCCATACTCCCCCACCACAAACACATTTCATGATTTCTTGTACAGTGATAGGTTTATAGTATGTTTCAAGTAAATATTCTTAAAAAAGTCCTCTCTCTGTTTCCCTGCAAAAGAACAAGCCACTGTTTCCTAAACTACGGGAGGAAATAACCAGATTCTGTTGAATGTTAAGTTTAACCTTAGCTAGTTTTTCTCATTTGCTTGATCCCATACATCATATGGAACTTAGTAGAAAACAACAGGAGCCTGACCTGGAGATTGTTCCAGTAGATTTAAGGTCTTACCCCTAGGATTTGTTTGTTTATTGCACGGAAGTTTGAACTCAGGACCTCACACTGAGCTGACACTCTACCACTTGAGCCATGCCTCTAGTCCTGCTTTTTGCTAGTCCTTTTGGACAAGGGAGTCTAGCAAACTTTTCTGCCCAGGCTGGCCTCAAACTGCAATCCTCCAGAGTCACTAGAATTATAGGCATGAGCCACTGGCACCTAGTGATTGTTCTGAGAGGGGGAGAGCATTGTTCTAGCTTTTAAATACTGTTAGTGTATTTCAGTTTTTAGTTACAAAGGCAGAAATAAACTCAAATGGAATGAAGCAAAAAAGAAGGATTCTATTCACTCACTTAATTTGAACTAGAGCCTGAGGTACAGAGGTGTTAGTTACCAATACCTTATTTCTGGATTATATCACTTCTTTATCAGGAAAGGAATATGTAATAAGGTGCTGGGAGAGGTATCTGCGTTACAATTGTACTCATTGTTGTACTCATTGATTTTGTGCTTTTGCTTATACTTTTTTTTTTAATCCCAAAGTAGTTTCCCACTAAGCAAGGCTCCAGTGCAAGCTGTAGAAAGAATGAACCTTTTTAAAGAAAAATGACGTTTCCTTCACAGTGCTTTCACATTGACAGTTTACCTCAAGGCTAATAATATTCTCCAATATGAAGTAGTATAGCCAAGTTATTTATAACTGGCTTTTATTTGAATTGTTCAATATATCTTTCTGATTGAATGATGTTCAGACTATACTGATTGTTAAATACTTTGAATCTCCCCTATTTTATATTAATCAGTTTCTTTTTTCCTTGACCAACACTGGGACTCTTCACTCTTTGGCTAGTGTTCTACTACCTGAGCTACATCCTCAGGACATGATTGAAGCTCCTGTTAAGTTAATACAGATATCACTGTATTTTTCTTTCAAGCCTCTTCTAGTAATGATGAATCTCTCTACCACTGACTTTGACCTGTTGACTTGCTTCACATTATAAGGATGGCCAGTCTTTCAAAATGATGTTCAGATCTCCACACTTTGCTGTTCTCAGCCCATTCTATATTTTAAGTACTGTTTGTACCACTGTCCTTCCGTATTATCAATTTCTGAATCATAAAGTATCTTTTTTCTTTTTTTTTTTTAGTTGGTCATGAGGCCTGAACTCTGGGCCTGGGTGCTGTCCCTCAACTCTTCAGCTCAAGGCTAGTGCCCTACCACTTGAGCCACAGATCCACTTCTGGCTTTTTTCTTTTTGCTTATGTGGTGCTGAGGAATCGAACTCAGGGCCTCAGGCATGCAAGGCAAGCACTCTACCACTGAGCCAACTTCCCAGCTCATCATTAAGTAGTCTTTTGGTTGTAAGTTATATGAACCTACTCTGCTTTAGTTCACATCATTTTCAAACCTTGATTGTCAGAATCACTTGGCAAGACTTAAAATTAAAAACTGTATAACCCCCCCCCAATCCATTGAATTATGCTCTCCAAGGAAATGGAATACAGGAATTACAATTATCATGAATTTGAAAAAAAAAAGTCTAGGTGGATTTGGGATGTACTTTAGTGGTGGAATAGTGCTTAGCATGTACATGGCTCTGGGTTCAAGTCCCGCAGCACTACATGCATACCCATATATAAGCACTTTAGGTGATTCATTTCAATGAATGACTTCCTAATTTATTTACCCAGGCCTGAAAGCTGGGATTTATCTCTGAGATTACCTTTTCTTGTTTTTAGGTTATTGCTGATAACCATTAGAACTGTATCCTGTAGGAAGTCACTGTGGCTTAAGTGACAGAGTGCTCACCTTGAGCTGAAGAGCTCAGGAACAGTGCCCAGGTTCAGAGTTCAAGCCCCACGACCAACCAAAAAAAGAGAACTGTATCCTATATAGTTAATGAATCTTTCCAAACCTCTTTCTCACCACTTCCTTTTTCTAGGCCACCATAACTCTTCTTTTGCATTACTTTTTTAACTCCAAAATGTTTTCCATGTTTCTTCAACATTCCATCCCCTACTAGTAGTTTTGCTACAGATCATGTCAGTTCTTTGGGCAAAATTCCTTGTGTCTTCCCATTGCATTGAATATACAAATTAAATTTTCCCTTATGTAGTGAACAGTCACACACACACACACACATACACACACTCTCCTGTTTTGTCACTTGAACATATCATAACTTTTTTTTTTTTGGCAGTGCAGGGATTTGATCACTATGTGTCAAAATTCTCTGAGCTTGTCTGCTTGGAATTCTGTATGCCTTTATCAGATGGGTGAGAGTCTCTTTTTTGAGGTTGGGACAGTTTTCTGCTATTATTTTGTTCAATAGGTTCTCGATGCATTTAGTTTTTAATTCTTCACTCTCATCTATTCCCATTATATGTAGATTTGGTCTTGGCAGAGTTCACAAATTCTTGCATGACCTCTTGGTATCTTCTGAGCGTTTATTCAATGCCCTTGACTCTTCTGATTCCTCTGCTTTATCTTCAACCCCTGATAGCCTCTTTACAACTTATTTTGTTCTGTTGCCTAGGCTTTCAACTGTATTAGAGTGATTGAACTCTTTACACTTTACATCTCTTTACTGAATATCTATCTTCTACTTGTTTGTTTTGTTCTGTTTTGTTTTTGTCAGTTGTGGAGCTTGAGCTGGGTGCTGTCCCTAACCTTTCTTCCTAACCTTTCTGCCACTTTGAACCATAGCTCCAGACTTTTCCTGCTAGGGCTGGCTTCAAACCATAATCCCCATCTTTTAGCCTCCTGAATAGGTAGGATTACAAGCATGAGCCACCAGCACCTGGCTCATTCAGATTTTCATCTTACTCTTGCCCATTGTTTTAATGAATCCAATTTTGGGCTTTCTTCTTCTTCACTCTCAGGTCTTTCTCTATGTTATTGTTGGTTTTTTTGTTTTTGTTTTTTGTTTTTTGCCAGTCCTGGTGCTTGAATTCTGGGCTGGGCACTTGTCCCTGAGCTTCTTTTGCTCAAGGCTACCACTTGAGCCACAGCACCACATACAACTTTTTTGAGTAGTTTATTGGAGATAAAAGTCTTATGGACTTGCCTGCTCAGATTGGCTTCAAATCTTGATCCTTATATCTCAGCCTCACCTGGCTCATTGATGGTTTTTGAGGGTAACATGTTATCTAACAGAAATAACATAAATAAACAACTCATGAATTTTATGATCTTTCACTATATTTAAGCATCTGGATTCAGGGTTTGTGGGAGTTTTGGTCTCCTGAGTATTTTCAGTTAATGATTTCTTGCAGCCTTGTTAAGATAAAGTGATGGAGCCAGGCAACTCGATGGCTTACACTAGCTACTCAATTATCCTTCAAATAAATATGGGTACTTTTCATCAAATAGCTTAAAGTTCATCTAGCCCTTCCTTTACTCAATTCCATAGCCATTTCCACATTTTAAGTACTTATTGGAGCAGCACTGACTCTAATTCTTAGATCTGTATGAAGATGTGAATAGGAATCTTTCCTTCCAAACTTCAGAGAAGACATAGCCCTACACACACCTTGACTTCATTCAGACTTCCAGCTCCAGAACTGTAAGAGAATATATTTCTGCTTTCTTAAGACACCCACTTTTAGAACTTTTACAACATCCTCAGGAATCAAAGTATTATTTTGAGTATTGTAGTCATTAGTGTAGGCAATGAATACCAAGTATCTCTTTTAACCTTCATATAACTTCCTGTCATTTCTCTTTCTCCCTTAGAGTCTGTATTTTGTCTAATTGGACTAAAAAGTTTACTTTCGTTATGTTAACTGCCTATGATTTGGCTTTTTTTTATTCTTAGGAATCAGACCTAAGTAGGGATTCCCTGGTACCAAGAAGCCATCAAACTTTTGAAGGGATATGGCTTTGGTTTTATAACTCTTCTACCAGAATGCCTCGTGGTAGATCCTAGTTTCTCCCTCATGTATAGTCTTGTACTCATGCCTCCATTGTATAAACCTACCAAATCACAGTGATACTTCAGTCAAAACTAGGACAGTCAGTTGACTTACAAATGATGAATTACATGCTGAGCACTTTACATTATTTATGAATATCTCTATTTTTCTGTTTTGAATTCCTTTTCCAAAATTAAATCCTGTCTCTGTTTTCTTCTTTTTCTTTTCTTTCTTTCTTTTTTTCTCTTTTGTTTTTGGAGACTGTTTTTTTTTACTATCTTACCTTAGCCTCCCAGGCTTGCAGGCATGTGACATTATACCCCAGATTATTTGTGTATCTTAATGAGGGCATATACTTTGTGCATTCTCTTCACTGCCAATATCAGTGTATTATGGTTTCATAGAATTTTTTTTGGAGGGAGTGTGGGGACCGAACTCTGGGCGCTGTCCCTCAGCTCTTTAGCTCAAGGCAAGCATTCTACCACTTGAGCCACAAAGCTACTTCTGGTTTTTTTCTGCTTATGTGGTACAGAGGAATTGAACCCAGGGCCTCTGAGCTACCTTCCCAGCCCCTCATAGAATGTTGTTGTTGTTGTCATAGACTGTTTTATATATTGTTTTAGGTTAAGAAGGCTTGCCTATAGAACTGCTAGTGACAAATTAGCTCCACTAATAAATATGAGTTGTTGGTTGCCAGAGTTGTCATTTCCATTTATTTTGCTATCATTGAGCTCATTAATAAATTGCCAAGTAGTAATATGAAAGTAATTAGCCTTCTAGAGGCCCAGCTGGGGCATAGAGTACTAGCAGGGACCTTCAGTTCAATCCAATTACTGCACACTGTTCAGCTAAAGAATTTCAGGCTTTTTTCCTTTTGAAACTTACATTTTGCTGAATTCAAATAATAATTTGGCATTTGTATGCCTTTTGTGTATATTAAAATTTAACATATATCTGAGCCTACTAATGTCAGACAGTATACAAGATCCTTAAGGATATTGAATAAGACATCCTCATAGCTTCACCTTCATGTAGAGAGTAGAGAGATATAACATTTAGGATGTAGCTTTTAAATTCTTTTAAATATGAGTCAAATATAAATGCAGCATAGAAAAGAAAATGTTTATCAAAAAGCTAGCAAGGCTAAAGAAGAGCAGATTAATTGATTTCTCTATTAAACTATCAAGAATGAGTTATAAGTTAACAAGTTGATCTGGAAATAGAGTGAGAAAGGATCCTTACTTCAGATGAATTGAGGGATTTCAAATCGTTCAGAATAACTTAGAGGAAGAAAGTAAAGAGGAGAAGATGAGCAGTAAGTGAGAAGAGGGAGGTAGTCAGGGACCAAATTTTAAAGGCTTTATAAAGATCTGATGGCTCTTTGATGACATTCTTTGTGATTTTTTTATGCTTTTACATAGCTGTATATTCATATTATTAGAGTATTTTAGACTTTGCCAGAAAACCAGGCAGACATCCAGGTACAAAGAATAATGAAAAGGTTTATTGCTGGTAAAGGGACTGGCAAGAGAGGAGTGAGAAGTGCCAGCTATTATCTGAGGTGACCTATTTAACTTAGGAAGTTTAGGAGGGGCTAGAAAGGGTGAAGAGGTGGAGATCTTGGTGTGGACATGAGGGCCAAGGGCTTCATCATGGCAGACTAGGATTTATAGCTGCTGCCCAGTAGTAGATAAGGGACCCTGCAGCTGCCCAGACCTGAAGGTCACTCTGAGGGGATCTTGCTGCCTTCTAGGGTGGTAGCTGCCCCAGAGGAGTGCCATCTCAAGGCAAAGGGGGGTTGGACGCTGATTATTTACTGCCTAGTGTTGCCTAGGAAGGGAGCATGCTAAGCTGGGGAAAGGGGAAAGGAGCATGCTAAGCTATGGGAAGGGAGCTCACTGGGCTAACCATATATATTTTTTTAATCTTCTCAATTTACCCATGACTTTTAAATGGCTTTTACTCAGATAGAATTTGCCTTTGTGTCACATGGATTTTGTTAATAAGTTGTAAAGACTATTCAGAAAAGACTTCAGAAAATTCACCTTTTTTATGAAAAGCTAAATTATATTCATGATTGTCATTCAATTGCTTCTGTTCTCTCAGTACCTTTATGTAATGATCTTGTCAAATTTCAAAGTAGTTTACAGATATTAAAGTACCTAGCTTGTTGTTTTTTTAATTTTACGAGTTTTTTTCTTCATAGAAATGAAGGGACAAAAGGTGAACAAATGCAGCAGTGGTACTTACCTAGACACTGTTAAAAATAAACTGTACAATTTGGAGGGGATGGGAGGGAAAACTGGGAGAGAGGGAGGGGAAACTGGGAGAGAGGGAGGGAGGGGGTGATATTGTCCAAAAGGGAATGTACTCATTACCTGACTTATATTACTGTGACCCCTCTGTACATCATCTTTATAATAATAATTTTAAAAGTAGCTGATTTCCCCTACCAAAAAAAAAAAGACCAGATAAGAAATATATTTGGCTTTGTAGTTCATAGGATCTCTGTTAAAGTTATTCACTTCTGCCATTGTAGAAAACACATAAATATGTTGCTGTGTACCAATAAAACTTGATTTATACAGAAAGAAAAAATGCTTTTAAAAATCAACTTATGGGTTTTAAATTAAAATTTTCAAATGTAATCACTGCATTCCTTCTGGTCCTTTTGATGTTTAGTTTTGTGTCTTTTTTCTAAGTGACTATCATAAATTAATTTCATTTGTAAATAATTGTTGTTTCCTCTCTACAAGACACAATTCCAGATGTGGAATTTATTGCTGAATAAATAATAAAGACAAGGCCCCAGTGAGGGAGACAAATAAATGGAAAATATTAAGTAATATTAACTGCTGTGTGGCTAATTTGAAGAGTAATGTAATAGAGGAGGTCTACATAACTACTTCAGATTGAGTGGTCAGGAAAGGATTCTCTCTGAGGGGGTGATATTTAAATTGAGACTCTGACAGATAGGACACTAGCCATATGCATACTAGAATGAAACATAGTAATGTAAAGACATTAGGAGGTTGGCCTCCTACAGAGGCTAAGAAGACTCCTGTGTTGAGCAGTGAATGGAGAGAGCTGGTAACAGGAGTTAAGGTTGAAGAGGTAGAGTTCAGATCATGTAGGTCTAAGTACCTTGATAAGGTACTTGGAATCTCTGGAAGACTAGAGTGATGTGATCTATAGTTAAGGTAGGAAAGTAGAGTGGTCTAAACTGAGAACCTCTCACCTCCAAATATACATAGACAAAAGATTGCTTTTCTGCTAAGTCATACCAAATAACTGAGTTTTTCTAGAAAAGCTGCCTTAGAGATAAGAAATTGGGCCAAATTCCATTTTTTGAGAATCCCATCTTCACTATTAACTCTTTTAACACTGAGCAAATTATAAGACTTCTTTCTGTACTGGTTTCTTCATCATTAAAATAAAGATAATAGTACTTGACTTTTAAAATAGTTTTTAATTGAAAAAATGCATGTATTTAGAATCGTCCTTGGGACATAAGAAGTACTTAATAGATATTCAGTCTTTTTTGCTGTCAAATCATGATTGTAATCCCAGTAGCTATTCTGGAGACTGGAGTATGGAGGATCACAATTTGAAACCAGCACATGTAGTTCATTACTTGAAAAGAGACTATTTCTATAACTTGGCTATGATGAATACTGCAGTAAGTATCCTTACTGTATCCTGACTTGTAATCTTTTAGTTAAATGCCTAAGAGTGGTATTGTTGGATCATAGGGTAGTAGTTTAGGTTTTAATCATCTTTATTCCAAATACTAACTGGGTTTGTACACCTCTAGTCCAGGTATTCAGGATACTGGAGAAGATGAATTTGTAAATTTGTAAGTTCTAGATTAGCCTGGGCTACATAATCACACTCTGCTGAAAGAAAAAACAAAAGGAAAGGAAAAAGAGGAGGAAAGTGAGGAGGAGACAACTGGTGGCTCATGCTTGTAATTCTAGCTACTCAGGAGACTAACATCTGAGGATCACAGATCAAAGACAGATCAGGCTGAAAAGTCCATGAAACTCTTCTCTAGTTAACCACCAAAAAATAAGGAGAAAAAAGCCAGAAGTAGAGCAGTGGTTCAAATAGTAGCGTACTAGCCTTGAGCAAAAAAGCAAAAAACTCAAGGACTACACTCAGCGCCTGGGTTCAAGCTCCTGGACCAGACTGGTACCAAAAAAACAATAAAAATAAATACTAATTAGAATGATAATGTAACATTAATCATTACATAATATCAGATTTATATATGTCTGTTTGGAAGTATGATGTGATGCTATTAGATCCATGTGATGTTAGAACCACTCTGTTCTAAAATCTATCCACTTCCTCTAAGCTGTGGATCATATCTCTATAAGCCCTACTTACATAGTAAGGAAGAATACACATTTTACTTAGTTTTAAGTCTATTTAAGACTGCCTGAAGGACAAAGGGAGTTAAAGCCTCTGCATTTTCATTAGCCATTCATTGCTAGCTGCCTTGTTAAAGGAAATATTGATGTTTTCTGGGATTCTTCTCTCTGCATGCACATACAGAGGCATATAATTACTACAAAGGAAGTGGGGGAGGGACAACTGCCAAGGGGAGATCCACTTCCTCTTCTTTGTTCACATCTGCTGCTTGGAAGAGACAGGATTTATTGCTTTCTTTAAGAAAAGGATTGCCTAGTTTGCTACCCCTCCCCCCCTTTCTGGTGGATCATCCCTGAGGAATATTACATCTCCTGACACTTATCTCCAAATGAAGTAAAACTAAATGAAGAGGAGCTGGAAGCAGAGAATCAGTTGAAGGGCTAGAAATACTTGCAAATAAGAGAGAGGCTGACAAGTGCATTCCACACCAGTCTAGTCAGTCTCCCTGCCTCTATAGTTCCTTCTTGGTGACTACAGTAAGCAGGTGTTCTATTTCCATTTCTTCCATTTTGAGCTCCGCATATTGGCATAAGATTTTGTTTTATCCACACTGAAAGAATTCTTAATGGTCTTTAGATGATATTTGATACATCTTTTTTTTTTCCTGTTTTCTAGTTTTCATTTCTGGGATAAACATCACTCCCTACTTACCCCTTTGTACTTCTTCCTCCTCTACCTCATTCTCTAAATGTATGGAAAACTATTATTTCTTTTGTATTTTCCAGCCTCTATGAATATTTAAAACATGATAACCTGTAGATAGCCTATGTTTATTTTTTGAAGTTTTATTATGAATAACAGGATTAAAGGAGGGAGAAATAGAAATGACAAGAAACATTTCCTATTTTCCATGCAGGAAATAAAAGTTAAAGACTCAATATAGTGTCTCCTATCTATAATATATATATATATATATATTTTTTTTTTTGGTCATGGGACTTGAACTCCGAGCCTGGGCACTGTCCCTCAGCTGTTCAGCTCAAGGCAAGCACTCTACCACTGAGCCACAGCACCACTTCAATTTTTTGAGTGGTTTATTGGAGATAAGAGTCTCAAGGACTTTCCTGTCCTGGCTGGCTTTGAACCACGATCCTCAGATGTCTGCCTCCTAAGTAGCTAGGATTACAGGTGTGAGCCACCAGTGCCCTGCTGCTTTTTAAATTTTTATTCAATTGTACCATCTTCTAGATATCTCTCACTTGTTTCTATTTCCAGTTAGATTTCTTTGGGCAAAGTGCAAAGTGCTCTGTTATTGATACTCTTCTAATGAAAATTTTTGCTAATAACATGAGGTTGCACTGTATTTTTTATGTTTTTTGGTTTGTTTGTTTCCAGTCATGGGTCTTGAACTCAGGGCTTGGGTGCTATCCCTGGGCTTTTTTTTTTTTCTTAAGACTAATGCACTTTCACTTTGAGCCACCACTCCAATTCCAGTTTTCTAGCTATAGTATTGGAGATAAGAGTCTCATGGACTTTTCTACTTAGGTTGGCTTCTAACTGTGATTCTTACATATCACCCTCCTCAATAGATAGGATTACAGTCATGAGCCACCAATGCCCTGCCTTGCATTGTACTTTTTATAAGTATAAAAATCTCAGGCTGGGGGGTGCTGGGAAGGTGGCTCAGTGGTAGAGCGCTTGCCTAGCATGCATGAGGCCCTGGGTTCGATTCCTCAGCACCACATAAGCAAGAAGAAAAAAGCCGGAAGTGGCACTGTGGCTCAAGTGGTAGAGCGCTAGCCTTGAGCTGAAGAGCTGAGGGACAGCACCCAGGCTCAGAGTTCAGGCCCCGCAAGTGGTAAGTGCTAGCCTTGAGCTGAACTGCTGAGGGACAGCACCCAGGCCCAGAGTTCAGGCCCCACAAGTGGTAGAGCGCTAGCCTTAAGCTGAACTGCTGAGGGACAGCACCCAGGCCCAGAGTTCAGGCCCCATGACCAGACCCCTCCCCCACCCCCCAAAAAATCTTATGCTATTCTCTATCTGAGTTTTCTCTTGGAGAAAGATGGTAAGCAGAATTTTTTTCTTAAGAATATTTGTTATCTGGATTGTGTACTTTTAAAACCATCCTTTCATTTGTTTATTACAATAACCCTGTAAAGCAATCAGTATTGGTGTTATTATTCCCATTTTGCAGATAAAGTTGAGATTTGGTGCAGTTATTTGTCTGAAGTCTTAGAGGAAACAATGTTAAGCAAAAATTTACTTGAGATTCAAACCATGATAAACCTTTAAACACTTTTTTTGTTTGTTTGTTTGTTTTGTTTTTGCTCTACCATCTCAGAAGGTGGTATAGGAAATAATGAAAGTCTGAGGGAATTGATAATGCTTTCAAAGACCTGCTGCAGTTTTACTTGTTCTGTGGCCATGTGCTTGGGCTGCCATAACAAATACCATAGACTGAGCAGCTTAAGCAGCAGAAATTTATATTTTTTTACAGATCTAGTGGCTGGGAATTCAAGATCAACATGCTGATGGAATTGGCAGTGAAGTTTCTGTCTTCTGGAGTGCAGGTGGCATCTTTTCTATGCATCCTTATATGACTTTTTTCCCCTTGAGGAACAGAGAGAGCTCTCAATCTTCTTCTTGCCTATTAGATTATGGACCCACCTTAACAGCTTCTTTAAATTTTAATTAACTCCTCTGTAGCTCTGTCTCCAAATGTTTTTAAATTGTGGGGGGAGGGTAGGGTAGGTATGAATGGGAAAGGCATAGTTAAGTCTATAACACCATGTTGATAGGTTTTGATACTTTCTGATTTTCTGGCTTAATCTGGTTAGTTGGACTCAAGCTATGTTTATATTCAATAGTTGCATGGAACCAAATATAAGAAATATCTGTATTTCTCTGGCCACAAAGGCTTGTTACATCTGTGGCACTTGCTATAAAGAACATTATAACTCTTAAATATTTTAATTAAAAAGTATCAAAATGTTACTACTTGTCATGTAACCTTGTTTGCTAAAAAAAAAAAAAAGTACAAGTAATTACTGTTCTCCTTTCTCTCCATAACCAGTCTTTACAGATGGAGAAATTAACATACAGAGAAACTGACTTGTCAGAGGTTGGAACAAGCTGTTAGTGGATCCAGGAATAAATCCCAAACCTCTTAACTCCTTAACCAGTTTTTAGTCCATTGACTATGCATCCTAGTGGTAAGTATTTACATTACACTACCCTAAAGGTAAGAAAGATTAAGAAACCTAGCAAGAACTGAATTTAAGAATTCTTTACTTCAAAATGTACCCATTATCTTGCCCATGTAATTGTAACCCCTTTGTATGGTATTTTTACAATAAAAAAAAGAATTCTTCACTTCTAATTAAAACATACATTCTCTTTATAGCCATAATGTCATTTTTGTCATTAGCATGAATTTTCCAGTTTGAGAGATGATGTTAGAAAATTTGCTTTTAAGGTATTATTTTACGAGATTAGACACATTAGAAATTATGATTAAGCAGACAAAAAAAGAAAATCATAGCAATTTCTGGAAGAGATTCTTGCCATCTTCATAGTGACTTTTTAGTTGTATTATTTGGATTTATTAGAAACAAAATTTAAGGCTTAGATTTTAAATCAGATTTGAGTTTTATGGACATTAAGAACCTATTGAAAACATTTAAAGAGAAAATGTATATGTTTAAGCATAGTTTCTAATTTTTTATGTTTATCCTTTTTCATCCCTTGCTCAAGATTTACTGAGTGGGAATGGTTTGTCTTACCTGGGATAATCAAGTTATCTGTTCGTGGCACCAAAATTATCACATTTTCTCAACAGCCTATTCTACCTCTATATCTGAAATAACTAGGATTCTTTTAATTACTAGGAAAAATGAATAGCACAGTTACATGAGAAAAAAAGGTATAATCCTTATATTAACAGGTTCTCTTGTCTATCCCTCTCCTCTGCTGACATGATACTAATAGAAATGAATGTAAACCACATATATAATTTAAAATTTTCCAATAGCCACATTAAAGAGGTAAAGAATAGTAAGGGAAATTAATTTATCTAAAAAATTGGAATATAAAAATATAAAATAAATAATATAAAAAACTTTTGAAACCTAGAGTGTTTTTTTTTGTAGCACAGCTTAATTATGATCTCAAATTTTATCAGAATTGCTTGATCTGTATTTAGATTTCCTAAATTTACAGTTGAAAAGTAGACTCATATCCAATTCTGTTCCAAATATTTATTTGTTTTTCAGTAACTGTAATTTTTAAATTTTGTTAATAAAAATAAAAATTACATACACTTTTCCGATCATATAAGCAACATTTCAAATATTCAGTAACTGTATGTGATTAGTAGCTACCATATTAAATTGAACAGTTCTAATATGAAAAGGTTTCTTTATACTATTCCTTCTCTAATACTTTTCTCACTATTCCATTGCTAGCCACCAAAACTTAAAGTGTCATCTCTTCCTTAACATCTTCTTTTCCACTCCTCTTCCAGGTTGTACCTGGGCATCTCCTTATCTCTTTTTTTCTGAGCCCCAGTACTTATTTACTTTTTGTTTATGTGCTAGTCATGGAGTTTGAATTCAAGGTGTGGGCACTGTCCCTGAGCTTCTGTGCCCAAGGCTTAGCACTCCACTTACAGTATTAGAAGAACTTAGTACTACCACCCAAAGAGAACCAATTATTGTTGACTTTTTTCCCAGTAATAATTTGGGAGATGGTATTAGTGTGTTAGGACTGCTGTAACAAAGACCATAAACTTGATGATCAAAAAACCCAGAAATTTCTTTCTGGACAGTTCTGAAGGATGGAAATCCAAATCAAGATCAACATATCAAGGTATCAACAACACTGGTTTCCTCTGAGGCTTCTTGCCCTTAGTGTATATAGATGGCCACATTCTCCCTCTGCCTTTATGCCATATTTTTCTGGCTCTATCTGTACCCAAATTTCTTTTTTTCTTTTTCATGCTAGGGATCAAATCCAGGGCCTTGTAGATGCTAGGCAAACACTAATGATTAGCCACACCCCTAGTCAAATACTCTTATGAATATGCTAATAGGAATCAATTAATAAACTTATTCTTAATTTAAAGATTCTGCCTCCAGGGCTGAGAAGATGACTCAGTGGTAGAGTGCTTGCCTTGCATGTATGCATGAGGCCCTGGGTTCAATTCCTCAGTACCACATAAATAGAAAAAGCTGCAAGTGGTGCTGTGGCTCAAGTGGTAGAGCGTTAACCTTGAGCTGAAGAGCTGTGGGATGGTGCCCAGGCCTAGAGTTCAAGCCCCACGACCACAAAAAGCAAAAACAAAACTTCTGCCTCTAAATATACTCCTAGTCTGCAGCAGTGGGGAGTGGAAACTTAAAGTAAAGTTTGATAGGGTACAATTCACCCAGTGGAATGCTGTTTGCTTTTAGCTTTTTTTCATAATTGTAAAGGTTTTTTTTAGCTTTTTACATAATTGTGATTATTCCATAAATCTAATACTTGTGTCCTTAGCCTTATCTTTAATATCATTATATTATAAATATTTTCCAAGTTATTCTTTAGCCTTTAATACAATTTTATCAGCTGTAAAAACTTTGCCAAGTGGTTTTCCAACCAAATCTTTTATCAATTTCTATTTGAATGTTTAGGTATTCCTTCTTCTCTTTGCCTATTATTAACAATAATAAAGTTTTTTAAATAAAATATTTTTCTGAATTTGGATTATTCCCTCAGAATAGAATTCTGGAAGTGGATTACATTCTTAAAACCTGATGAGCTGAGTATAGTAGTGTATACTGTAATCACTGGCAGGAGAAGGAAGATCAAAAGTTTGAGGCCAGTCTCAACAAAATTAGGGAGATCTATGTAAAAAACCAAGGGGCTTGCAGTATAGGTCAAGTAATGGGGCCTCGCCCTCTGGGCTTACTTCCCAGTATCAAAAAACAAAACAAAAAAAAAAACCAAAAAATCCCAAGTTAGTGAAGCATGCTGCCAAACCAGAGAAATATTAAATCGGGTTTTCTTGTTTTCATTTCCCACAGTGGTAGACTGGAATGAAGCTAGAAAACACAAATATGGCCACCTGTCAGAGTGTACATGCCAATATCAAGGTAAGAAAAAGCTATTTACTATGAAAAATTTTTATTTGACATTTCTTACCATAAAACTTTTGTTCTTAGATGTCCATGTTTACTAGTAACTCTGGTTAAATCAAAAGCAAATAGATTGTTATTTTTAGAGGTTCCTGTCAAAAGCAATATGCTTTGGGCTAGAAAATCAAGAATCCCATCTTCTGAGTATAAAGAATCCCAAATTGGCTTTTTAGGCATCACTGCGTAGCTTATGTCTTTCCAGAGATTTTACTTATTTAAAGCTCAGAAGAAAGGCAAGGAAGTGGCGCTGTGGCTCAAGCAGTAAAGCGCTCGCTTTGAGCTGAAGAGCGAAGGGACAGCGTCCAGGCCCAGAGTTCAAGCCCCACGACTGACCAAAAAAGAAACAAGAAACAAAAATTTCCAGGAAATTTTAAAAGCCAGGCGCCAGTGGCTCACGCCTGTAATCCTAGCTACTCAGGAGGCTGAGATCTGAGGATCACGGTTCAAAGCCAGCCCGGGCAGGAAAATCCCTGAGACTTTTATCTCCAATAAACCACTAGAAAACCGGAAGTGGCACTGTGGCTTAAGCGGTAGAGTGCTGCCTTGAGCTGAAGAGCACAGGGACAGCGCCTAAGTCTAGAGTTCAAGCCCCACGACTGACCCCCCAAAAAAAACAGAAAGGCAAAATTGGATTTTGTACTTCTACAACTACTAATAACTTTTAAAAATGAGATAATTGGAGTAAATACACTTTTAACACAGAATTTGAACTTTGTTATTTTGGTACATATGTCATGATGATTCTGCTTTAACATTTTTTCAATAGAAACTGCTGACTTCCTGGAGCTAGGTAAGATATTTTTCTTGTTTCTGTTAAATAAGGGGAATTACTAGACAGATATTAGATTGTAATCAGCTTTAACAAATTAGGAAAAGAATTCCATGTATTTTTCTCATAATCCAGTGAACCCTGTGCTCTTGTCTGCCTAATTAGCCTATGTAATTCATTAAATCCTATTTATCTGGAGGCTATAGATCAAGCTAACAAAAGGAAGGAGGAATGGTTTATATAGAAAACAGGGAAATAAGGAAACTGTACCAAACTGGAAATAACATCTTAATTCTCTGAATCTAAAACTAAAACAAATCCTTACTGATCATATATTGTTCTTTTGGGATTTTTCCTCTAAGAACTTACTGGAAGATAGATTGACTTTAAAATAAATCTTACAGTTTTGTGAAGCTATGACTAAATAACTGAAATTTTATCAAATAACAAGTCATATTGATACTTCATTTTGTTTTCATCCATGAATAGTGTACTTTAAGACTAGGATTTAAGAATAGAACTAATACTAGTATTTTTCAATAAGCTTTCAGGATTTATATATAAACATCAGCTTTCGTAGCTTAGAATTCCTTAAAGAAATCCTTCCACATATTGCATAAGTGTTGATATCCTGATGCCTTTATCAATTTTTATTCACATATTTTAATGTTTTGTTAATGTAACTTAATATTTTCAGCTCTTTATTTTCATTCTGTATTTGCTTATTCTCACCACTCCTTCCTGTAACATATCTTTTTTTTTTTTAACATACTTTTTTCATTGCTCACTGACAGAAGGCTATAGAACACTAGACTAGAAGTTAGAACTTCTGGTTTGTTGAAAGCCATCTCTGACAGTCACTTTCTGACTCTAATGTTCAGTTTTCTGATTGGTAAAATGGGGATAATAATTCCTTTCTGCCTACTTCATTGTTGTAAGATTACTAACATAAGCTTATAGATATGAATATATCTTAGAATCACTCTAATATTTTTCAGCTTTGGGGAATTATTTTTATTGTGTTCAGTGACTATGCTGAGGCTTTATACTAAATAGGACATTCTTTGAACTGAGCGTTATGAATGTGAGCTGAATAAATTAATGAAGTGAAATAATACTATAAAGGTACCTGGAATTGGGTTATCAAATGATAGTTTTAAAACTCCTTAAAACTCTTCTTCAAACTTTCTAAGGTGCCAGTGTGTTGTGGGAAAGCTTAGACATAAAATTCAGGCAGGACTTGGCTCAGAGTTCTCTAGTGATCAGTGTTTGTGGCTTCAGATCAATTACTTAATCTTTCGAGCACATTTCCTCATTTTTAGAATGGCAGGCTGTAATTAACATCAGAGATATTGGATTAGTCTGGTGTGATACAGTCAATGATAGCTGCCACTTTTTGTTTTGTTGCTAATAGAAGTAACAATAGTTGTAATGCTGTGATAGCATTAAGAATGTTAACAGGAAGTTATGAAACATAGATGCCCAATTTATGTAAAGTATTTGTAACATTTGAAAGTATATTTTACCTCTTGAGAATATTGGTATGACAGGTATATCTTCCCAAATAAGTTGATGTTGCATATTTCATTTTTCCTGTCAAGCATTTAGAGCATCTCAAATACAAGACTAAAATAAAATTCAGAATTGTGACTCCTTGGTGCTAGAATAGATCTTTAAATAATACATTTGCTTAGCATTTCAAACTTTGATATTTTGTATTTCTTATAAAATTTCCTGTCTTGAACTCTTTAAATTGTTGTAGATTTTTAGTCATATCAGATAAATTGTTAGATATTTGTTTATTTGTTTTTGTTAGCCACATTCTAACTTTTAGTGCCATAGTCACTGTCTTCTGATTATTAGAAAGCATTTCTAGGAACTGTTTGCTTACTGCTGCTGTGATTTTCCTAGTCGCAGCCACCATTCTTACACAAATTCTTTATTGTTACATGTTCAGAGGGGTTACAGTCACATATATCAGATAAAGAGTACATTTCTTGTGCAACAGTGTCACCCTTTCCCTCATTCTCTCCCAGTTTTTCCCTCCTGACCCCACCTACCAGTTTTATAGTTCATGTTCAGCATAGTGTCTAGTGAATATCATTGCTGCATTTGTTCACCCTTTGTCCTATCTTTCCTGTGCCCCCTTCAAACCCTCCCAAAGATGGATAAACAAACACGACAAAGTTTCCATTTCCAAGAGTGCATTTCAATAAATACTATTTTATATGATCAGATGCACTTTTGTGATCCTCTCCTTAGAATATCCTCCTTCCTTTGGTCTCTCCGTGTAAATGCCTAGAAATCCTATATAATATAATGTATCATGTCCCAGTGTATTTTTTTTCTTTTATCATCCATTGTGTTTATTTGTAGATTTATAGGCATATTCTAGTTACCACAAATGAGGGAAACTATGCAACTGAAGTTTCTTTGGGTCTGGCTTACTCTATTTCCTTATGAATGGTGCACTATCATCTGATGGATGAGTAGAATTCTATTGTATATATGTACCACATTTTTTTAATCTATTCATCCACTGAGGACTATGTGGGTTGATTCCATATCTTGGCTATGGTAAACAATCCAGCTAACATCAGTTTACACCTAGATTTTTGACACAGCTCCCCAAACAACATCCAGCCCTACCTGCTCCATTCTTCACCCTGCAACCAGAATGACTGATACCTGAACACTGCTCTCTATAACCCCTTTTTGAAACTACTTTTTCTTTAAATTCTATCCAGCAACTATACCAAAAGATCTAATTTTTGGAGTTGTTTTTTCTCACCTCCAAGCCTTTGTACATGTTTTTCTTTTGTCTGAAACAAGCAGCTGTTTCCTTTCTCTTTGCCTCTTGCTTATCCTTTTACACTTTTGCTTAGGAGCCTGAAGTTTACTTCTGTCCACAAACCCTCTACCTCTCCAAGTTAACCTTTACCACAATAAACTATTTTGTATCTGACCTTCACTATAATGAAACTGATAGGAAAACATTGGATACAATTTGTTGTCTATCATCTAGCATAATACTATTTATATTTCTTGGATGAGTAGATAGAGAAATGGCTTTCTTACTCATGCTAAGTGTTCTTGAACTTCCTTTAGTTGGGTCTCAGGTGACATGGTCACATTTTCTACTGTGATTTGCTTTATCTCTCTCAAGCATAGTTCCCAGACTGAATTTGATAGCCCACATATGACTTTATTAGTCTAGGAAAGAAGATACTGTCACTTCTGTCCTGTTCCCCTCCCTTTTTTTCTTCCCTCCCTTCTTCTTTCCTTTTTGTGGTACTGGGGATTGAAGTTAGGATCTCATGCTTCCTAGGCAAATGTTCTACTATTTAAGCCACATCCCAGTCCACATGTTCTTTTCTTCTTTTTATTTACTTGGAAACTTTTTATTGAGCATAATTAGGTCTCAAATACTATGTTAAACTGTGGAGATTAGAAAATGAATAAGAGTTTAAATAGTTGGAATGACATGATGTAGAATATGAAGGTTAATAAACAATATGTTAGAATATAGAGAAATGGTAAGATGAGCAGTTATGAAACCAACATAGCTAAATTTCTTTTAGGCTACTCTTAAGGTCCTTTTTAGCTTGAACATTGTTATTCTGTATCTTGGAAGCCTCCAGAATCCAGACTTTTCACTTCAGGGTTACTGCCTAGCCTTTCAGGAACCTCTGATTTTTTCCCCCTATCTCAGCAGTCTTTCCTGTTGCCTAAAAAGAACATTAAACTTGCTTTAGGTGTTTTTTTTAAATTTTCGTTTCTTTTCTCTCCTTTTCATCTTTTTTTTCTTTCTTTTTCTTGGTGCCAATCCTGGGCTTGAACACAGGGTCTTGGCACTGTTCTTGAGCTTTTTTTTTTGCTCAAGGCTAAGTCGTCTACCATTTGAGCCCTAGTTCTACTTTCAGCTTTGGTGGTTAATTGGAGATAAGAGTCTCACAAACTTTCCTGTCTGGGCTGGCTTTGAACCCATTTAGGTGTTTTTTTTTTCCTATTAAATAAAATGCATGAAGTGATTTCCTTTTTCATCTTTATGCATTTTTTCATTATTTAGAGAATACCTCATTGATTTCTGTAATCAAACCCATGTAGATAAGAACTTACATATTTAATACAGTGTGTTTACCCATGTACAAAATGGAAAAAATTAAGTTTAACATTTCTAGACCAAGGTGGCTATTAATTTCTGTACAATGCCAACTCAATATGGTTTTAAAGTTGACAGTACAGCTAAAATTTCCAAAATTCAAATTATATATGCATATATATTCACATAAAAGACCAATAATAGCATTATGTTATACATCAATAGAGCAACAACTTTTCCAGGTTATATAGTCATCTGAACAAGAACAAAATTAGACATCCAAGCTAAGACAAATATCCATGTATGACAAAGAGCAAATGTTCTTAATTAGTAAAGACCGCTTTGAATCTGAGATGAAAGATTACCTCAGTTTATAAAAAAGGAAAGGTAAAAAACTGATAAGCTTCAAAAGGTCGTCAACATTATTAGTAATTAAAGAACTGCAAAAAAACATAATAGTATAAAAGGACACTTTAGCACACTCCATTAATAAAAAGCAAAAAAAAAAAGATTTAAAAATTTTTGAAAAAATTTTTGAAAAAATCAAAATTTTCAAAATTTTTGGAAAAAAAAAACCTTGAAACTCCAGAAACATGAAGTTGTTACTTTGTGATACCTGGCAACATTTTTTTTATTAGCTTCTCAATCATCATTTGAAAAGAAAATATTCTTGAATAACATCATTAAAAATAGCTCTGATAAAGCAAGTCACTACGTATCATCAAGCCAGGTACAAGCTATTTCCTTATTCTTTTTCAGTAAGGAGGAAGCCACATAGAAATGTTACTGAAGCATTATCACATAATTCAAGCTATATTTTTTTGCCTAACCTTTTGCTCCAACCTCTAGGCATTTAATGAAGGGCTGTACATATTAAATCACTAACACTCTTCTTTGAATACATTTTTAACTCCCAAACTAGATGGTAGAAATGTGCATTAATGAAACCATTGCATTGATACTAAGAACAGCTTCTACTTGAACCATCCCCCTTTTAGCCAGAGTATTAATGAGTTCATTGTTTCTAGTAAGTTGTCTGATCATATACTTAAAAGGACACTATTGATACAATTCAGTATTATATATATTTATTATATATTATACATAATTCAATATTATTTGTTTTCAGAAAATATATTTTTGGCTTGGTGTTGTATTTTTAGGTAATAAATAATAAAAACAGCAAACTAATTTCCATACATGGTGCTTATACCTGTAATACTAGCAATGCAATAGTTTGAAATCAGCCTGGGACACATAGCAAGTTCTGCACATACACAGTTGTGTGCCTAAGCTACATAGTAAGGCCCTATCTCAAAAATAAATCACCAGGAACCTGTGGCTCACACCTGTATTTCTAGCTACTTAGCAGGCTGAGATCTGAGGATTGCAGTTCAAAGCCAGCCCAGGCAGGAAAGTCCTTGAAACTCTTATCTCCAATTAACCACTAGAAAACCGGAAGTAGTGCTATAGTTCAAGTGATAGAGCACTCGCCATGACCTGAAAAGCTGAGGGACAGCGCCCAGACCCAGAGTTCAAGCCCCACAACTGCGCCCCCCCAACAAAAAAATCAAGCTAATGATTTTAAAGGGTTTTGAGTAAATAACGTTTTGAGCATGAACTACTTGTATATCTTACAGCTTTGCTTGAGATACTTCAGATTTTTTTAGTACAATTTATTAATCATCTAAAAAGGGCCAAGAAAACATACTGCTAAAGGTATCTGTACAGCAACTTTACAATAAAATTTTTAAAAAATTTAAAAGGGCTTATTCTAGCAGATATTTAAATTATACAAAATATAGAGTGCTCCTGGTCCTAAGATAGACAACTAATGAAAGCATCTGCATATAGCCCAGAATAAATTTAAGAATATATAAGAAATTAATTTTAGATCAAGATAACATTTAAAATCAGTGAGAAGATCTTTTGTTTAATAGATGATGTTGGAGCATAGATAAAGTAGAAAGGGAAAATTAAATCTGTACCTTATTTGTTCATAAAATAAATTACAAATAGATCAATTATTTAAATTTTAAAAATGAAACTAGAGAAGTCCTAGGAGAAGACATGGGCTAAGATTTTTTATGATACTGAAATAAGAAAAATATGACAGGAAAACCAAAAAGCCATAAAAGACTGAGAAACTAACAGACAAACCCTACCAAACTGAGACAAACATCTTAACATGTACGATAAACAAAAAGCAAATGTTCTTAATTAGTAGAGACCTCTTTGAATGTGAGAGGATGAAAGATTGCCTCGTTTATGAAAAAGAAAAAATAAAAAGATCAGCTCCAAAAGGCCTTCAACATTAAAGAACTGTAAAACATATTATAGTATAAAAGTACAATAGTTTCACATAAGCTTTTTTTCTTTTGTGGGTCCTGAGATTCTAGACTCAAGGCCTTGACCTTGCTTGAAGAGCCACTATACCTCTAGCCTTGAGCCATACCTCTAGCCCCAGAGTATAATAATATTTCTTTTTTTGGGGAGGGAGTCTGGTCGTGGAGCCTGAACTCTGGGCCTGGGCGCTGTCCCTCAGCTC
The DNA here is from genome assembly GCF_000151885.1 of Dipodomys ordii. NCBI lineage: Eukaryota > Metazoa > Chordata > Mammalia > Rodentia > Heteromyidae > Dipodomys > Dipodomys ordii. The sequence continues at coordinate 3,170,044 of NW_012267249.1, read as the reverse complement.
TTCAGCTCAAGGCTAGCGCTCTAGTACTTGAGCCACAGCACCACTTCAGGCTTTTTTCTTTTTGCTTATGTGGCACTGAGGAATCGAACCCAGGGCCTCAGGCATGCAAGGCAAGTGTTCTACCACTGAGCCACCTTCCGAGCCCCTATAATAATATTTCACAGTTAAGATTTATCATAGTTACAGAGATTTTTTTTTTGTGGTCTGAGACAGAAACTCAAACTTAGTATCTGATGCTTTTACTAATTGGCTGGCACTCTACCACCTGAGCTATGCCTCCAACCCCAAAATTACAGAGATGTTTCAAACCAGTTTTAGCAAATCTGTGTGGGAAACACACTCTCATGCACTTTTAATATGAACAGATCTTCTAAAGGATCTTTTGACAATATACATTATATAAAGATCAAAACTATTCATATTCTGTCCATTAGTCCCGTGCTTTAGAATTTGTCCTAAGGAGACTATACGTTAGACTTTCTGCCACTGAGTCAAATGCCTGAAACAGTTTGCCAGAGGGAAGATTTATTTTGACTCAACTAAGTTTATTTTGACTCTAACTAAGTTCTACCTTCTGTAGTCCCATCATCTCCAGTAGTCTGCTCATATTTCTAATCCATGAGTGCATCAAACCATTGGTTAGGTTAATGCACTTGTGAGTTAATCATTTCTAGAAACACCTTCAGAGACATACCTAGATGTGTGTTTTGCTGATCTTTTAGGGATCTTTCAATCTACTGAAGTTAATAGTAAAATGAACTATCACAGCGGTAATTTGTATGGATTCAAAGATAAATAAAGGACTATATTCAAAAAACTATAAAACATTTAAATGACCATTAACAGGATTCAATTAACATTATTATGGGATCATATAAATCATATAAATTGAGCAGTGGAACATTATTTAGCCAGTGGCTCTTTTATTTCTCTTATGAATTTGGGTTCCACATTTAGATGGAACAAAGTAGTTCAAAGAAGAGAAATATGACCAGAATAGCATTAGTAGCTACTATATAAATATTTTGTTATTATCTATTTTCTCTCAAGATGTAAGCTTCATGTAGCAGAAACTTTGCAACAAAGAGAGAGTGTATATATAATAATACATCCTCAGTGCCTAGAACTAGGCTTGGCATCTGTTAGATGGTCAATAAATATTTGGTAATTAGCAAGTATTAGAAAAAAAAGTATGCACTCACATGATCTCTTGTATTTTTATATTTTATTATCCTTTTGTCTATTTTTATTTAGTTATTTTGTGGTACAGAGGGTTGAACCCAGAATCTCAACCTTGCAAGCAGTGTTTTACCAGTCTTTTTGCTTTTTAGTTAGGTTTTTTGGGGATAGGGTTTTGTGCTATTTACTGAGGCCAGCCTTGTACTACAGTCCTTCTACCTCTGCCTCCTAAATAGCTGGGATTATAAGCATATACCACCATGTCTGATCTGTGGATCTTTACCATTTTTAAGTAATTTAGTATCATTTGTAAATCCTTTAGGTAGGAATCTCATTTTCCTAATAATAAATTTGTCATATGGTATGTGTTAGACCTTATAAAACATTTATTATCTAGTAATATAAATCATATAGCTTGCCTCTGCTCATCTGAGTTCAAATATTTCTTCTGTCCATAACTAAGATAGTCCCCAGTCTCAATTACATGACCACATTTTATTACATTCAAATACTACATGTTAGTTTGTTTTATATGTATTAATCATATCTCATCACATACCAGAATATAAATCTCATGAGAACAGGGATATCTGTTATACTGCCTTGTACTTGGAAGTTCCTCAGTAAGCGTCTGTTGAATAAGTAATTGAAAATATCCAAATAAGTAATTGAATAAGTAATTGAAAATTGTGTGTGTGTCTGCGTGTGTGTCTGCGTGTGTGTCTGCGTGTGTGTCTATGCGCCAGTCCTGGGGGAACTCAGGGCCTGGATGCTGTCTCTTTTTTTTTCTCAAAGCTTATACTCTACCACTTGAGCCATACCTCCACTTCTAGCTTTTTGGTGATTATTTGGAGATACAAATGTCATGGACTTTCCTGCCTAGTTTAGCTTCCAACTGCAGTCCTCAGATCTCAGACTCCTGGGTGACTAGGATTATAGGCATGAGCCACCGGTGTTTGGCTCAAATTATAATGTTTTAATTATAATATTTGAATAATTGAAGCTCCTCATATATATCTACATTATAAAACGTTATACTTCTATTTGTTAATGATACTGATCTTCACAGTGATCCCCTAGCCTTAAGTATGGACTAAATTTCCCTGAATTACATCCTCAAGGCAGTCAGTGTGCCTTATCTCATTAACTTAAATTTATGTTTATTATAACAGTATTTATCTTATTAATATTTCTACTTTTTATTTAAAAGCTCAATGAATTTAGGAACTTCTTGTTCTCCTAATATTTAACATACTTCTATCAGATGAAGAATGTATGTATATACATCATATATAATTCATATTATCCTTATCTTTCAGATGAGAAAAACTGAGGTTTGGAAAGATTAAATGATTTATCCAAGAAAGTTACCTACAGAGGGCTGGGAAGGTGGCTCAGTGGTAGAGCACTTGCCTTGCAAGCCTGAGGCCCTGGGTTCAATTCCTCAGCACCATATAAGCAAAAAGAAAAAAGC
>NW_012267249.1:3162818-3165239 GCF_000151885.1 Dipodomys ordii | reverse complement strand
TTCTGGTTTTCTGGTGGTTTATTGGAGATAGGAGTCTCATGGTCTCTTCTGCCCAGGCTGGCTTTGAACCGCGATCCTCAGATCTCAGCCTCCTGAGTAGCTAGGATTACAGGCGTGAGCCACCAGCGCCCGGCTTGCCATAATTCTTAAGACCAAAGTCTCTTGGGTAAATTTGGTTAGAACTCATGCTAATGCTAGCAATTACCTTGGACTGACCAATCCTGTGAATCTGTGAAGATAAATCTATTAGCTGTCAGACACATGTAGGCAATTAGTTAAAATTAAGTAAAAATTAAAGCTTACTTCCTTACATTAGTTACATTTCAATGTTCAGTATTTGCATGTGGCTAGTACCTTATTGTATAGCACAGATATAGAACATTTCAATCAGCACAGGAAATTCTGGGCTTGCTGCTCTAGATGCTACAGTTTAAGAGTCTCAGTCCAGTGAAATCCAAGACTTACTATTTGATTTAATTTTTTATTTGTAAAGATGGAGAAATAATTTATGATGTTTTCTTTATTCTCATAGCAAACAGTAATGAAATATATTCAGTCCTTGATTTAGGATTCTCTCAGATAAGAGCAAAATCTTTATTAAATTCTGATAACTGCTTTAAATCTTCTCTCCAGAATCATTTACCCTATGAACTATCTGGTCAAGATGACTGGTCATTGAATATCTTATTAAATGTTTCACAACTGACTGGTTCCTGGCCAAATCTATTTGTCTTAGTTGAGGAATATGGGAAAGGATTCAGCTTTCAAACAGGAGCTATGGGCTGGGAAGGTGGCTCAGTGGTAGAGCTCTTGCCTTGCATGCATGAGGCCCTGGGTTCGATTCCTCAGCACCACATAAACAAAAAGAAAAAAGCCGGAAGTGGCGCTGTGGCTCAAGTGGTAGAGCGCTAGCCTTGAGCTGAAGAGCTGAGGGATAGCGCCCAGGCCCAGAGTTCAAGCCCCACGACCGGACCCAAAAAAAAAAAATAAAACAGGAGCTATAAAGTCAGTAGAATGTAAAGTCTTAGCATCATCTTTGGAGTGATTTAGATTTAATCATTCAGTGACTCATTTTTATTCCCAGCATCTAGTGCTTTTCGTATGGTCCAAAGGGGCCCTGTGCTGCTCCACTACAGAGGAAACTTCAAGAAATGCTGGTTTGCTACAGTGTTTTAGCTTGTGAGAGTCTCTGGGACCTTCCCTGCTCCATCATGGGGTCACCTCTAGGTGGGTATTAGGGGGAGATTACTAATTGGTTTAATTTTTAAAGAATTTGGTCCATTGAGATCTGCATTTAACAGCAGTCTATCCCTTAACATATTTTCCTGGCCCCAGCATAGTGTTATCTTAAATATTAATTCTCTAAAATGTGTTCTATAAACATTGAGAGACTAACATAACTTCAAGAGGCTAAAAGATTTGGTAAACTCCTCAATTTGTTCCTGTTTACTGTTATCAGAAACACTTCCCAGGTCCTTCTTTTCTCTAGATTATGAGATCTTTGTCATTTCATACCTCAGAGCAATGCTGTTATGACTGAAAGGGAAATGGTGTGGGAGTAGGTGAGAGAAAGCCAGTTTTAAGAGTAAGGGCTCAAGTATAATCTCACATCTGGCTTCCCCTCTCCTCAAATCCTCTCACTTCATGTCTCTAGATAGCTTTTCCTTCATTCATCTTAAGCTCAGCTAGTAGGAGCCAACTATACAGGATGTCAAAAGCTGTCATTTGACAGCAAGGAGTCTCTTCAGGAGTCAAGTTGTTCAAAAGGAATCTCCCTACTCACTTTCTGTTTCTTCTGTTTTCCATTAGCTTCCTGGTACTTTGAGATACTAGTATGCCTTACTCTGACATTTTGGATCATTTTAGGAACTAATATTAAGAATACTTTAGGTCATCTTGAGTATTTGATTTCAAAATATTATTCTAAAATATCCACTCAGGTCACCCAGATTCTCCTTCCTAATATAGCTTTTAGCCCAAATAGGAAAAAAATAGTTTTCTTATGCTCAAAACAGTTTGCAGATGGATTAGTGTTTAGTGTAGATTACCCAAAAGCATGTTTCTTTTTAAAGTTGACAGTGATAGAGATTTCTATTTTCTTTACAGGTCATTTTACCTGGGACAAATACCTAAAAGAAACATGTTCAGTCCCAGCACCTGTCCATTGCTTCAAGCAGGTAATTATTTTTCAACATCATTAGTGGGAAACAAAAAGGGTTTATTCTTGATTCTTAAAAAATCAAAAATATGATATGAGAGCCTTTTAGCTTCTCATTTGAGTGTCCTAGAATAAACACTATAGGAGGACTCAAGAAGTAAAATATGAGGGCTGGGAAGGTGGCTCAGTGGTAGAGCGCTTGCCTTGCATGCTCGAGGCCCTGGGTTCGATTCCTCAGCACCACATAAGCAAAAAGAAAAAAG
>NW_012267249.1:3152988-3162203 GCF_000151885.1 Dipodomys ordii | reverse complement strand
CTTTTTTCTTTTTGCTTATGTGGTGCTGAGGAATCGAACTCAGGGCCTCAGGCATGCAAGGCAAGCGCTCTACCACTGAGCCACCTTCCCAGCCCTTAAGACAGATAAGAGATTTATAGTCTTTAGATATAAAGGAAGCAGGCAGTGTTGATTTTTCTATACTTAGTCCTCTACCAAAATCTTACCTTTATTTAAAAACATTGGCACCTAGTCTCACTGGAGAGCATTTTAGAAGCTCAGAGATCCTTTAGAGCTTTCCACATACAATTTAAGAGCTTCAACCAGTGCACAGGTAATGTTGATTGTGTCTGTATAGGATCAGACAAGTAAGCAAAGAAACAAACATTGCTAAACAGTATGAAATATCAGGAAATCAGGAAATTATTTAAATCTCTTTTCTTTTAGTACTCTGTTATTTCTTTTGTCAACATTTCTCTTGGAGTTTTATCTATGTCCTAAGTAAACACAGAATCTCAGGACTTGTGCTCATTTGAAATAATACAGACAAGGTTCATATTTTCACCTGAACATTTTTTAAAGGAAAATACAGTAAACAATAGTTTTCAAGTCACTAAATAGTGGTACCTTAGACCTGAGAAGCAAATTAACTAAGCCTTGTATCATTTCCCAGCTTACTACCTTACAAACATTTTCATATCATGGTCTTGGGATGTGGAACCTACGCTGAGCCAGCAGACTCCCTAATTAGAGGAACTGGAACTGAGAGTCCAGCGTCACCAAAGTGGCTAAATGTGCAGGAAAAATACTAGAGAAGAGAAAACTTCACAGGAAAAAAAACCCTCATAAAAATCATAAGAGAGTCCTGAGGTATTTAGGAAAGTACTAGTTTTTAATACATGTATATGAGGAAACCACCTAAGACCAAAAAAAAAACCCATCTGAAAGGATTGGAAGAAAGACAAGACTGTGGGCTGGGAAGGTGGCTCAGTGGTAGAGTGATTGCCTTGAATGCCTGAGGCCCTGGGTTCGATTCCTCAACACCACATAAGCAAAAACAAAAAAGCTGGAAGTGGCACTGTGGCTCAAGTGGTAGAGCACTAGCCTTGAGCTGAAGAGCTGAGGGACAGCGCCCAGGCCCAGAGTTCAGGCCCCACAACTGGACCCCCCCCCAAAAAAAGAGAGACAAGACTGAAAATAGTTCTTGATCTCACCAGCTCACCTAGAAAATCACTTAATTCATTGACTACTAGATTGAATACAGGTCTATCAAATCATAAAACTAAGACTTGAAAGATCAAAATGTCCCTATGTAACTCATATGGGAACATTACCCAAGAAAATGTATAGAAGTGTAGAATGTATAGAAGTCCAGAATCTAACAGACAAAACTCACAATGCTTATGTCTAATTAAAGATTACTATGAATGCAAGGAGGCAGAAGAAAATAATGATAGAATTATTAATTGACTTAGGACCTACATATATCATAGAATAGCAGATAAGCATATGAAACTAATATTTTAATGGCTTGATATGTCCAAAGGTTAGCAGAAAAAGAGATGAAAGGTAAAAAATGATTCTAGATGTAAAGGAAAGATTAGTAAACTTGGAACTTGAAGGTATAACAATAGAAACTATACAAAATGAAATGTAAAGAAAAAAAATGAAAAATGTACAAGTGAACCATGGGATAGCTTTAAGTGGCCAAGTCGACATATAGTTGGAATTTATAAGAGATGAAAAGGGAAGCAAAGGCTGGGCGCTGGTGGCTCACGCCTGTAATCCTAGCTACTCAGGAGGCTGAGATCTGAGGGTCGCAGTTCAAAGCCAGCCTGGGCAGGAGAGACCGTGAGACTCCTATCTCCAATAAACCACCAGAAAACCAGAAGTGGCTCAAGTGGTAGAGCACTCCTTTGAGCTGAAGAGCTGAGGGACACTGCCCAGGCCCAGAGTTCAAGCCCCACGACCGACCAAAAAAAAAAAAAAGAAAAGAAAAGGGTAGCAAGTATGTGAAGAAATAATGACTAAATTTTTTCAAACACTGAGAAAAACTAACTCCACAGATCTAGGAAATTGAATGAATCCCAAAAATTAAGCAACAAAAAGAAAAATACTCTGAAGCATATCATGAGTTATCCAAAATCATTGATAAAGAAAACCTTAAAAGTAACCAGAGAAGTTTTGAAGATAAACTATGATTTATTAAAGGTACTCACTGTAAATCCTAGAGCAACCACTAAAATATTGGAAAAGAAATACTAAAATAGTATATTTAAACTTAGCCATATCAGTTATCAAATTAAATGTTAATGTTCTAAACATTCCATTAAAGACTGAGATTGACACAGTGAATAAAAAGTAAGGTCCAGCGTATATACTTCCTGCAAAAAATTGCACTTCGAATATAAGAACAGAAATAAGTTAAAAGTAAAAGGATGAAAGACAGTAATACTATGTTGACATAGCACCTCAGCACATATGAAAAAAGAAGAAAGGTTTTAATTAATGACTTCATCTCCCACTTAAGAAAGCCTAAGGGGGGAAAAAAAAGAAAGCCTAGGGGATAAAAAGGAGCAAGTTAACTAAAGTAAACAGAGGGCAGGAACCAGTAAAGACTACAGCATACATCTATGAACAAAAGAAAAATAATAGAGAAGGCTATTGAAACTAAAGTTGGTTCTTGCAGGGAGCCAGTGACTTATGCCTATAATCTATGCTACTCAGAAGACTAAGATATGAGGAAACCAGATCTGACTTGAAGCCTGCACTGGCAGACAAACCCGAAAGACATTTATTTCCAATTAACCAGCATAAAGGCAAAACTGGAGGCATGGCTTATAAGTGGTAGAGCTCTACCCTTGTCCAAAAAAACAACAACAAAGGAGAGTTCAAGGTCCTGTTTTCAAGCCCTAGTATAGGCACAAAGAAAAGTTGATTCTTTGCAAAGACTAAGGAAATTGATAAGCCTCCAAGCACAGTGATCTAGAATAAAGAACAGAAGAGACAAATAGAAGACATTTAAAAGATACCTGAAATGAGAGATAATAATCAGTATAGATTCTACAAATGCTGAAAGAATTAAGGAAGTATTCTGAACAAGTACATGTTTTTAAATGTGGGAAACTAAGTTGAAATGGATAACTTCATGAACAATACAAATTACCAAAGCTCAATCAAGAATATAGAAAACCTGAAGAGCACTATTTGAGTTATACAAATAATACCTAAAAGCTTTTCTGCAAAGAAAATTATATAGTTTAGAGACTTCACTAGTGAATTATTTCAAACATATAAAGAAGAAATATTAGAAATTCTACATAGATTTTTTTTCAGAAGACTTAAGAGGAGGTACTTCCAGTTATATGAGGTAAACACCTTACAGCCAAAACAGGCAAACACTTGTGGATGAAACCTCACAAGGATATAACAACAATAAAAAAATAGACTAATATTCCTGATAACACAGGTACAGTATAAGTGTCCTCAATAGAATACTTACAAATTGAATGCAAGAATACATCCAAAAGCCTGGATACTATAATCAAGTTTGTTGGTTTTATTCCCAGGATACAAGAATGGTCCAACATATGCAAATTACTAAACATAATATATTACATAATAGAAGGTAGTATAAAAATCATATGATTATTTTAGTAGATGTAAAAGAGGCATTTGATAAAATTTAGTATTTTTATAATAAAAGTCTTGAGTATATTAGATATAGAAGGATCATACCTCATCATAATAAAGAATATGTAGGATAAGTATAAATGCAAATCTTAATAAAGGGGAGAAAACAAGGCATTTTCCCAATATCAGGAATAAGAGTGTCCACTCATCAGTCTTACTCAGGATATTATTAGAAATATTACCAGAGAAATTAGGAAAGAAATAGAAATAAAAGGCATAGTAGGAGGAAATGAAGAAGTCTAATTATCCATGACAACAGATTATATGATTATACACTTTGAAAACACTAAAGAAGCCACCAAAAGACTATTAGAACTGGATAAATGAATGCAGTACAATAACAGTATACAGAATTTTCATGCAAAAATCAGTACCTTTTCTATAGATCAATAGTTAATTTGCTGAAAATGAAATCACAACAGCAGCCTCATTTATAATAGCCAGAAAAGAAGAAAAAATACCTGGGAATAAACTTAACAAAGAAAATACTACAATTTGAATTATAAAACACTGATCAAAGAATAAAGAAGACACAAAAGTGGAACCCATGTTCATGGGTTAAAGAATCAATATAGTAGAGCTGTGGCTCAAAGTGCTAGAGTACTAGCCTTGAGCTGAATTGCTCAGGGACAGCGCCTAGGCCCAGAGTTCAAGCACCATGACAAAAAAAATATCAATATAATGAAAATGTCCATAGTACCCAAAGTGGTCTATAAATTCATGACAGTTCCCATCAAAATGAGAATGACAGGCTGGGAAGGTGGCTCAGTGGTAGAGAGCTTGCCTTGCATGCATGAGGCCCTGGGTTTGATTCCTCAGCACCGCATAAGCAGAAAAAGCCTGAAGTGATGTTGTAGCTCAAGTGGTAGAGCACTAGCCTTGAGTTAAAGAGCTGAAGGACAGTGCCCAGGCCCAGAGTTCAAGCCCCACTACTGACAACAAAACAAAAACATGAGATTGACATTCTTTGTTGAACTTAACAAAATAATCCTAAAGTTCATATGGAAGCACAGAAGACCCATAATAGCCAAAACAATCTTCAGTAAAAAGTACAAAGCTAAGGCATTACAATATCTGATTTAAAGACATACTAACTAATCATAGTCCAGAACAGCATGATGTTGGTATGTTGGTTGGCATAAAAGCAGACACTGACAATAGGACAGAGTAGATAGCACAGAAATATATATATATATATATATATATATACAAACACACATATATATATACATATATGCATATATATGTGCACACATATATATACATATATGTATATATATGTATATATATATATGTGCTGTCTATCTATATACAGCCAACTGTCAACAAAGGTATCAAAAATATACACCAAAGAAAAAACTGCCTCTTTTATAAATTGTGCTTAGAAGACTGGATATCAAGGTCACAATTTGCCTTATAAATCTTTATCTTTTACCAAAAATTCTACTGAAAATGGATCTAAGAAGCTTACTATAAAACCTGACACTCCAAAACTACCAGAGGAAAGCATAAGGGAAACATTTCAAAATATGAGTACAAGCAATAATTGTCTGGATAATAATTTTCTCCAAAAGCACTGAAAGCAAAAGCAAAACTTGAATTATATCAACTAAAAAGCTAAGGAAATAACCATCAGAATGAAGAGATAACCTCCTAAAAAGGAGAAGATATTTGCCAACAGTTTATCTGACAGAAATAATATCTGGAATATATAAAGAATTCCAAAAACTTAATCCTGAGCCTGGCTAAAATCCCAGCACTAGTGAGGCTGAGGCAGAAAGATGATGAATTTGAGGCCAACTGGGGCTACATGGCAAGTTCCCAGACTATCCAGGACTTCAAAGCAAGACCTTGTCTCAAACTAAAAAAAACAAAAACAAAAAACTGTTAATTAAAAAATGAGCAAACAATCTGAATAGATATTTCTCAAATAAAAAATACAAATGGCCAACAAATACATGAAAAATGTTCAATGTTATTAGCCATTAAGAAAATATCCATCAAAACTACAGTAAGATTCTATATAAATATAATAAATGTTAGCCAAGCACTGATGGCTCACACCTAGCTAGCTAGCTAGGACTAGCTAGTCCTAGCTAGCTACTCAAGAGGCTGAGACCTGAGGATTGCTATTCAAAGCAAGCCCAGGCAGGAAAGTCTGTGAGACTTTTATCTCCAATTAATCATCAAAAAAAGCTGGAAGTGGAGCTGTGGCTCAAGTAATAGTCTTGAGCACAAAAGCTCAGGGACAGAGCTCAAGCCTTTAGTTCAAACCTCAAGATCAGCACTCGTGTGCACACAGACACACACACACACACACACACACACACAAAATGCTGTTAAGCATGTGGAGAAAAAGGAGGACTTATATATGGTTAGAAGGAATGTAAATTTGTATAGCCTCTATGGAAAACAATTGAAAGTTATACAGTATATAACAAAGGAAATGAAGGCATCATAGACATAGATTAATTAGAATTGAGAATCCAGAAATGAACCCATCAATTTTTGATCAGTTGATTTTCAATAAGGGTGTCAAGACAGTTTTATTGGATTTTCAATAGTTATAGGAATAGTTGTATATCCACATGTAAAGAGTGAAGTACCCTACCTTCATACTATATACAAAAATTAACTCCAAATGGATCATAGACTTCAATGTAAAAACTAACACTGTAAAAGTCTTAGAAGAACGCATAGAGGTAAAAGCTTTATAACTTTAGCTTACATGTTAATTTCTTACGTACAAGACAAAAGAATAAGCAACAATAAAATAGGTAAGTTGAACTTCATCCAAATTAGAAACTTTCAATTCCATCATCAAGATGATGCAAAGACATTTATAATGGGAGAAAATGCTTGTAAGTCATATATAATACAGACTTTTATTCCATAAGTATAAATAATTCTATGTTCACAAATAAAATAAAATTAAATTAAAAAAAAAGAATTCTTGCAACCCAACAATGAAAGGCAACACAATTTTACAATGGACAAATAGTTGGGGTGCATATTTCTTTATATGTATTATAAATTACATTATCACATAAAAGAAACTCACCACCATTATCTTTAGAGAATTGTCAATCAATAGTGCAACAATATACTACTTCATATCCACCAGATGACTTTAAAAGGGAAAGAATAGCAATGGTGAGACTATGACAAGATGATGGACACCTATTGCCACCTTAGAAAACAGTTCAACGTAAATTACTCAAAATCTTGTTTTACTCCAGGTGCTCATCCTAGCTACTCATGAGGCTGAGATCTGAGCATCACAGTTCAAAGCCTGCCCATGCAGAAAAGTCTATCAACTCCTATCTCCAATTAACCATCAGAAAACCAAAAGTGGAACTGTGGCTCAAAATGGTAGAGCATTAGCCTTGAGCACAAAAGCTCGGGGAGACAGTGCTGAGGACCTGAGTTCAAGCCCTATGACCGACAATTTTTTTTTCCTTTTGTGCTGGTACTAGGGCTTAATTTCAGGGCTTCTCACTCATGCTAAGCTTTTTCACTCAAGGCTGGCACTCTGCTAGTTAAGTCACACCTCTACTCCAGCTTTGTACTGGTTAGGTAGAGATAAGAGTCTTAGATTTATCTGCCTGGGCTGGCTTTGAACTTCAATCCTCAGATCTCAACTACTGAATATTTAGGATTACAGGTATGAGCCACTGGCACCACCTTCAAAGTTTTAAACAGAATTACCACATAACTCAGCAATCCCTCTCATAAGTATATGCCCAAGAAAATAGAAGATATATGTCCATACAAAAATACATCACATGATGTTTATCACATCATTATTCATAACAGTCAAAAAAACCAAAGATCCAATATCTATCAAATGATAAATTAATAAACATAGTGCATCTACATAATGCAATATTATTCTGTAATTAAATGAAATAAAGCATTGATACATACTATATTATGATAATCCTTCCAAACATTATGTTAGGTAAAAAAATCATTCACGTATTGACCACATATTATATAATTACATCTATATAAAATGTCCAAAATAGGCAAATATACTTAGAAACAAAAGGTAGCCTAGTAGTTTCTAAAGACCAGACTGAGAAGTAAATGGAAAGTGACACTCAATAAACAGTTTTTTGCTGGTGATCAGGGAGTATCATAATTTAGGTATGGTGTTTGCACAACATAGATATCCTTAAAAACATTAAATTCATACTTTTAAGGTATGTAAGTTAAATTTATACCTATCATGTGATCCACACATTCCATTCTTACATGTTTATGCAACTGAAAAGAAAATGGCCCTCTGTCTGTGACTTCTACATTTATGTATTCAACCATCCACATAGCAAGCATATTTTGGAAAAATTGTTTCAGTTCTGACCATGTACACACGTATTTTTTATCATTATTCCTTAAACAATACCCTTAAACAATTCCTTAAACAATATTATTATTAACATAGCACTTAATCTAGTGTATGGGTGGTCCAAGCATGGTGATATTCATTTGTAATCCTAGCATGAAGGTGGCTAATGTAGGAGGATCATGAGTCTAAGACTATCTTGGCAAAAATAGGTAAGTTCCAGGATAGCCTGGGAAGAAACTGTTTCAAAATGAAAATATGAGGGGGGAGAAACACAACAAATCAAAGAAAGGTTGGACAAATGGGATTGCATGAAGTTGCAGAACTTCTGCATGGCAAAGGACATAGCTAGCAAGATAAATAGAAAGTCCATGGATTGGGAGAAGTTCTTCACTAGCCATACAACGGACAAGGGTCTCATATCTAAAATATACCTGGAACTCAAAAAATTAAATCCCCCAACAACAAATCCTCAAAGGAATAACTGCCCAATAAATAAGTGGGCTAAAGACTTAAAGAGAAACTTCTCTGGAGAGGAAATAAGAATGGTCAATAAACACATGAAGAAATGCTCAACCTCTCTAGCCATAAAAGAAATGCAAATCAAAACAACATTGAGATATCACCTTACCCCAGTTAGAATGGCTATAATCAAGAACTCTTAACAACAGATGCTGGAGGGGATGTGGCCAGAAGGGAACCCTACTGCATTGTTGGTGGGAGTGTAAACTTGTTCAACCACTTTGGAAAGTAGTGTGGAGGCCTCAAAAGACTCTGCATGGAGGTCCCCTATGACCCAGCAATCCCACTTTTGGGCATTTACCAGAATGATCACAAACAAGACCATATTAAAACTACCAGCACAACTATGTTTACTGCAGCATTATTTACCATAGCTAAGATATGGAACCAACCCAGGTGCCCCTCAGTAGATGAATGGATCAAGAAAATGCAGTGTATATAAACACAATGTAATTCTATGCCTCCATCAGAAAGAATGACACCACCCCATTTGTTAGGAAAGGGAAAGACTTGGAAAAAATTATATTAAGTGAAATAAGCCAGGCCCAAAGAAACATAGGCCCCATGGTTTCCCTTATTTGCAATAACTAGTATATATCTGAGACAAGTAGAAAAGGTCAGATAAGATAATGTTAAGTGAAATGAACCCCAAGATAAGGACACAAGTGGTTTTTTTCTTGCTTGCTATTGTTTC
>NW_012267249.1:3148321-3152098 GCF_000151885.1 Dipodomys ordii | reverse complement strand
ACCACTGAGCCACCTTCCCAGCCCCTAAAATGAAAGCAATTTTATCTAATAATTTTAGAGTACCTATGTTTTGAGTGCAACTCATCATTTTAAACTATGCAATTTTCCACTTATGGCATCATATCAGTTTCTCAAAAAATTTCAGATTTGGAGCTTTTTTTTTTTTTGGACAGATTTTTTTTTTTCATTGTGAAAATACCATACAGAGGGGTTACAATTACATGGGCAAGGTGATGAGTACATTTCTATTTTTTTTTTTCTGGTCATAGGGCTTGAACTCTGGGCCTGGGCACTGTCCCTCAGCTCTTCAGCTCAAGGATAGTACTCTACCACTTGAGCCACAGGACCACTATGTGGTCCTGAGGAATCGAATCCAGGGTCTCGTGCATGCAAGGCAAGCACTCTACCACTAAGCCACATTCCCAGAGTACATTTCTTATCAAGCATTGTTGCCTCCTCCTTTGTTTACCCTTCCCATCCCTTCCTATATCCCCCCACCCAGCCCCCGCTCCCCCTTCCCCCCCTTGGCCAAAGTTGTGAAGTTCGTTTTTCCACATAGTCTCTTGTACATCTCATTGTTGCAATGGGTTAACCTGTATCCCTATTTAAACAATTTTTTTCCCTTCCCCTCCACAAATTATACCAACATCAAATATAGCGAAAATAGGGGTTATACCATGGGAGAGACTTGGAACATTTTGAGTTTCAGACTTTCATATTAGAGATACAATCAATAATACTGGTGAATATCAGAATAGACTAAAAGAAACTAAACAAAAAGAATACATCCTTTATGATTCTACCTAAGACTAGAAAATGTAAATCAATTTATCATGATAGAAAGTCAATTCTGAGCATGGAATTTCTCAGAGATGCCAGAAAAAGCAATTATAAAGGAGCATGTGAGAATTTGAAAGTAATGAATGATGTTCATGATCCTAACTGGTGATACTTTGGTAGTTGTGTACATATAGGGTATATGTTGTCATAAGTATATAAAAAGTCAATACTTAACAAAAGTGTATAGTGTATTATTTGTTGATTATATGAATTTGTTTGTAATCTTAGTCAAAATAAGAAAAAATAAACTCCTAATAATTTGTGTGATATATAATACAGACTACTATAATGAATGTTCCATGGAAGACACTGAGGTATGGTAACTTAATGGAATTACCGTATGATACTAGAGGGTAGAGTGTTGGAGAAGGTGGGATAAGGAAGCACTAAATAGCTGGACTATGAAACACTTATTTTTGTTTGGATTTGTTTTTACTGGTATGAGTCAATATTTGATGCTTCTGAGGAAAGTAATTTTGTATAAAATTTTTCCTACATGCTAAGGAATAATTCAGACTGGTAGTCCCTTACCCAACTGTAGCCAATTTGAGTTTAAAGCATATGTTTTTAGGTTCCATCCTTACTGAAAATTCAGCTTACTCTTAGTCTGCCGAATCTCTTGTTCTCCTCAGTCATATACACCTCCAAGCAACGAGTTCAAAATCAGCATGAAACTGGAAGCACAGGACCCCAGAAACACCACATCCACCTGTATTGCCACAGTAGTTGGACTAACAGGTGCTCGCCTCCGCCTGCGTCTTGATGGCAGTGACAACAAGAATGACTTCTGGCGGCTGGTTGACTCAGCTGAGATTCAGCCTATTGGGAACTGTGAGAAGAATGGTGGTATGCTGCAGCCTCCACTGGGTGAGTCACTAGGCCCAGGCTCTCACTAGCTATCACTGAGGTTCTAAAAATTATATGTCTTGTTAAGGGAAAGCCTAGTTTCCCCTGCCTACCCCTTCTTCTTCATGTGATCCCCAAAACAAGCCCATCTAAAATAGAGTGAACTGCAAAATCTGCATAAGATTTCCATCTCTACAGCAGCTTATGATATCCAATCTTCTCTTGCCCTCTTCCTTTCCTTAACAGTAAACCACACCCTTCTTCCTTTTTTTATAAGTACGTTTACCCTGAGAGAGAAAATGCAAGGCAATCTTGCCACTAATCTACTTCAAAAATCAGTGGTATACACACTGTATTTACTATCTGTGACTCATCAGGAATGTTGAGATAAACTACAGTTATACTTGATAGGAAAGGATTTCTCCTCACCTTGAAGTTAGAGAGTAGGACACTTGAGTATTTAATTGGTAATATTCAGGCCTTGCCCTGATTTTGAAGAAGCTAGCTAGTAAAGAACCTTAAGGTCTAGGGTAAAACCATCACATATTGAAACCTGCCCCTCATACTTACTAGCATGACTTTACATAATCTACTTCCTTGTGAACTTTCCATCTTCTTTATACTGGGAGTAAATAATTCTGTCTGCCTCATTATATTATTTCCAGGATTAAAAAATGGCATATGGAGTATTTAGTACATGGCAATCATTCATACATTTTGGCTGTTATGATGACACTATTATAAAAATATACAGTGCTAAGAGGATGACAACTTCTCAAAGTCCAGATAAGATAGAAGACCCTCAGTAAAGCTTTGCTTTCAAATGGAATTGAGCTGGGTACCAGCTGAGACTCAGAGGATCACAGTTTGAAGCCCACCCAGGCAGAAAAGTCTGTGAGACTTTGCAAAATAACTAGAAAATACCAGGCTGGAGGTGTGGCTAGAAGAGTGACAACTGATCAGTCAAGCCTAATGAGCACAGGTCCCTGAGTTCAAATCCTAGTATTCTTACCCTTGTTGGGTGCCAGTGGCTCATGCCTGTAATCCTAGCTACTCAGGAGGCTTAGACCTGAACTTCATAGTTCAAAGCCAGCACAGGCAGGAAAGTCTATGAGACTTCTATCACCTGGAGCACCTGGAGTTCAAATTTGAAAACCTAAGTACAACAGTGATCTTAATTTTAACAATCCGTTAACTAAATGGTACATTTTTATTGACTTTTACTTGATGGACAATGAACAATTTATCTCTCTAGTTATCTCCTTAATCTGTTGGAAAATGAAGAAATTTGAGTAGGATGGCCTCCAGTTTCACTGTTTCCTGATCCTTAGTTTAAGTAAATAAGAAATATAAAAAAGCATTTTATACGTGATATGTGTATACACATGCATCCTTGTAAGAGAATGAGAGAAAATTTGTGAGTGAGTTTATATTGAGCTAGATCAGTTATTCAGTTGTGCATTGAGCTTCTCAGTTGACTTGTTTGGTTTCTTAAGACTCATATACCCTTCTCCCCCCCGCCCCTTTTTTTTGGTCGGTCGTGGGGCTTGAACTCTGGGCTTGGGCACTGTCCCTGCGCTCTTCAGCTCAAAGCGAGTGCTCTACCACTTGAGCCACAGCGCCACTTCTGGTTTTCTAGTGGTTTATTGGAGATAAGAGTCTCATGGATTTTCCTGCCCGGGCTGGCTTTGAACCACGATCCTCAGATCTCAGCCTCCTGAATAGCTAGGATTACAGGCATGAGCCATCACTGGGACCCGGCTGACCGCCTCCTCTTTTATACTGTATTGTCTACATTTCTTAAGTATTTGCTTATCCTATCTTAATCAATTCTCTGGATTTTTCAAGGAAACATTCCAGACATTATGATACATATTCTGTGCTGTTTTTCTTAGAGTCAGGAACTTGGTTTAGAGACCCTCTTGCACTACCTATTTTGTAGCAATAACCAGTTACATTTCTTGCAATGTTCCTCCTTTTCTTCATCTGTCTAATGAAATATTCTTCTATTTAACTTTTAAATACTTTTTTGGGGGGGGTCCGGTCGTGGGGCCTGGACGCTGTCCCTCAGCTCTTCAGCTCAAGGCTAGC
>NW_012267249.1:3139314-3146091 GCF_000151885.1 Dipodomys ordii | reverse complement strand
AAATGGCGCTGTGGCTCAAGTGGTAGAGTGCTAGCCTTGAGCTGAAGAGCTGAGGGACAGCGCCCAGGCCCAGAGTTCAGGCCCCACGACCGACCCAAAAATAAATAAATAAACTTATTGTTGCATTAAGGGACTTAATCAATCTTAACTTTCCAAGAATCTTGTCTTTTTTACTTTGACATATACAACAGGAAAGGAACTTTAGGGAGAAAAAAAATCAAATCAGAGCCCTCAAATGTTTGCCTGCGCAAAAAATATGATTGATGATGAAGTCTTCACTGGACTCTGGGAAAGTGTAGGAATGAAGTCATCTCTAATTAAAGAGTCTTCTCCTTATAGTCTGGGGTTTGCATCTATTCCTTGTATGGTCCAAAAACTCCAAAGTTATATGGAGGTATTTCTGGTGCTAGACAGAGTAAGCTCAAAATCTCTCTAGAGATTTGATATCACAGAAATACTGAAAGTGAATGCCATTAAAATGAGCTCTTAGTCCGGAATTGAAAGCCCTCAAAAACTTTCAAAACAAATCTGACCTGACAAACTTCAAGGACTTTCAGACAATAGAAACCATGGTGGAGTTGTGGGTCAAGTGGGAGAGTGCTAATGTTGAACAAAACAGCTCAGGGACAGCCCTCACGCCCTAGGTTCAAACCCCAGGACTGGTACCAAAGGAGAAAAAAAACTGACAAGAAATAGCAGCTGGAGAGTGTAAGTTAAAAATTTGAAAGTGACTAAAGAACCTAAAAGAGGTAATACACAATATTCTTATATGGCAGATTAAAAAAATTAAGCATCAAGAAATAAAAAGCCTAGAAATTTCAAAACATTAAATGAAAATTAGCAAGTAGCTGTGTATATAACCTAAACCACACACCTTAACTACTTAGGAGGCTGAGATCTGAGAATCACAATTCAAAGCCAGCTCAGGCAAGAAAATTCATGAGACTCTTACCTTCAATTAATCACCAGAAAACTGGAAGCAGAGCTGTGGCTTAAACTGGTAGAGTACTAGCCTTGAGTATAAAAGCTCAGAGACAGCACCCAGATCCTCAGTTTAAGCCCCATGACTAACCAAAAAAAGAAAAAAGGTGGAAATATTAAGGGAAAAAAACATGGAAAAAATTAGAAAGCCTTCATTCATCGATGTTGTCCATAAAATCCAGAAAGACTGAAGAAAAAAATTTTTAAAGAGACTATTTGGAAAGATATAAACAGGTGGGCTGGGAAGGTGGCTCAGTGGTAGAGTGCTTGCCTTGCATGCATGAGGCCCTGGGTTCAATTCAGCACCACATAAGCAGAAAAAGCTGGAAGTGGCACTGTGGCTCAAGTGGTAGAGCGCTAGACTTGAGCTGAAGAGCTGAGGATCAGTGCCCAGGCCCAGAGTTCAGGCCCCACAACCAACAAAAAAAAGAAAAAAAAAGAAAAAGTGGAAAGATAAAAACAGTTTATTTTTACTCATCCAAACAACACAGAAATGTGCTGGCGTACAAAGCATCTATCTTTGTGTCTAGAGCTGTATATTTCTGTTTCTCATTTAGGAGCCTCCATCACCTTCCCACAACTTCTTCAAAATGGGAATGAAGCTAGAAGCTGTGGACAGGAAGAACCCACATTTCATTTGCCCTGCCACTATTGGGGATGTCCGGGGCTCAGAGGTGCTTGTCACTTTTGATGGATGGCGAGGAGCCTTTGACTACTGGTGCCGCTTTGACTCTCGAGACATATTTCCTGTGGGCTGGTGTTCTTTGACTGGAGACAACCTGCAACCGCCTGGTACCAAAGGTAAAAATCCACCCTCAGCCCTTGGAACTAGGACCTGGATGATGAAAGAGAATACTTATAGCCGATCTTCACCAGCATGCTTCACTAATAGACAAGGAGAAGTGAGAGCCAACAACTTACCAGAGTCTTCCAGAAAATAATCATTAGCAGTACAGAATTAAGCATCAAAAAAGCCAGGCATAGAATTTTGGATAAGGTAAAAAAAATCTAAGTATCTCAGGCAACTACCTTCTTGCCTGATATGTGTCTTTTGCTCCAACATATTGCAGTTTGAACAATGTAATTCTAAAGGCAAATATATTCCTCAGGTATTAGGGCTATGTAATGGGCTGGAGTAACACCATGATGTGAGAGTAGTTGAGAAGGACTATAGAAGGATAGAAAAAGCACAGACTTTGAAATAAAGCAGTCATGGTTTTGAGCTCCAGCTCTGTCTTTTATTAGCTCTGTAGCTTTAAAGAGTATACCTCTCTAAATTGTTCACTTTACATCTGAAAAAGGACACCCACTTCATAAAGTTATTGTGAGAAATAAATGATATCACATGGGCAAAATGCTTACATCTGATAAATAGCAAATATTAAAACAATTTGTATCCTAGTACTGTTGTTGCTATAGTTAAAATGTTATATTTATCATTACTGTGTAATACATATTATGCTATGTCATTATTAAATATGCTTTATTATCGTTGTTTTAAGACTATTATAAAAGTAACCACTACCATTTAAAGAGTATATATTAAATACTTTAGCAATGTGCCACAGACTAAATGAATCATATACAATATTTTTATTGTAACATTAGTGGAGATCATCCAAAGTAGATTTGACTTCTCTTAGCAGTGAAAATAACAATAATCCCATCTTTCTAAATCTAAAAGATACTAGTGAATTTGAGTGAATGGAAACTAACCCTTCCTTATCTCAGAGCCTTTTGTCTATACTTTTAGAGCATTCATTTGTTCACTAGACAAATATTATTTATTGAGCACCTAATTGGAAGGCAAGCTGAAATTATAGCAGTGATAAAGATGAGCAAGCCGGGCGCCAGTGGCTTATACCTGTAATCCTAGCTACTCAGGAGGCTGAGATCTGAGGATCGAGGTTCAAAGCCAGCAAGGGCAGGAAACTCCGTGAGACTCTTATCCCCCAATAAACCACTAGAAAACCAGAAGTGGTGCTATGGCTCAAGCAGTAGAGCGCTTGCCTTGAGCTGAAGAGCTGAGGGACAGCACCCAACCCAGAGTTCAAGCCCCACGACTAACCGGAAAAAAAAAAAAGATGAACAGTATTCATGCCTTCATACCACTCTGATCTAGTGAGGTGATAAAAATATTTAAATCAATAAATTAAGGTCATTTCAAGAGCTGGAGTTATAACTCAGTGGTAGAGAGAAGGCCCAGGGTTGAATCCCTAGGACCCAAAGAGAAGGAGGGAGGAAGAAAAGGAGAAAAAAAGAAAGGAAGAATGAAAGAGAGAGAGAGGGAAGGAAGGAAGAAAGAAAGGAAGGAAGGAAAGAAGGAAGGAAGGAAGGAAAAAATTTAGTTTCTTTTTGAGGAGGGACTGGGTTTTGAACTTAGAGCCTCACACTTGTTAGGCAGGCACTCTACCACTCTGCCTCCCAATAAGCTACTAGATAGTTTCTATAAGGGTGGCTTAAATTAGGGTAGTGATGCTTGAGATAGAATTTGGGGCAGGATGTGGAGGGGACATGCTTTGGGCTCAGAAAAGTGCCATTCCACCCATGTGCTGCATGAAACCTATACCTTCTATCAGTATTGTCATCCCTCTGCATGTGTGTGAGGTAATGGTTCTGGGAAGCAGTGAGCCTTGAAACTGGGAATGGAATCTATTCTGTTTACTTATAAGACATGCTCTGGTACTGCAGACTTTATTCAGAAATATTCTGATTTTCTTCTTACCTAGAGAAGTGTATGTGTGTGAGAGAGAGAGAGAGAAAGAGAGAGGGAGAGAGAGAGAGAGAATGTACATACACCAATACTGAGGCTTGAACTCAGGGCCTGGGCACTTTAGATTTTTTCTCTTAAGGGTGGTGTACTACCACTTGGGCCACAGCTCCACTTCTTGCATTTTACTAGTTAATTGGAGAACTTGCTTTGTACTTCTGTTCTCAGATCTCAGCCTCATGCATAGCTGGAGCCACTAGCGCCCAGCTTGCCTAGAAAATTCTGTTGTTTTACTAGATTATATAGAGCAGTTAGGCAGCTCTGAAGAGCTAGAAGATCTGAAAGTCTGTCCAGTATTTCTGATTGCACACATGGGCTGATAAAAAGCATTACTCACTGTGTGGCTGCTGCTTTTAGAGGAGTGTGCTCACTTCTCTTCTGTGTCTCTCCAGAGACCTTAGGCTTATAATGGAAGATGGCCAGAAGGACCAGGCTCAGAAAGCAGAAAAAGTCCTTTCATGTGGCATTTCCAAACAGGTCATACACCATCATTCCAGCATTTATCATTTCATCCTTCCCTCTAGTAAGCTCCCCTGCCCATCCTTCTACCTCAGAAGGTCCCCCAGTGGATCTTTCCATGATAGCACTTCAGTGGTCTCACTCTCCATTTCCTGGCTGAGAAGCAAGTGATACAATGTGGAAAGAATGCAGTTACACAATTCATTTCACAAAACAAGATGTTCTTTGTATGTGATTCTGTTCTCTTTCTGATTATACTATCCCCTCCATCCTTCCTACCTTGTGCAAATGTTTAAAAATTCAAAGTAAGTTTCAAATGTTCCTTTCTTATGGTAAATAGGGAAAAGTAATAAATTCATTACTATTCCTTTATATACATTGTTTCCACTTATTTTCTTGGTCACTCGAAACTATAATTATTTTCAGATCTGTTTTATTTACAGAAAACTGGAGCTTAGGATTTAAGTGATTTGTCTGTGTTCATATCTAAGTCTAAAGGGAGAAATCATGGAGATCTTCCAGTAGTGGTAGCTGTTGTTAGGCCAAGAATTGAGTGGTATTGCCCATATTCCATTCTCCACTGGCTTCACCACTTCCAAACTTCATTTGAAAACCTGGTTGTGGACTTCCAAATCCCTGACAGGAAATACAAAGAAACGGTATGGTATAATATTGCACTGAGTTCTAACCCCAATGGGAGCACATGCTTGTTTTGTCTTTGAGAATGTCATTCTACAAGACAAAGAGTGAAGCTGTACTAGTTCTTTGAAGGGCCTCCCATCTCTTTAGTAACATGGAAATACTAATGTTGGTAATAGGTAGCAAACAACTCCTGACAAGTCTCCTGCTTGATTCCAAAGAGACCAGCTCACTTGCCACACAGCTCTACTCTCTAAAGAGAATCTTGCATGCCTGCTGTTCACGGCCTCTCCTGTTCTCCTTCACTAAGCTAGTTGAAGTTCTTTGACCTCCCAAAAAGATGGATAGGAACTACCAACCTTCCAGCTAATCCAGCATTCTTACTTAGAAAAGGCCAGAAACTTTTGTTTCTTATTTCTTTTTTAGATCATTTTGAGTGACTTAAAACTGAAAGACACATGTTTTATTTTTTAATCTAAAAAGCAAAGTAGCTGAGCACTGGTGGTTCAAGTTTATAATCCTAGCTACTGAGGAGGCTGAAATCTGAGAATTGAGGTCCAAAACCAGCCCAGGCAAGAAAGTCTATGAGACTCTTATCTCTTACAAACCACCAGAAACCCAGAAGTGGTGCTGTAATTCAAAGTGGTACCGTGCTAGCCTTGAGCAGAAAAGCTCACAGAGTCAATGCCCAGACTCTGAGTTCAAGCCCCAGGATCCTTCCCCCCGACCCCATCACATACACAAAGTGACAGAATGCTAGCCTTGAGTAAAAAAAGCTAGAGTGTAGTACTTTAGTTCAAGATCCAATCCAATAAAAACAAATAAATAAAAAGCATTGCTCTGATTTGATGCTGGAGAAGTCACTTTCAGATTGTAGTTTAGCTAGCTTTGCATATATTTTTAACAGGTAGAGAACCTGTCTATGCCATGACGTGCTTATATTTTTATTTAAAATTAGTATATTGCTATTCTGGATTAACAACAGACTCCTATGACTTCATATAGTGTTATTGTCTCTGTCTGTCTTTATACCTGCTAATTCAAATATGAAAGCCAGTGGAAGTTCTGCCTTTGTGTGCACCTGTTGAGCTAAATATACAAACAAGACTTTCCAAAAGTCTCTTCCTTTTTTCTATGAGAAGTAATGTTTATACTTTCAAGGATTTTTCTCTTTTTTGTTATTATAAAACTACACAGGACATGATGATAAAATCCATTTTAGAATCTGGAACAGAAAGATAGTTGATAAAATTTTAATCCTAGACTACAGAGGGAAAACTAGAGACAAGAACAGTACATCTAAAATCATAAATCCTAGGCTACAACATGTATAAACAAGTTCTAGCTATCAGGTTACAATAAGCCTAGTCATTGGCTCAGTTAGCTGCCTTTGGAACTCACAATTCTGTGACAAGACAAATAGAGAATTTTAATTGCTAAAGTAGCAACATACAGGAGCTGGGAAGGTGGTTCAGTGGTAGAGTGCTTGCCTTGCATGCATGAAGCCCTGAGTTCAATTCCTCAGCACCACATAAGCAGAAAAAGCTAGAAGTGGTGCTGTGGCTCAAGTGCTAGAGTGCTAGCCTTGAGCTGAAGAGCTGAGGGACAGCGCCCAGGCCCAGAGTTCAGGCCCCATGACCAACCCTTCCCTCCCCCTCAAAACCGTAGCAACATACAGAGGACTCAACTTTGATGAGTGATTGGAGGTTAGAGGTCAGGGTTCTAGATTAAGGAATAGTTAAAATGATCATGGAGACAGAACAATAGCCAGCAGTGAAAGCAGATGAGTGAAGACAGAGTTTTTGTTTGTTTTTAAATTAAAAGTATAGTTGAGGGCTGGGAAGGTGGCTCAGTGGTAGAGCACTTGCCTTGCATGCATGAGGCCCTGGGTTCGATTCCTCAGCACCACATAAGCAAAAAGAAAAAAG
>NW_012267249.1:3122456-3135919 GCF_000151885.1 Dipodomys ordii | reverse complement strand
AAAAAAAAAAAAAAAAGGAAGTTTTTGAATGTCAATAATAACTGACTAGGAGAGAAAAACAAAAGATAAACACTCATTTATAACAAAAAGATGAAGGAAACTTGGCAGATTGTGTGGTGTGTGTGTGTGTGTGTGTTCACATGTCCTGATGTATGTGTATGTGTGTGTGTGTGTGTGTGTGTGTGTTCACATGTCCTGAGGGTTGAACTAAGGTTTTTCAGTCTTTACCTCCTGGTTATAATATTTAAGTCTGATTCTTTTAGTATCTATTTATTTAATTTCCCAGTCTCCTCCTCTGTTTATCCATTTCTCCTCTAAACTACTTTGGTCCCTTTCAATCTTAAGGGATGCAAGGGGTCCAGAGTCCACTTTTGATAGCTGCTTCTGAATTAAAATTGGGTTCCAGGGAACCAAAAATTTGTTTGCCTATCTTAGTTAGGAGGTGACATCCAAAAGCCATCTGATAGGCTGCAATTGTCTTCAAACTTCAATCCTCAAATCTCAGATTCCTAAGTAGATGGGATAATAGGCATGCCCAGTTTGGGGAACACATTTGGTAACATTTCCTCATCCCCAAATTTTTCACGTTTCTGCCAGTCCTGATAGTTGTCCTTGATCATTTCTGAACCACGAACTGCCTGACTTAGTGAGTTGTCACCATTTCATGATAGCACTCCCCAAATCAGCCAACCCTCACAGGCCGTGGCTGGTTCCTCAGTGAGGCCCTTTGCACTTGGTTCACCTTGGAACCAAGTCCCAGTATCTAGGACTTCTTCCATGCTGGGAAGAGGAAACACCTCTGTATATGCATAAAAAGAAATGTTACAGATCCCCAAGTTGGCTCATTTGTTGATTTGGCTGATTTAACTTTTTCATGAAGAATTATTTCCATTCTTACAGCTTCATGTGGTTTAGAACACATGATTTATTGTATCTCTAATAAGAGCCAGTCTTGCTTTTTCTCCTTCCTACCTTCTTTCACCTCTTCTTTTCTTCTTTCCTCATTCCCTCCCTTTGTTGCTTTTTTTTACGTTATTTTATTATCTTATACAATCATTTTCTTTATTCACTCTGATACCATCTCCCTTTCTTTTTGTTTCTTATACAAACCAAATTCACTGTTTCCTTTAGGC
The DNA here is from genome assembly GCF_000151885.1 of Dipodomys ordii. Taxonomy (NCBI): domain Eukaryota; kingdom Metazoa; phylum Chordata; class Mammalia; order Rodentia; family Heteromyidae; genus Dipodomys; species Dipodomys ordii. The sequence goes on along the minus strand of NW_012267249.1, from coordinate 3,134,786 downwards.
CTTCACATCTGGGTTTTCCTCTGCCCTCGATCCATGTATGCTTGATTCTTTCTCTTGTCAATTTCAGCTCAGTAGAAACTTTCTTTGCTACTCTACTCCTAGTTTATATGGTATAACTGACTATGTAATATATTCTCACTACTTATTATTTGACTAAAAATATGGAATGATAGAAAAGAGCAAAGACATCTTTGATTCAAATTCTAGCCTTGCCTCTTAGGTAACCTTGGCCAAGTTACTCAAGTTTAAGAGAGATACTACATATCCTTCATAAGCAGACTTAAAAGTTCATTTTTTTAACTGCCAGTGTATACTCTTCTGATGTAGCCCAGTACATGTTAGTAACAATGAGGATTTTTCATTCTTCCCTTGCACATAGTATGATGCCTCTTTCTTTCTCTCTTTTTTTTTTTTTGGTGGAGGGAGGGATTGCGGGGTGGGGAGGTAGTCTTAGGGCTTGAACTCTGAGCTTGGGTGCTGTCCCTCAGCATTTCAGCTGAAGGCCAATGCTCTACCACTTGAGCCACAGTCCACTTCCAGTTTTCTGGTTGTTTATTGGAGATAAGAGTCTCACGGACTTTCCTGCCCAGGCTGGCTTTGAACCGTGATCCTCAGATCTCAGCCTCCTGAGTGGCTACAATTACAGGCATGAACCATGAGCCACCGGTGCCCAGTTGATGCCTCTTTCATAGCAGGTCTTCAGTAAAACTCAGTTCCTTTTCAGCAATATAAATTAATCTTTGGAGAAGACCTGTATATAAACTATCCTCCCTCTATTCATGGTCTTAATAATTTATATCTATCTTTAGTGACATTATTAGCCATTATCAGGATCAAGAGAATGAAAATTAGATAATGCACACCTATTTGCATAGATCAGAAGAAATTTGACAAGGAGGGGAGACCAATTATATCTTTTGTGCTGCAACAGAATCCATGTACTAAAGTTAGAAGATTCTTTAAATGCTATGTGAACTGTTCTCTAGCTGACCACAGTGTCTCTTCTAAACTGTATCTGCTTCTTCTAATGGACTTAAGCCACACAGAACTACCCACAGGTCTTCATATAAACCTACTCTCACCACTGTCCTCTGTCTATGAGGTCCCCTCTGTCTAAGGCACTCTTATCCCCACCTCCTTTACCTATGCCTTCTTACTACAAAGTCATTCATTCTTCAGAGATGGGTTAAAAGCCATTTCAGATATGGCTTGATAGCCTCACTTGTCTTTCTACCTTGTCCCTTCCCCTTCCCTTGCAGACAGTCATTTCTCCTCTGGATTCTTTTAACCCAGTGTATAATAAATGCATTTAGTAATACTGCTAACTCTGTTTCAAAACATTGTGATACATTTCACCTAATCAGAAAAGTTGCAACAGTAATATAAAGAATTCCCCTATGCCTTTTAGTAGGAGTCACCAAATATTAACATGGCATCCATTTACACTACTTTTCTCTCAATGCATAATACATTTTCTCTGAACCATTTGACAACTTATACACATACTCTTCACTGCTGATAGTATGTGTTTTCTTAAAAAGGCATTCACTTACATTGGTATAATGCTGTTTTTATAATCAGAAATTTAATATTAAAGTAGTAGACCTTATTTAATATCAAAGAATTAGTAGACCTTAGCTATTTAAACCAGAAAATTAATGTTAACAATAATTCATATTAATAATAATCTTTAAACTTTATAGTTTGCCAGTTGGACCCAATATTGTAATGTCTTTAGGAAAACAAAATCCTGGATCATAAATTGTATTTAGTTATCATGTCCCTTTACTTTCCATTCATCTGAATCAGTTATTCATCTTTTTAATTTATAAATATATAGTCTACAGATTATTCTACAGATTGGCTCTCCGTCTGGGATTATTTGTTGTTAACCCATGATTAGATTAAGGCAATAGTCAGATTAAGGCTATTAAAGCATTTTGTTTAGAGATACAAGATTCCTCTCTGTCTCATTACTTCAAAGAGTACCATTAATTCTTTGAATCAGGCTGTGTCTGCCAAGATTTTTCACCACATAATTACATTTCTTCTTGTAGTTCATTATGAGAAATACTTTGAGATAATAGATGTTCTAATCCTTATTAAACTTTCACCCTTTAGTTTTATAATCTATTGGTGGATCTTATTTGAATCAATTATTTCCTAATTTCTCATTTTGTATATATGTGTTAATCTGGGTTCTGTATTAATTTTTTTTACTATAATTTGTTTTGATACTGAAACTGTCTCACATTTAGTCTACGGAAGCCCCTTGAAATTGGCCAGTATGTCTTTTTGTCATGACCTCATCCTCTCTGAGTGTCCTGTTCATTCCTGATGAAGATATTCAGGTTTACCTTGTGTCTTCCACATAGGGTAAACAGTGATTGATATGCAAAATTCTGCCACCAGGATTGTGCCTGCTCTAGTTTGTTTGGCAAACTAAATGCTTAGAATTCATCAGATTTTCAACTAATGTGGTCAAACTAATTAACACATAAATTCTATTCCTTGGACTCCCACCAATCAGATTGCTTCTTAGGTAACATGACAATGTGTGTTATGAAAACTCCAAATCTTAAAATCATGCCCAGTTCTGCCACCGTCACTTCTCTGAGGCTCACTTTCCTCATTTATCAAAGAAGGTGAGAAATGGCAGCCTCTGCAAAATTATCACAGAGAATTTTAAGAACTTTCTAAAAAAATATATGGTTTTTTTTGGTGATACTAGGATTTGAATTTTAGGCCTTGTCCTTGTTGGCAGGTGCTGGATCAGTTAAGTCACATATCTTCAGCCCTTTTTGCTTTATTTTTCAAATAGGATCTTACTTTTTGTGTGTGGCCAACTTTAGACCAATAAATATCCTCCTACTTAGCGTCTCCTACATAGCTGAGATGACAGTGTGTGCTTCCACACTAGGCTTACTGCTTGAGATGGAGTCTTGCTAACTTTTCCCAGGCTAATCTTGAACTGAACATCCCTCAATTTCTGTCACCTGAATAGCTGGGACTATGGGTATGAATCACTATGCTCAGCCTCAAAATATTTTTGATGAAAAGTGTAATTCTGTCGATATTAGTATCATCAAATGTGTTAGGCATTATTCCTATCTTTTGTCTTTCTCTGCAGATAGCCATTAAATTATTTTATTATTGACATTTGGAAAACTAAAGAAAGATTGTATTTAAATGACAAACTCAAGGTCAGATCATTAACAAAGGAAAACCAGAAATAGATCTATGATCTCTTGATAGCATTTTTTTCTCAAGTAGGATAATTAAATTAAAATGTAACAAGGCAAATCAAGGGTACCCGATAAGAACTTCCAAATCATTGAGTCCCTCAGGATACTTGAAGAAAATCTATTTATTAGGTAGCTTTTAAATTAGCATGAAGCCTAATCCCCATGCTGCTCACATGAGACCTGAAAAACCTGATTTTTAGGAACTATTCAGTCTATGTAATTGGTTGGTTTCTTTTGTTCATGTCTTTCAGGCCAGAGAGGGCAACTTCTTTGTGCCAATTGGTATTATGGACTTTTATGTATAGCCTTAAAGGAAACAGAAGCAAAACTGTTTTCCAATCACTAGAATTTGTGAGTAATGTCCTATTATGTTCTTTTATTACCTGTTTCCACTTCTATTTTACAAAGATGTACTGGATGCCAACTGAGATGGCATCCAGTGTGGCATACACCTTGTTGTGTGACCACAAAAACTCCAAAGTGAATAATTTACTCCTACTCAGCATCTATTTCATGGTCTATTATGGAGAAATATGGAACAGTCTTGGGGTTTACAATAACTAGTTTAAAGTGAGATCATTTAATTTGTTCAGTTGTTCTGGCTAAAGTGTGAAATAGGTTGAAAGTTGAGTTTAACAGGGTTGAGTTTCTTTCTAAGCAAGTGTCTGGAAGATGAGAAGGACAAGGAAGTGATTGTAATTATAAATGAGTGGTTCTCAATCCCTTTGATCTTAGGGAACTTTTATATACTTAAAGCCTTCAAAGAGCTTTTATTTGTTAAGCTAGGCTCTGGTGGCTCACACCTGTAATCCTAGCTACTCAGGAGGCTGAGATTTGAGGATTGCGGTTCAGCCTGAGCAGCAAAGTCCGTGAGACTCTTTATCTCCAATAAATCACCAGAAAACCAGAAGAGGCGTGGTGGCTCAGGTGGTAGAGCAAAAAGCTAAGCAACAGTGAAAAGCTCTGAAGCTCCAGTACCAGCACAAAAAAGGACTACTACATGATTCTGCTTATATGAAGTATCTAAAATAGAATGCATACAAGCAAAATCTAGGATGACAGGGGCTGGAAGTAGATAATGGAGAATTGTTGCTCATTGAGTATATTTCAACCGTAAGATCAATAAGATAACAAGTACTAAAAATCTTCTGTACATAGTGCCTATACTTAATGATGTGTATTATACACTTAGGCTTTTGCTAAGATAGAACTTATGTTCTTAAGAGAAGAACAGTGAAAGAGAGAAAAAGACAGAGACAAAGGAGGAGGAAACACAAGGAAAGTTTTAGTGGTGTTAGATTAACATCTTACACATAGTCTCTGGAAAGTTCTACTGGGAAAAGATGAGTATACAAAGGAAAAATAATGTTTAGTGTTGAAAGGTTTCTAGGACCCAGACTATGCTCTGAGAACTACTAACTATAATATTTTCCAGTTTTTTATGTGTATATGTTAGAAATTGGACCTAGGGGCCTCATACACACTAAGTATATATGTACTCTGCCATTGAGCTACACCTTTATCTTATATCCGTTTTATTAGTAGTGGACTTTTAGATAAGTTCAAATTTTCATTTATTATAAATACTTTTCCTCTGGGTATTCTTCTATATAATGCTACATAATGCTAATGCACATGTATAAGAATGTCTCTGGAGGCTGAGAAGGTGGCTTAATGGTAGAGTGCTTGCCTTGCATGCCTGAGGCCCTGGGTTCAATTCCTCAGCACCACATAAGCAAAAAGAAAAAAAAAGCCGGAAGTGGCGCTGTGGCTCAAGTGGTAGAGTGCTAGCCTTGAGCTGAAGAGCTGAGGGACAGCACCCAGGCCCAGAGTTCAGGCCCCACGACCGGACCCAAAAAAAAGAATGTCTCTGGGGTAAGTGTGCTTGCACATGCCTTCAATTGTCATTTTTCTCTATTCTCATGGGCACACCTAAGTGTGGATTTGGGTCTTACAGCTCAATAATTTTCCAGTGACTTAGATTCCATCAGTAATTTTGAGTTCTAAATAATTTCATCATTATTAGGTATTGTCAGTTATTTTAATTTTGGTGATTTTTGTTGGAGGTACAGTTCTAATTTATGGGGGGGGGGAGTTGTTTTGTTTTATTTTTGTTGGTCGTGGGGCCTAAACTCTGGGCCTGGGTACTGTCCCTCAGCTCTTCAGCTCAAGGCTAGAGCTCTACCGCTTGAGCCACAGTGCCACTTCCTACTTTTTCTGTTTATGTGGTGCTGAGGAATAGAACCCAGGGCCTCATGTGAAGCAAGCACTCTACCATTGAGCCACCTTCCCAGCCCCTAATTTATGTTTTAACAAACTTTTCAGCAACTTATATTTGCTTACTGATTATTTGTACATTAATTTTTGTGAATATCTCTTCAAGTCTTGTCTATTTTTAAGTTTTAGGCTGCCAGTCTTATTACGATTTTTAGTTATTTATAGTAATCTAGATGTGTTTTTTGCATGTTTTTATTTTCTTAAATATTTTTATGAAGAATCTTTGTTTTTTATTTTGTTTTTTAGTTCTGGGGTTCATACCTAAAACCTAACACATGGTAGACAAATATTCTGTCACTAAAGCCACATGTCCAGCTTAGAATTTTTTTCCTTTTAATAAAGTTAGATATATAATTTCTCTTTCATAATTTTAGTGTTTTTGTTTCTTGTTTAATAAATCTTTGCCCCTACCTTGTTCTCTAGTTAGGTCTATGTCATTTCCTCTCATCTACCCTCATGATCTATTATTCTTGGTTAGACATACATCAATATTCAGTTTTCTCATGAGAGTTCCTCCCTGCCTTTGCATCTGTATTCTCACAAGCTTTTTTCCTTGTTTTCCTTTTGGGAGGGACTCAGAAAGCTCCTTCTTGAGATTTGAACTCATGGCTTCTCTCCTTGCTAAGCAAGCACTCTGCCAATTGAGTCTTTTTCCCCCCTGGCCTATTTGTTATCTTGATGATTGCCATCCTGACTAAGGTGAAATGGAATCTCACTGTTTAGATTAGCATATCCTTTATGACTAAGAATTTGAACATTTCTCCATGTGTTCACTGACCATTTGTACTTCTTTCAAAAACTATTCAGCTTATCTGCCCATTTAATAATGGTTATTAATTGAGATATTTTGGTGTTAAATTTTTTTAGTTCTTTACATATTCTGAATATTATCTGATTAGTAACTTACAAAGATTTTCTATTTTATGCTTTAAATTTAATGTTTTTAATTTTAATGTTTTCATCCCATATCTGCTAGACAGATAATTTAAAACTTTCAATTGTAGACAATGTAAATTAAATTTTCTTTTGCTGTTGTCTAAACAGTTAGGTCAAAGGCCAGAAAACTAGCTTCCTGGGATGTAACTACTCATGCCAGAGCACGGTCATTTTATTTTCTTCTTTGGGGGACGGGAATGCAGAGAGATGAAGAGGTGATAGAATGAGTCTTTTTCTTGCAGTTGTGATTCCAAAGAGTCCCTATCCAGCATCTGAAGTGAACTCTGAGAAGCCCAGCATCCACAGCAGCAAAACTATCTTGGAGCATCAACCAGGGCAGAAGGGACGTAAACCAGGAAAGAAGAGGGGCCGAACACCTAAGACTCTTATTGCCCATACCATCTCTACCCAATCCAAGTCAACTGAACCTTTGAAATTCCCAAAGAAGAGGGGCCCCAAACCTGGCAGTAAGGTAGGTAAAAATGCACTTCCCAGAAAAGTATAAGGGGTTAGAAAAGAGTAATTCACCAGGCACAGGTGTCTCACACCTATAATCCTAGTTCATGGTTTGAAGCCAGTGTGGTCAGGAAATTCTGTGAGACTCTTACCTCTAATAAACTACTATAAATCTGGAAATAGAACTGTTGCCCAAGTAGTAGAGCACTGTCCTTGAGCAAAAGAAGCTCAAAGATAGAGCCCAGGCCCTGAGTTCAAACTCAGCACAAAAAGGGGGCGGCGGTAATTTATATTCATATCCATTCATCTTTAAAAGAGCCCTATTCTACCTCCACATGATTTTAAAAGGACTACCTTAGTTTATCATTTCTTCCCAGTACCTACATATAATTTGGTAATATTAGAAAAAAGAGAGTAGTGATAGGAAACAAATTTTGACTTGAAAATTATATAACTTCCATAGATAGAAGGCCCTGCTTCTAATTAACTTTCCCAGAGTAGATGTCCAGCAAATAAAGAGAGGAAATTAATTCTTTGAATGTGTTTATTTTTGCTATCCCTACCTCCTCTTCTTAAAAAAAAATACTACCTATTTAGTGTCAGACTCTATATTAGATGTCAATACTTACATATCATAAGATCTCAGAATTCTGGGAGACAGTGTTAACATTATTTTATTAAGTAAATTAGCAGATACAGGAAATATTTTCCTAATGAGTGGCAAATTATACATCCATTGCTTCCAAATCTTTTATCTCCAAGGTCACTACTGCCCTACCACATGTTCACTCTTAAGCAATATAACACTTGTACTGGGAAAGACTGATGAATCAAGCCTTACTGAACATGAACTTAGTCATGCTAGTTTTCATGAGTATCTTCTCTAAGAAAAACATTGGTGTGAAAAGGTTTCTCAGTAGCATCTCTAGGACCTCTTTAACATCACCTCCTGCGCTCACTTCCTAACTATAGAGACTTCTTGAAACACCCTTCTTGAACTAGAATATTTGTGTTTTGGTGTGGAAATGATGCCTGGTTTTCTGTGGACAGTCAGTTTCAGTATCATATTCTTCAGGACTGGTTAATTGACTGGTTTGTTGATCTGTTTTGTTCATTTAGTAGTCCTATCTTCAGTGCTCATAGAATATAAGCTTCTCAAGGTCAATACCCCAATCTTTTCCTTTTCTTTTTTTTTCCTTGACTACACTATATCTCAGTCTTTTAGATTATCAGTATACACAGGACGGATGGATGGTTTTAGGGATGGATAAGACCAATCCCAGTTGTCTCTTATTTACTGACTAGGAATTCTCCTATATAAGATATAATGATGTTTCTTATCTAGTACCACTATCCCTAAACCCAGTTTTGAGTCATTTTTATCTCTGTTAGACTCCCCTCTTTCTCATGTTGTGTAGAAGTTGAGTGCACTAAGGATGCTAAGGCTAGAAAAAGCATGATTTTGATTATGTAGACACATAATGAATGTAATCAAAATATGGAAAAACATATCTGAGAAATTCTAAAGACAGAATCAGAACCAATAAACAAATTTAAATTACAGGTCTTGCTCTCAACAAAGAAGGATCAGTTAGCGCTATCTCAAAATAGAAGGAACAGTTAATGAGTCCCTGCTACTAGAGAAATTTTATCAAGAACTAGATGACTCTTTAGGAGAAATATTTTCATAAAGAGGGAGGTAGAAGTACTGGCTGGATAGCTAGATTAAATGGCTGTTAAGACTTCAAAACCTAAAAACTTCGATTATTACTGCTTCTGCTATACTCCCCCCAGAGTATCCTTTGCCCTTGTATTAGTATGCATTAGCAATATGAGGGGGGATTTCATAATGAGATTTCCACTCATGTACACATTCTTTTTTCTTATGTGTGCCCCCACAATTTCAAGAAATTTCATCTATTTGAATAGTATCAATTCACACTTTCATGAAAGAGCTCAAATCTCTCACATTAATACCCCCCCAATAGACCCGACTTTTCTTTCTCCTCCCCTACTTTCCTGTTGATCAACAGCTTTCATTTTTATGCTGTTTTTTATGCTGTTTTCTATATACAGTTGCAGTGTATCTCAAAATTATTTACTTGTTTTTCCCTCCTAGTCTTTCTGTCCTTCATGAAAGCAGTCATCATTCTTACCATATCCTGGCATTTGAATGATTCCCCTTCCTGTTATTTTTCCTAATTCCATAAAAGTATGTGCCTTCTGTGTAGCCCATGATTCTTTACATTCTTTTTTGAAGCAAAAAGGAAGACTTTTGAAGCCAGGCAGATTTAGTTTTAGGTCTTATCTATGTTTGTGGCCACTTGTGTGATCTTAGGAGAGCTTCTTTGGGTCAGTCTCTATGCCTCATTTTTCTCCCATATAAGAACAGGATGAGGTAAGCTGCATGCCAGTGGCTCACACCTGTAAACCTAACTACTTTCAGTATTGAGATCTGAGGACTGTGGTTCAAAGCCAGCCTGGGAAGGGAAGTCCATAGGATGTATCTCCAATCAACCACTAAAAGGCTGGAAGTGGGGTTGTGGTTCAAGTGATAGAGCACTAGCCTCAGACACAGCAGTTCAGGAACATGGCCCAGAGTTCAGGCCCTAAGATCAGAAAAAAAGGAAAAGAAAAAATAGAGATGAAGTAATGTGTGAAGAGCTACAACACATGAAAGGTCACCTATCTCAAACTGTAATAATACTTTTCATCTTTCTGCTTTCTTTCAAAATACTCAGGCACCTAACACCAGACTTGCTCCTTCAGAAACTGAAATCTTGCCACAAACTGATTGAAGTTTAACTATAATTACCATATTTTTCACCCAAAAATGTAAGCAGTCATCTATTTCTAATGAGGGTTTACAACATGGCCTTTCCTAGGCAAGGCCATCTGATATATGCCTGTTGCCATCAGTGTGATCTCCTTATACTGTGTCCACAGAAAGCAGATTTATATAGCTCCTGACAGTAGACCGTATATGAGACACTTAATGAAAGGCACTTAGTTAATTCCTGTGATAGTTGTGGTAACTTTGCATTCAGAAAGGCTCTTAAAAAAATGTTTCTTGGGCTGGGCACCAGTGTTCATGGCTGTTATCCCAGCTACTCAAGAGGCTGAGATCTGAGGATCACGTTCAAAGCCAGCCCGAGCAAGAAAACCTATGAGACTTTTTATCTCCAATAAAACAGTAGGAAACTGGAAGTAGCCCTGTGGCTCAAGTGGTAGAGCACTAGCCTTGAGCTGAAGAGTGAGGGACAGTGCGCAAGCCCAGAGTTCAAGCCCCATGACCCACAAAAAAAAAAAAAAGTTTCAAGACCTTTCTTCCCAATATTGCCTTGAATAGCATAGATTTCTCTCAGGTTCTCTTTATTACTCCCCTATTATTGATTATCTATTTTGTATGCTTCATGAAAAACTTGTATTAATACAGATTCAAACCCTTAAACAGCTTCAGGCTAATAGGGGCACCAAAATCTGAACATGTATTGACAGTACATCAACAAATGGAATAAACAAAGTACTATGAAGGAGTTATCAAAGAAGTAGTAGAGGAAAACTTAGGGAGGCTTCCTAAATGAACAGAAATTTGTAAAGCAAATAAAAGAAGCAAGGGCATAGACTGAGCATGACTCAAGAAATTGAGTGCTTCCTACTAAGCAAGAGACCCTGAGTTCAAACCCCAGTACCACCACACAAAAAAATAAATAAATGAACAAGAACAGGAGAGACAGTTTAATCCTGTGAAGGTATGGGCCAGGTACAACTGTACTTCATATTTCTAGAGAAATAATATAATTAGAGATTATTAGAGTGGGATGTTTAAAGGGAGGGCAGGAAATAAGCTGAAAAGGAAGTAGGCAGAAGAAAGTATTTTATAGAGTTATGAGGGTCATTTCCATTTAAAGAGAAACAAAATATAAAAACATACCATATGTTCTCCTTTTTGGTTTTAATCCACCCAGTTTATTATAAAGGATCTCAAATTTTATATGGTAATATTAAATGTTAATGCACTGTAAAAGTGCAGTTAGCTCTGTCTTCAGAAAATCAGCATTGTGTACATAGATTCAAAAAATGTTAAGCATTCACTGTATATATAACTTTGAGCAAGTTGCTGAGTGAAAAAGATAAAATGAAGTTATACCTACAAATACATTTTTATATCATAGGTGAATTAATTACTAGAAATAGAGGAATTAGATGGCAAGTTACTGATCACAGGTAGCAAACTTTTCCCCATCCATTTTAACAGAGAAAACCTCGGACTTTGCTGAGCCCACAACCCACTTCACCAACAACCAGCACCCCTGAACCGGATACCAGCACTGTCCCCCAAGACGCTGCTACTATCCCCAGCTCAGCCATGCAGGCCCCCACAGGTAAGAGAGGCTGGAACTAGCTACAACAGGCCCCAAGCCCCAGTGACTTACACTTCCTCTTGTCTTTTACCTGGAACTTAACCCCTGCAAATTTGTAAACCTAGATACAGTCTTTCTCTAAATGTTTTGTCTTTGGCATTTGAAAGAGTCTTAGAGAAACTTTCATTCTATCACAACAATCAGAAGCTTGGGTAAGTGTTCTTCTGAGGAACTGGGGCCAGCTGGGGAGAAAAGAGGAAGCACCTGGAGCTCCCTGACCCAGTTTAGAATATTACTCATTCTGTCCAGTTAGGGGTGCTCTCAATGATCCCTTCTACCATCCAGTACCCTTCTAGCCTTCCAGTAGTCCTGTCATGATTCAGATATGTATGAAACTCTTCTGATTGGGGACAGGGGATAGTACTGGGGTTTAAACTTAGGGCTTTGCTCTTGCTCAGCAGGTGTTCTATCATTTGAGCCATTCCTCCAGCCCCTTATACATTGGTTATTTTCAAGATAGGGTCTCAGTTTATACCAAGGCCAGCTCAGACTATAATCCTCCTATTTGTGTTTCCCTTTGTCACTGAGATGACAGGAACACACCACTACACCCAACCATTGTGCTTCCCCTACAGCTTGGCCACTACACCCAACCATTGTGCTTCCCCTACAGCTTGGGATAAAAGGTAAATATCCAGCCATTGGTCAAGATGGAATCCCACAAATTTGTATATCCAAACTGTCACAACCCTCCATCTCTGCCTCCCAAGTAGCTACAGGTTACAGGCTTGAGCCACCATGCTCAAGCCCTTCTTACTCTTTTAAAACAATCATTGATGGTGCTAAACATTCAGTGAGAGTGAATTTGATTTCTGAGACCATCCACTAACTGGTTGATTCAAAACAAAATCTGGTAACTGAGTAGGATGATACAAATCTGTTAGAGTTTTATGTGTGTGGATCAAAATTTAGTATTTTATTATTATAAAATTAAGTGTTATTCTCAATTGAGCCATGAGGTACACTGTGATAACTTTTCTTTTACTGGATAT
>NW_012267249.1:3040753-3120911 GCF_000151885.1 Dipodomys ordii | reverse complement strand
TTTATTATTATAAAATTAAGTGTTATTCTCAATTGAGCCATGAGGTACACTGTGATAACTTTTCTTTTACTGGATATTTTTGTTTTCAGTGAACTTTTACTGCTTTCTTTGTAATATGTTTTTCTTTGTACTTTCTTATTAATTTTATTAACATTAAACTCTCTTCCTACTGTGCATAACTCTTTCTGTTCAAGTACAGTATATATTAGCCCCATATCAAACTGTAGAAGAATAATCTCTTTGGAGGCCTTTTGAGTTTCTTTAGATCCTTTTCACCTTCATTGCCTGGCCCAAGTTTAGCTGCTTACCGCACAACAGGCCAATTAAGTCTGGAGACAAGGTGTTGAGGCAGAAAAGGTGACTTTATTCAAAAGGCCAGCTAGATGAGAAGTAGGAGCTTCTTATCACAAAACCCATCTTGCTGGGAAGTTGTTCAGGATTGGTTTTTCTAGGTAGTTGCTGGATGTTTCCAGATTGGTTGGGTACCTTCTCGAAGTGGGTGGGCCAAGTGATTTACATCTGATCCTTTATTGTCTGAGATGCTTCTGAGTTCTACACAAAGATTTTTTTTTTTTTTGTCAGTCGTGGGACTTGAACTCTGGGCTTGGGCACTGTCCCTCAGCTCTTCAGCTCAAGGCGAGTGCTCTTCCACTTGAGCCACAGCACAACTTCCGGTTTTCAAGTGGTTTATTGGAGATAAGAGTCTCACAGACTTTCCTGCCCAAGCTGGCTTTGAACAGCGATCCTCAGACCTCAGCCTCCTGAGTAGCTAGGATTACAGGCGTGAGCCACCGGCGCCTGGCTACACAAAGATTTTTATTTCCTCAGGATATCCTTGTCACTGAATAGTTTACCCATGTGCAGTTCCTGGCATATTACACAATGGACAGGCTGGAGCTGGAAGCTGCCCTGAGGCCTCTTGCTTATTGCCAGACATCATGACAACATCCTTAATGCTTAGCTTCAATCTCTCTTTTTGGTTAGATTCTTAGTTTGATTATCCCCATGTCTTTATTTTATCAAATAAAGCTTTCTTAGAATTGCATCCTTAATTTTGTATGGCACCTTGTTTTGTTCCCTTTGAATCCTTTCTCTATCCACCACCTCCCCATTCCAAGATTTTTACCTTAGGTTTATGTTGACTTCTCACATTAGACACTTTCATTTATAATTTTTTCTTAAATTATTTACCCAGAGAGTTTCCCCTCTTCCTTTGTCTTTGCTGACTCATTCTAACATAACTGTTACCCAGATGTCATTCCTCAAATATCCATATCCCTCTTTTTTCTTATTCCTATTCTTTGTCATTTTGTTAACTTTCTCTGAACTTTCTTCTTTATCTTCCAAACTTTGTATTGAGGTTTTTGCTCCTTCCAGCTTACTTTTAAAATTGTTATTTTTTATCCCAGGGGCATTTTCTAAAATGTATTTAGTAGAAACACCAGTCCCGAAAAATGCTGTGCATAAAGAATTCTTACAAACATATAGGGAGTTTAGTCACATTTGTAAAGGTATGTATGTATGTTTATACTAATCCATCAATGCTTAGAGACTTATCTCTTTCATGATCTCTCAATTTTGAATAGATTTTTTTTAATTTTTTGTTGTTGTTGGTCGTGGGGCTTGAACTCTGGGCCTAGGCACTGTCCCTCAGCTCTTCAGCTCAAGGCTAGCACTCTACCACTTGAGCCACAGCGCCACTTCCAGCTTTTTCTGCTTATGTGGTGCTGAGGAATTGAACCTTATGCATGCAAGACAAGCACTCTACCACTGAGCCACCTTCCCAACCACTGAATAGATTATTTTTTAGAAAGGTTTGAGGTTCACAGAAAAACTGAGTAGAAGGTACAAATATTTCCTCTATACTCCCTGCCCCCCATGTATGCAGAGCATCCCTCATCATCAACATCACCCCTGCCCCTGAGAGCTACATATGTTACAATTGATTAACTTATTTGACATTATTAAATATTTCCAAAGCCCATAGTTTGTATTAAGGCTTCCTCTTGAGGTTTTATATTCTGTGGGTCTTGACAGATGTATAATGACATGTACCAACCATAGTATCATACTCATTGCCCAAAAAAGCCATCTCGGCATCTCCCCTAACATCTGGAAATCAATGATTATTTTCTTTCTCCATTGTTTTGCCTTTTCCAGAATGTCATGTAGTTGGAGCCATATAGTACATAGACTTTTCAGATCAGTTACTTTCATTTAGTAATAACCTTTATGTTTCTCCTTTGCTTTTTTTAGGGTAGGGATAAGGATCAAACTTGGGACTTTGTACATGGTAGACAAGTACTCTACTACTGCCCTACATCTTTAGCCCCCCTCCCATGTTTGTTTATGGCTTGATAGCACATTCTATAAACATCCGTGTGCAGGTTGTTTTAATCAAACTTCTCTAATGACTCATCACAGTGGCTTTATCTGCATTTTTTTGCTTTAGTTATTTATCAAATAGGATCTTGCACATTTTGCCCAGATCTACCTCCAACCACAATCCTCCTACCTATGCCTCCAAATAGTGGGATTTACAGTTGTGATCTTCATGTCCAGCTTCTTAATTAAGATGCAGTCTTGTTCACTTTTTGTCTGGGCTGGCTTCACACTGCAATCCTCCCAGTCTCTCTCTTCAGTAGCTGGGATTATGAACAGCACACCCAGCCCCTTGGAGTTTTAAGAGAAGGGGGCATTTTTCCTGGATAGACCTAACATTTTACATATTTTGGATAGCAGTTTGCTATCAGCTAGGTCTTTTAAAAATATTTTCTTCCAAGCTGTAGCTTCTTACTTTAATAGCTCCTTTTGCAGAGAATTTTTTTTTCACTTTATTCAAGTCCAGCTTCTCGGTTATTTCTTCCACTAATTATGCTTTGAGTGTTGTATCTACAATGTCATTGCCATACTCAAAGTTATCTAAATTTCTGCCTATATTGTTTTCTAATTGTAAAGTTTTGCATTTTACATTTAAGCCTATTGTCCATTTTGGGATTGTTTTATTTTGATTGGGGTTTTTGTCTTGTTTTTGTGTCAGTTCTGGGACTTGAACTCGGGGCCTGGGTCTTGTCCCTCAGTTTTTGTGGGGATTTTATTGCTTTTTTTTTTCTCTACCACTTGAACAACAGCTTCACTAATGGATATTTGGTGGTTAATTGGTGATAAGAATCTCAAGGACTTTCCTGCCCAGTCTGGCTTTGAACTTTTATCCTCAGATCTCTGCCTCCTGAATAGCTAGAATTACAGGTGTGAGCCACACACACCCAGAATGTTATCCATTTTCAATTAATTATTTCAAGAGTATAACATCTATGACTAGATGTTTTGCTGTTGCTGTTTGGCTTTGTTTGGGGAAGGGAATCATGACTATCTAGTATCACAAATTGTTGAAAAGATTGCTTTTTACATTGCATTGTCTTTGTTCTTTCGTATTTTTGTGGGTTTATTTTTGGGTGTTGTATTCTGTTCCATGGATCTAATTGTCTATTCTGTTGCTAAATATTACTTGGTTGAATAGTTTTATAGTAAGTCTTGAGGTCAGGTGGTGTCAGTCCCCCATCCTTGTGATCCTTCAACTCTGTATTAGTTATGCTGGACTTTTGCCTCTTCATGTAAAGTTTAAATTCAATTGTGATTACCACAAAATGACTTTCTGGGATTTTGATTAGAATTGTGTTTAATCTCTAAATCAAGCTGGGAAGAACTGATACCTTGACAATATTGAGTCTTCCTCTTCATGCTGTCCATTTATTTAGTTCTTTTCCTATTTATCAGTTTTGTACTTTCCTCATATAAGTCATACAAGTGTATTTTGGTAGGTTTTTGTTGTTGTTTTTGTTTTTTTGTCGGTCATGGGGCTTGAACTCTGGGCCTGGGCGCTCTCCCTCAGCCCACTTCAGCTCAAGGCAAGTGCTCTACCGCTTGAGCCACAGAGCCACTTCACGTTTACTGGTGGTTTGTTGGAGATAAGAGTCTCATGGACTTTTCCTGCCTGGGCTGGCTTTGAACCTCAATCCTCAGATCTCAGCCTCCTAAGTAGCTAGGATTACAGCTTGAGCCACTGGTGCCCAGCTTATTTTGGAAGTTTTATACCTACATATGTATGTTTTTATTGAATTGTAAATGGTATTGCTTTTTTTTGTCAGTTGTTGGACCTGAACTCTGTTCCTGGGCACTATCCCTCAGCTCTTCAGCTCAAGGCTTGTGCTCTACCACTTGAGCCACAGCACCACTTTTGGCTTTTTCTGGTTATGTGGTGCTGAGGAATGAACCCAGGGCCTCAAGCATGCAAGGAAAGCACTCTACCACTGAGCTACCTTCCCAACCCAGTATTGCATTTTTAAACTCATAATTTTTTATATCATGAAAGTAATTGACTCTATGTATATTAGCTTTATTTTCTGCAACCTTGTTATACTTGCTTATTAGTTCTAGAGGTATTTTTGTCAGTTCATTCAGATTCTCTGCATAATCATATCATCTATGAACAAAGAAAAGTTTCATTTTTCTTTTCGAGTATGTATATCTTTTATTTATTTTTATTGTCCTATCTTAGCCGAGACTTCCAGGACGATGCTGAAAAGGGGACAGAAATATATCTTACAATCTCATTTCTCTGACAGACCTAAGATTGTTGGTTTTTCAGTTTGTTCTGGGTTTTTCTTGTTAGGATGAAGTGGTGCTTTCCATCCTACTTATGTGACAGATCCTCTCAAGTTTTTTTAACGATTCCAATTCTAATTTAATGGAGGCAATAGAAAATCAAAACATTGTAATATATTTTAGATATCTTTATGACATTAATATTGGAAAGATTTGTTAAAACAAGACAGTAACCATAAAAGATAAAATATAAGAGAAATACATTCTACTAGTTAAAGTTAAGACATGGCACAGTTGGGGTAGCTCCATTGAGACAGATGATTGTTTATTCACATAGCTAACAAAGCTGTTACTTTTTTTCCACACAGACTTCTCCAAAATGTAGCTTGGGCTGACTCATACCATAGGTTCTAAAAGCAAGTGTTTTCAAGATACAGTAGAGGCTACCATTTTCTTAATGCCTAAGCCCCAAACTTCCTATTGTCCCAAGCTTCCATCACATCATTTCTACCATATTCTATTGATCAGTCAGTCACACAGCCCAGATTAATGAGGAGGGGTTCCTGTATGCACTGTATGCATAAACATTTTAGCTTATCACTTACCTTACATTTAATCACAGGATATGTCAAGGCAGGTGATGCTTCTATTATTTTCTTTGGGAAACTTAACTATTTCATTGAGTCATCTGACACGTTTACTATTTTCATGTCCTATAAGCAAAAGTCTCATCAAATTGATAGGCATTTCCTAGCAAATGTCTCCTCTCCTTATCTTCCAATAGATTTTCCATATTTTCCTTTAAACACTCAATGACAGCCTCTTGGAGAACCATTAGGCTTCCATCAAAACCTTTCAAAGAAGCAGGAGTTATATATCTATCTTTTCATAGCCACTTATCACTTTTCATTATTCACCTTATTTCTCTGAGTTTTCAGTGATTTCAGTAGAATAATTGAATTGCCTGACATGGAAATCCTAACTAGTTCTTAACAGACTTCAACTAATCTTTTTTTAGATCCACTTTACAATCAACTCTAGAGGCACCTATTTCCTATTTTGCCTACACTTCTCATAAAGTAGGAGATGAAACACTTACCATTCTCTATTCCTGCTTTAGAGATTCCAGCTTTTCTGAGTCTGATAATTCAGTTGCTACTTTTCCAGTGTGCTGTCCAATTTCAGAATTTTATTGCTTGCTCTTGTTATCTGGCTTAATAGCTTCAGAAAAAAACAACTAAATGTACATATTAAATTTATCTTGATTGTAGTTTTCATTTCTTTGCTTTTTCTCCTATTTCCTTCTCCATTCCACCTGTCTGCTTTCTATTTTCTATTTTCTTCTCTCCAGGTTGCTTTTCCTCAAATTACAGCTATGAAAGTGGTGATTACTCAGAGAACATTTAGTTTGTTTAACTCCCTTATCTTACATATGGTGAACCTGACAGACAAAAAGAATTGTAGACCAACCACCCACAGCCCACATAGCCACTGCCCTGATCTTTGGGCCCTCCTACCCCTTCAGTAAATGCAAGAAAGAAAGAATTCCCATTAGTAGAGGCCTGAAAGCAGACCAAGGGAGAAGAAACATCTCCACTAAGAACTGCCTGAATCTCTTGTGCTCCTACCCCTTGACCCCACAGGGCTGCAATCAGGAGGGTACCCAGCTGCCTAGACAGGAGAACTGGTCAAATAAAAGAACAAAGATATGAGACTATTTTCTCTCTTTTTTTTCTGTTTTTTTTTCTACAGTCTTTGAGCCTGAGTGTTGATGTAGACAATAACAAAAGAACTCTTAAGTCTTAACAGAAAGCAAAGGCAAGTGACTAATGATGTGATTATTCTAAGCCTGGTGTCAGGCATACAAATACACAAGTGCACTCTTGTTAATATTGCTGTTGCCCCAGGTCTTTGCATATATAAGGTGAGAGGCACCAAAAACATGTGAGGTAACCAAATATAGAAAATGGAAGCACATACACCTGGGACCTTGTTTAGATGATCTTTTCAGAGCTCAGAAAACAAAGTTCTGGTCTGAGCTGCTGTCCCAGCAGACTGTTCCAGAGCCCTTTGTCATGGAACTTGAATTGGAGGCAACCGAGCTCAGTCTTTTCTAGACACCTGTACCCTACCCTTTATCCCCACAGCATTAAAGCAACTTAGCTACTGGGAATTCCCATGAAGGCCAGAGCCCAGAGTGTAGTAGGTTAAAGAGGACTATCTTCTAACGTCTCTACCCCAAGCACTCTTGGACTATCTTCTAACTCTCTGATTCTACAAGGTTTCTTGTCTTCTATAGTTTGTGTGTACTTGAACAAGAATGGCAGCACAGGCCCCCACTTAGATAAGAAGAAGATCCAGCAACTCCCTGACCATTTTGGGCCAGCCCGTGCCTCAGTAGTATTGCAGCAGGCTGTGCAGGCTTGCATCGACTGTGCTTATCACCAGAAAACCGTCTTCAGCTTCCTCAAACAGGGCCACGGCGGCGAGGTCATCTCAGGTAAGTACCTTTGTGTTGGTATGGATTCCTGGCTAGAAGGGCAGGTCTTCTCTACTAGCTAATTTTTGATAAAATGTTCTGGTTCTTATTTTACACCTATAGGCACTGGAGAAATGTGAAAGTATTCTATTCCTTAGGTCCTCATTTTCAACCTCCAAGTTCCCTGAGCCTTATATATACCTTTGCCAAGAATATCAAGCAGACTCTGCCCCTCCTGTCTTTTTTTTTCTATTGGTGGGTCATGAGGCTTGAACTCAGGGCCTACATACTGTCCCTGAGCTCTTTTGCTCAAGGCTAGTGCTCTTCCACTTTGAGCCATATCATCACTTCCAGTTTTTGAGTGGTTAATTGGAGAGTCTCTCCGGGACTTTTCTTCCCAGGCTGGTTTCAGACTACAATCCTCAAATCTCAGCCTCCTGAATAACTAGGTTACAGTCATGAGCCACCAGCACCTAACCCCATTCTAGAGGAAGAAACCAGAGCAGCTGTGTGGTGGTGGCGAGATTTTCTCTAGACAGTTACAGTCTCCCACTGGCTTTAGAGAACTTCTGAACTCTTTTCTCGTTCTTTTGACTCCTTAGCATTCCTTAGCACCAAGTCCCACACAAGGAAGCTGAATCTCAGATCAGAGAAGAAGCATTCCCTTTTTCTTTCCTGCTGTGAAAACTTGAACAGCATAGTGATTTTAGCTCTTTCTGAAAATATTCACTTTCCATTTTTATGTCACTTTTCCTAAGCCCCAAATCCTATTCTTTTACCCATAAAATCTCTAAAGGCAGAAAGGAAACCCAGTTGACATGGGAGATCCTACAAATAACCAAACCGTTCCTCGTTAAGGAACACTTATTCATTCTTTACTGAATGTCAGAGCAATAACCAGCCAGACACTGGTGGGAAAGAGGGAAGAGCAGAAATAATAGGTTTACAACTGTATCAGTTAAAAAAAATAATCTAGCCAGGCACCAGTGGCTTATGCCTGTAATCCTAGTTACTCAGGAGGCTGAGATCTGAGGATCATGGTTCAAAATCAGCCCGGGAAGGAAAGTCCATGAAATTCTTTTTTTTTGGGTCCAGTCGTGGGGCCTGAACTCTGGGCTTGGGTGCTGTCCCTCAGCTCTTTAGCTCAAGGCTAACGCTTTACCACTTGAGCCACAGCGCCACTTCCGGTTTTTTTCTTTTTGCTTATATGGTGCTGAGGAATCAAACCCAGGGCCTCATGCATGCAAGGCAAACACTCTATCACTGAGCCACCTTCCCAGTCCCACCATGAAACTCTTATCTCCAATAAACCACCAAAAAGCCAGAAGTGGCACTATAGCTCAAGTGGTAGAGTTCTATCCTTGAGCTGAAGAGCTGAGGGACAGTGCTCAGGCCAGAGTTCAAGCCCCATGACCAACAAAAAAAAAAAAATCTAAACAGAAAACTGTGAGAAATATTATAATAGAGAAATGGTGGGGAACTGAGGCAGATTTAAGGAGTAATTGGCTGTATATGGAGGATGTAGCAGACAAAGAGAATTATGACAGAAGGCTAGCAACTGAGTAAGCCTATATCCCTTTTGAGATCCAGGCTTGGACTCTCCTTTGCAACAGTATTCAGGGACTGGGCTTTGTTTACTATCCCTAGTTGCTTTCACCTCTACCTCTGCCCCAGGATATCTCCTCTGCCTCAAAACTCGTTCCTGAGAGTGACCTTTCTCACCTTTTTGCTTTTTTATTTATTTTAATAGAAATAGGAAATAAAATAAAATGAAGCATAAAACATTTCTAAACGTTGCCAGAATTCTAATTCTAGTACATACGTGTGTGTGTGTGTGTGTGTGTGTGTCTGTGTGTGTAAAGTTGTGAGTAGTGTACCCAAACTATTTTGCTGGCAATAGCTTTGTTTTCCTCTTCATTTCTTGATCAGTTCTTGTGAAAACAGCACCCTAAATGAGCATAGTTCCTGGAAGAAGCCCAGCCAAGTGATGGAACAGATAGAATTATGTTCACAGTTGTTTTCACAAGTTGAGTGAAATCATTCCAAAGCCCTGAAGGCACAGCAGACCTGGCCTGGCCACTCCCATTATTGCATGCCCTTTGGAGTTGGAGGCAAAAATCAAAACCCTCAAGGGAGGGAGGGTACTCCAGGGAGGTAGCCAGCCTGAGTGTTCATTGCCTTTGTGTGACCAGGTAAGCGCTTTGACCAACAGCAGGCTGTGCTCCTTCTGCCCTGTGTTGCACTTTGCTATGCTGACTGCTGACATGCATGGCTCTGTTTACTGAACTCCACAGCCGTGTTTGACCGAGAACAGCATACTCTCAACCTCCCAGCAGTCAACAGCGTCACCTACGTCCTCCGCTTCCTGGAGAAGCTCTGCCACAATCTTCGGAGTGACAATCTGTTTGGCAACCAGCCTTTTACGCAGACTCACTTATCTCTCGCTGCCACAGAGTACAGCCACAGCCACGACAGGTACCTACCAGGTAGGAGCTGGGACGGGGCCTAAACTCAGATGGGGATAGGACTGGTAGCAGTACCTGCCGGGACTCAGGGCCAGCCCTCAGGCCTGTCAGTCTGACGGAAATCTGTTTTTTCTGTCCCTTACCTTTGCCACATCTGCAACGCCTCTGAGACTTTTTGGTCTCCTGTTATCTTTACTGGCTTTAGGATTTCATTGTCTTATCTATTGGATTATTCTTCTTTCCAGTTGACCCTTATCTTTAGAAACTGGCTTATGATTCCCTTCTGAGCTTCAAGTCACATGTGGAGCCCCCCATGAAGTCACAGTATATTTCCCAGTGTGAAGCTGGTGCCAGAGGCCTAATATAGCCTCTCCCTTGCCAGCAGGAAGGTTTAGTTTTAGGCTAGAGATTGAGAAACTTACTCCCTAGTGATTGGCCATCTGTTCTTTCCTTTGGCATATAGCCCTAATTCTTCCAGCATTGCCAGTCTAGCAAGTCAATTCAAGTTCCTGCTGTTTCCAACTAGGCTGGAAAATATCTTTGTTAGTTAACATACCAGACCCACAATGGGAAAGCGGATGCCACGTGGCTGAGTCAGTGACTAAGCACTTCCGAGAGAGCTTAAAGAGTGAATGGAGCTCGGCATCTCTAATCTGGAGTACAGGACACAGAAGAGAAGGAGGGAAGGAAAGCTTGGCCCTAAATATAGTGAGGTAGGTTGCTATTGAGAGGGAGGGCTGGCTCTTTAAAGAGACCTGTGAGCTGTGGCCTGAGTAGAGGAGCAGAAAAGAGGTACTGTCAGCCTGGGCCTGCACTGTCTGCATGGGAGACCATGCATCTGAAGTGTGCCACTGCAACTTACACAAGGTTTACACCCATGCTCCCTTCTCTGTCATCTGTTATCATAGTCTGCATGGAATCGCTTCCAATTAAGGTGCCACTTCTGCAGAATGGGCTCAGAATGATGACTATTCACCCATTTCCCTTCTCCCTTGCCTCTTCTGTACTTCTGTACCCAATTAAGCATTGCTGTGTGACTTGTGGATGGAGGAAAGAAAGATAGATGAATTCCACATACTCTGGGGCGGTGGGGGGGGGGGTCAGGCCATGTGGTCCCTACAACTGTACCCATGTACTCTCCTGGCTGGAATTCTCTAAAATACTTTCTATCAGTATCAGAACATCTGAGAACAGACCTGCAGAACAGACCTGGACATGGTGTGATTGGTATAGATAAAAGCAAGTTGTTAAATATTTCTGGCCATTGGAATTTGGGAACTCTGAGCTAGAATTCAAGAATAAAAATTTAGGCCTACTTGGGATTCTGAAAGCCATGATACATTAGAGGGAGTGGCATGTCCATGAGGGCAGCTGTTAATTAGAGATTTCTTAGAGAAATAGGAACTTGCATTTCATTGTTTATTTTCTCAGTGCTGGGGTTTGAATTCTGCTTGCTAAGCAAGTACTCTACCCTGGAGAAACTTAGAATTTTTTTTTTCTTTTTCAATCCTGTTTGAATCCAGCCCACATGCTATGCCAGACTACAATGCAGTGCATGAACTAGTTAGCTTCAGTATCACTTTCTCTCCTTTTTAACCACCAAGACCAGTGTTCAGATCCAATGGGAAATGGAAGAATGTTCAGAATTTTAATTTAGTACTGGAATAGAGAAAACATATAGCAGCATTCAGTGATTGATCAGCACCTGGGCATCATAGGCCTGCAATCATGAAACTAGTTTGGAATTTGAGGCATCACTTTTTCTGGAAATTCTGTTCCAGTTTATATCTCTGTGATTCACACAGCTTCTGCCAGATTCTTCCTGCCTCACCCACTAAGAAAAGACAAAGTATAGTGGTATCACTTTCTGTCTCTGGCTTCCACCATTCCTTGTTCCCATTTCCAGACAGATTGTTCCAATTTCAAGTCCTACTCTGCTCTGAAAACTTGGTTTTTCATGGTCAGCACACAGTATATTGATCTGCTCCCATAATGTCTTCTATTTACTTCCCAGAATATGTTTTAACTGTGCCCAGACAAGCCAGAGACTTGCCTGGACTTCTGACTACTCTCTACTTCATACTTTTCTTTCCTGCCCACTTACTTGTCTACTGCCTGGTTTACTGACCCTTTGCCTCTGATATTTTGTCAGCTCCTATGTTTTTCTGCTTGCTTCCTTACCTGACTTCTGCTAATGAGCTCCATCTATTCAATAGCTGTCTTTCACCTTCTGCTTTGGATCTGATATTTACCACTCGTGCGCATATGCCTGGTTACATACTCCTAATAGTCTAACATCCATAGGTACTGCTTCTTTTGTTTAGGTGCTTCCTGGAGCCTTCTTCCCTCCCTCCTGCCTTGTAAGACACTACCCTACACCTACAGCTATCACTCGTCTGTCCACATGCACTTGATAATATGACACATAGCCACCAGAAGTTCAGATAGATATTATCTTGACCTAAGTGGAAGCTTAACTTTTTTCATTGTTTCATTATGAAAGCTTTCAAACCTACAGAAAAAGATGCAAAAAAAAAAGTTCAGTGAGCAACTATGTACCCTTTACCTAGATTTATCACTTATTAGTGTATATGACTTGTACAAAAGATTATGCCATATTTTACATATGCATATAATAGACATTAACCCCTTCTATTGCTCTCTTTTCATCCTCTTTCCCCACTACTTTTCAAAAGCTTTCAGTGGGTTTCTTTATGCCATCTTCATACATAGATACAATGTGTTTCAGTATTGTTTACCTTCCTTCATTCTCTTTTCCTCTCACCCTTTCTTTGGTCCCCCTTCAGCCAGTCTTATAATTACAGTCATGCTTTATAAATTTATATGTACATATATTCATAAATACATATTAATATATTAGGGACAGATTCTTTGAATGAAAGAAAACACATGAACTTTATTTTTCTGAACCTAGATTACTTAGCTTAACATTATGATCTCATTATACAAATGACATAATTTCATTTTTTACTGTGTGTGTGTGTGTGTGTGTGTGCAGGCACATACACACACACACACACACATGCATGCTACTACTAGAGATTGTACTCAGGGGCTTGTGATCTCACTTAGCTTTTTTGCTCAAGGCTGATGCTCTCCCATTTGAGCCACACCTCCAATTTTAGCTTTTTGGTTAATTGTAGATAAGAGACTCACAGACTTTTGTGCCCAGGCTGGCTTCAAACCATAATCCTCAAATCTCAACCTCCTGAATAGCTAGGATTACAAATGTGAGCCACCAGTGCCCAGCTAATTCCATTCTTTTTTTATGGCTGCATAATAATTCCGTTGTGCATGTATACATTGACTTTATACATTCATCAACTGACTAGACTGATTACATAGCTTGGTTATTGTGAGTAGTGCTGCACTAAACGTAAGTGTGCACTTTTTTTTTCTTTTAAAACTTTTTATTTTTTTTTAAATTTTATTTTATTTTATTTGTGAACATACTGTACAGAGGGGTTACAATTACATGGGCAGGATAATGCGTACATTTCTTACCAAGCATTGCAGCCTCCTCCTTTAAGTGTGTACTTTTTTGCAATAGTTCTTTATCTTTCTAAGTACATATACATACATTTGTATCTGTATATTTCATATACATATTTGTACTGGGTTTTTGTTTATTTACTGAGCTGAGAGTTAACTGCAGATGAAAATGTATCTTTAACTACTTCTGTGTTTAGCTCTTAAAAATAAGGAGCACAAAACTCCAGTGTAATAGTTGTACATGGCTGTGAGCCTAGCATTCAGAGGCAGAGGACTACATATTGAAACCCAGGGTAAATTATATATTGAAACCTTTTCTCAAACACTCCCCTAAGCTAAAAAAAAAAAAAGGAATAAGGGCACAATACTATTATTATACTTAAGAACCTTGACATAAATAAAATAATAGTGACTGATATATAGTCTGTATCAGAATTTCCCTCAGTTGTCCCAATAATGTCCTCTTATAGAGCTGTTTCATTTTTTCTAATCCAGGAAGAAAGTATTGTCTGCTGCATTTCATTGTCTCATCTCTTTATCTTCCTTGATCTAAAACAGTTCTCTAGGCTGGGTGCTGGTGACTCACACCTGAATCCTAGCTAGTCAAGAAGTTGAGATCTGAGGATCATGGTTCAAGCCAATCCAGGCTAGAAAGTTTATAAGACTCTTATCTCCAGTTAATCACCAAGCTGAAAATAGAGCTGTGGCTCAAGCAGTAGGGAGCTCACCTTGAGCTCAAAAGCTCAAGGACAGCACTCAGGCCCTGAGTTCAAGCCTCGGGATCAGCACAAAAGAAAACAAAAAGTTCCCCAGTCTTTTCCATCTTCCATCATATGCACTGGTATTTTGAAGGCTCCAGCCTAACTGTTTTGATTTAGATCACCCTGCCACTTCTATACTAGCCTCTAGGAAGACAAACAGCACAGTCTCAGTCTCTGTATCCAAAGAACTGAAATGGGGAGAGATATGTGAACATGTATGCTAGGTTAAGCTGGGCCCAGTGACTATTAATTTTAACTATAACTGAAATCTTTCACCCATTAACCTCTACCTCTGTTGTTCTGAGATTTTTCTGGATTCCTCTCTGCAAGTGATTCACTTGTTCTAGAACAATGAGTTCCTTTTGCTTTTCTTTCTAACTTCTAGAAGTGGTTCTCCTGCCAAAATCTCAAGACACACAGAGATAAACATCAAATAAGAACTGTGAAGTCTTTTAGGGTACCCCTTATCACCACAGGTTTTCTCATACGTTTTCTCAGACATTTTAGGTGATTCTTGTATTCATAGTTAATTGAAGCACATAATTACATATGACACATAATTACTTCCCTCCTAACTGGACTCTTCTTCATACCAGCTTATACATCATGTTGTCAGGGAGACCTTCAGTTGTCCATATTTAAGAAGAGACTCCTGATACTGTCTTCTGAAAATTGTGTTTCTTTCCTTCATAAGATTTACAATGTTCCAGTTTTTAATCATCCTCTCCATTTAACTGTGTCAGGAGGAGAGAGACAATCTCCTAGGATTTTTGTTGTTGTTGTTGTTTTGCCATTCTCACTATCACTTGAAGTCACATGGTAAACAGATGTATTATCTTTAAGTAGTTATACAAAGGGGTTTCAATCCAACATGTCAATCTGTGAGTGCAATTGCATCTTGACCAATGTTCCCCTTTTCATCATTCTTCCCCATCCCAACCCTACCTATCCCCATATGCTAAGCCTTTAAATAGTATTTCCTGGATGAGAGAGCATCAGACGATGTGGAACATATGTTCAGATAAAGATGTTCTTCAACACGGGAGTATCTGCAGTATGCACAAAGACTAACTATCCTAGTGCCAGGAGTTTCCTAGGTGGGAAGAGTGGGGTGACTCAGATCAAGATGCTTTGTACACACAAATAGACACGTTAAATTGAAACAACTAAAGATTCTTTTTTAATTCTTAAAATTCACAATTCTGACTTCATGTTTACTTAGTTCACACTCAGGACTAAGCTTGGTTGTAAGCATAGAATCCATGAAACTCTAAAGTAAAAGTGCTTTTGAAATGATCTAGCAGTTATCTGACCTCTGCTTTGAGATTCCCAATGACATATTGCTCTCTTTTGGCTTATAGCACTTAATTTTATTGTTAAGACAGTTCTGATGGCTAACATGTCTTTTTTTACCTGAAATATGCCTTCTTATAACTCCTAGTATCTGCATTCCTACAGAACAAATCAAAATCTCTAGTCCTCTTTCCTTCCTAGGCTGCCCTTAAGGTATTTGTCTCCCATGACTTTCCTCCACTTTTTTTTTCCTTTTTTCCTTTGCCACGATCTCAATACTCCTTACCATCATGTTGGCCTACCTTCCACTAGGAATATTAGTCTCTCAAGTCTGCTTTGCAGTGGGATTCTCTGAGAACAGCTGTTTCTTACTATTAACAGGGCAGTGCTTTCCTGCTTACATACTTAGCAGAGTGGAAGCACAGTATTCAACTTTGAGCAACACTCAGTCACTATACTGGTTTCTGCCTGTTTTCATCCATGACCTGGATGTGGAAACATCAATGTAGAATTCCCTTTTCAAAGATCTTTATGGCCATTCACTTCTAATATTTATAGATCCATTGGAAGGCTTCCAACAGGCTTCCCATGGTTTAATGAGTAAATTGAGGTTTTTTGAGAATTCTCTGATGCATGCCAGAGCCAAATTCTAGCCTGCTTTCCATGCCCAACTCTCCCCAGCATTTATTCCCAGCTTCTTTGGAATGTTTGTATAGAACAAGGTAATTACAAATAGAGGGGTAGATCCTTTACAGACATTTCTTTAACTAGGCATCAAGAAGCACTTTTTTTGTTTGTCATAGGGCTTGAACTCAAGGCCTGTGTGCTGTTCCTGAACTTTTTTCTCAAGGCTAGTACTCCACCACTTGAGCCACAGCTCCACTTCCATTATTCTGATGGTTAGTTGGAGATGAGCCTCATGGAATTACCTGGCTATGCTCGCTTTGAGCTTCAATCTTCAGATCTCAGCCTCCTGAATAGCTAGGATTACAGGCATGAGCCACCAGCAGCTGGCGGAAGAAGCATTTCTAATATGTTCTACTGGTTGATGAAAAATGTCTGGTTGATGAAAGTGTCTACTTCTAAAAGGCCCTCATCTGGGCAATGATTCCTTCTCCACCAGCTAGCATCTTGCAACTAAGGCAATCTCTTCTACTCTAGAGTCACTCCAGTTTTTTTCTTAATTTTCCTCATTATGATAAAGCCTAGAACATCCAGACCTGGAAAAACGCTGTGACTATCCAGTGTAAGAAGTTTCTAAAGAAACATAAATCCAGAGTCCGGGGGGTGGGGGGGAACAAATCTGAACTTGGTAAAGTCACCTAGTAAAAGCCAGAGCCATGACTGATATACAGGCCTCTAGAGCAAGGCTTTCTTAACTGCCTCTTGCTTCACTCAGAATGCATCTGGGAATCAGCATTCTAGTAGGCCTTCCATCCTGCTCTAATCCTGGTTTTATTGTTTTCCAGGTGAAACCTTTGACCTGAGGAATAGTCTGGCACGATCCTTGGAGCCACACTCAGACTCAATGGATTCT
The DNA here is from genome assembly GCF_000151885.1 of Dipodomys ordii. Lineage (NCBI taxonomy): Eukaryota > Metazoa > Chordata > Mammalia > Rodentia > Heteromyidae > Dipodomys > Dipodomys ordii. The sequence continues at coordinate 3,104,258 of NW_012267249.1, read as the reverse complement.
ACTTTGAATCCCACCAACCTTGTCCGTACCTCCTCAAATCTTCGAGCACCTGGGTATGGACCCTTAATTCCCTCCTGTGGCCTCCCACCAAGTACCACCTCCGCTGTGCGCAGGCTATGTTCCAGGGGTAAGCTGACCCAGAGTTCTGGCCCCCTGCCATCCCTTCCTTTTTCCTTCTGTTCTCTCAAAGCTCTAGGAGGCCAGGGGAACTTAGCTCTGATGTTTCTTTGCATACTGTGCCTGACCAGGAGTAAATGGGAGCTCCAGAATTAGCTTGAGAATAACAAACTAAGAGCCAGATATCAGAAGCCAAAAGAGACAAGGAAGGATTCATTCCTTCATTCAACTATTTATTGAAACACCAAGTATATTTGGCTTAGTAACATAAAAATCATTTTTCCTTAATGACTTATAGCGGGGAAAAAAACCTTAAAAAGACAATTGTGAAAAGTTCAATACAAAAACATGGATTATATGAAACTTCAGGAAGGGATAGCCAACTTTCAAGAGATACTTCCTTGAGGAGAGACGCCTTTTCTGAAACTCGATGAATGACTATATCTGGTGGGAAAAGAGTGAAAGTTTTCCAGGAAGAAGGGACTCAAGAACTACTCCTGTGGTACCAGAACTGCAAGCAGTTTGGTATGGTTAAAGCAAAATGGCATAACAGGACTTCACAGAAAATCCTAGAAATCCCAGAGTTCATAATCATGGAAAACCTTAAATTTCATGCTAAACAATTTGGAGTTGATCTTGCAGGCAATGGGAAGCTACCAGAGGCTTTTAATTAGAAGCAAGGCATAAACATGTTTGTGTTTTGTGTAGACCACTAACTTCTAGTTTGAGCATAGACTTTAGGAGGAACAAAACTAGTAAGGCCAGAAATGATAAAGGCCTAAATTAGGGAAATGGTAAAAGTTGTGGGGAAGAGAAGATAGATTTAATAACTTCTTTCAAGGCAAATTAGATCTGAAGATTGTCAGAGGCCATGTTTGGAGATTGTTTGGCCTCTTTACAAGAGCTATGGTGGTTTCTTTCCTTTTCTTCCTCTTCTTCCTCTTTCTCCTCTTTCCCCACCCCCAATTCCAGCCTCAATATTCCTTTCTTGACATTTGGGTAAGTTATCTCACCTCTCAGGTCTTCTCCAGATGGAAAACGTCCCTCATGTGAAAATTGGAAATGCTGATACCAACCTGATCTTTCCACAGGAGTGTTAAAAGGCTCAAATGAAAGAAGGGATGTGGAATCGTTTTGGAAATTAAGTCATTCCCCAGGTAGGCAGGGCATCATTGTGATTGTCATCTTCTACAAGGCTTTTTCTGATAGAGTGCTTTGTGCCAGATCTTCTGTTATGACACTGGCCGCAGAAGGTACTGTGGTCTCCTAGTCTCCTTTGAAGCACATTGAGTCTTTCTGCCAGATCACAATATAATCTCTTTAATCTGAACAACCTCTAAGAAACTGATTGGCCCTGAATTATTCGTCTTAAAAAATTCAGAGGTTTGCATCTGCCCTCTTTCTTATTCAATTAATCCAGGAATTAAGCACATTTTTTGTAGTCTAGTCTTTTATAGAGGTACCTCACCTGCCTTAGTCACTCTCAGATGAAAGAATTTGCTTCCTTTTTGTTAGTTATACACATAGGTGGGAGGAAGGCCATAAGAGGACCTGCTCCGAAAATACACTAATTAGCCAAGCTCTTGTGGCTCATGCCTAAAAGCTGAGCTACTCAAGAAACTGAGGGGCTCGGGCTGGGAAGGTGGCTCAGTGGTAGAGCGCTTGCCTTGCATGCCTGAGGCCCTGGGTTCGATTCCTCAGCACCACATAAGCAAAAAGAAAAAACCCAGAAGTGGCACTGTGGCTCAAGTGGTCAAGCGCTAGCCTTGAGCTGAAGAGCTAAAGGACAGCACCCAGGCCCAGAGTTCAGGCCCCACAACCAGACCAAAAAAAAAAGAAACTGAGGGGCTGGGAATATGGCTTAGTGGTACAGTGCTGCCTAGCATGCATGAAACCCTGGGTTCGGTTTCTCAGTACCACATAAACAGAAAAGGCCAGGGGTGGCACTATGGCTCAAGTGGCAGAGTGCTAGACTTGAGCAAAAGAAGTTCAGGGATTGTCCCAAGTCCTGAGTTTAAGCCCCAGGACTTGCCAAAAAAAGAAAAGAGAAGAAACTGAGATCCACATAATTGGATTTGAAGTCAGCCTCATGCAGACAAGTCCATGGGACTTCATCTCCAAGTGATAGAGCACAAGCCAAGCAAGTGAGAGGTCCCAATTCAAACCCCATTACTGCCAAAAATGAGTAAGAATGACAAGCTGGAAGTGGTACTGTGGCTCAAGTGGTAGAGCGCTAGCCTTGAGCAGAAGAGCTGAGGGACAGCACCAAGTCCAGAGTTCAGGCCCCACGACAACCCCCTCCCCCCCGCCAAAAAAGAAACGGTTGTTTGTAGAAATGGGAATAGGAAAATATGGAATGGGGCAAGGACAACAGTTTATTTCCTTCCTAGTAAGTCACTTCCCCTCTGAGCCTTCCATCCTTCCACTTCAAAGGTGGTGATAGCCAGGCACTGGTAGCTCACGCCTGTAATCCTAGTTACTCAGGGAGCTGAGATCTGAGGATCGCTGTTCAAAGCCAGCCCAGGCAGGAAAGTCCATGAGACTCTTATCTCCAATTAACCACCAGAAAACCGAAAGTGGCACTGTGGCTCAAGTGGTAGAGCTGCCTTGAGCTGAAGAGCTGAGGGACAGCACCTAAGGCCCAGAGTTCAAGCCCCATGACCAGCAACAACAACAACAAAAAAGATGGTGATAGCTCCTGCAAGAGTTGTCTTAAAAGCCACATGCTCTGACAGTGGTAGGCATTTCTTTATAATTTATAGAATACTGTTTATATTTTGAACCACTGTTCCCTATTGCCACCACAGTTGTCTCTTGCTTAGTATCCTTTTCAATGGTTCACTTCCCTTTCTACCCCCTTAAGTCTGAGAGTGAGGCATGTCATTGTAAATTTGTCACTCCTCTGCTGCTCACCTACCTATCACTAAGAAAAGTCAGTGGTATACAAGACCCTCTATTATCCACACCACTACATCACCTCTCTCTCAGTATACACAAGCATGCCGCTCAATGCCATTGCATGCCATTTTCTCCCTCATTCCCTGTCTCCAGCATGCTGACCTTCCTGCTAACTTTAAACATGCCAATCATTCTTCTGCCTCAGGCTTTTGCTCATATTGTCCTTTTAGGGATACCTCTCCTTACCATCATCTAAATTGTGGCCTCTCCTAGCATCTTATTCTAATGGAAGTAGGCTGGTAGAGAAACACAAAAATATAATAATATTGCATATGTGAATTGGCTTAGCCAATTTGGGCTTTTTGAGCTATTATAACAAAACTTAGTTATAAACTAATTGTCTTATCAACAAATTTATTTCTCCCATTCTAGAGGCTGGAAAGTCCAAGATAAAGGTATAACAGACCGTGTCTGATGAGGACCTACTCCTTGGTTGATGGGGGCTCTCTTATAGCTATAACCTTACATAGCCTAAGGCATGGGGGGACCTGTCAGTCCTGTTTTATTTTTTTTTAAGTATGAATCCCTCTTCAGATTCTACCAAAAGGTCCCAGCTCATAATATTATCACCTTAGGGATTAGAGTTTCAACACAGAAGTTTGGAGGGAACACAGATACTCAATTGATAGCATGTTTCTGTGTAATCCTATTATGTATATATGTGTGTGTGTGTATACATATATATATATGTATGTATAATGTCATTTGTATCTGTATATGTGATTCGTAGCCCTTAATTAGAGAAGTTAATCAGATGGTACAAGAAGGACACATTCCTGCATATACTTTGTCTCCTCTGCTCTCCAAAGTCTCTGCAGGTGGTGTCTCTCAGCATCACAGTGGACATTTAGAGCAGAGAGAAGTGACTGCTGGCTCAGAGCCCCCTTCAACTTCATATCTACTAGAACCTCTAAAAGCATTGCAATGTCTATGCTTCTAATAACATCTCCGGGTGCTGATAATAAGATATTGACACATGCATGGCAGGAATTCATGCCTCAACAGCCTAATGGAAAAGATAAAAATACACAAGTAACTGAATACTTAAGCATTTAACAAATGTACGTGAACATCTACTGTGGCAAAATGGACTCTTCTATGTGTTAGGGACATAAAAAGGAACAATGTAGAGCTTCCATTCTATAGAGAGGAGACAGATAATAAACAGGTGCATAAAATTATCCTGGTGGAGAGAGGTACTGGATTGTGAATGATGGTGGAAAATTGTGCTTTTACCAGATCAGGGAAGACTTCTATGAAATTGATACTTGAGAAAACACCCAAATATTAAGTCAGGAACAAAAAGATCTGAACAAAAGTCATCCCGAACAAGTCACAAAATAAGAGTATGACCTGTGACGAAGCAGAAAGAAGACTGGGGTGGGGGGACGGGGCAGAGAGTGCAGTGTGGGAAGCAAGACAAAAGGAGGAGGGCAGTGATAGAGAGCCTGAGAGCCACTGGTTAGCATAGTAGGGAACTCAGATTCCTTTTTATAGGATTGACTTAATGTACTGCTTTCTAAAGAATCATCTGGCTCTGTATAGAGAATAGAATACTAGTATGGTGGAATGGAACACTGCAGAATTAGCAAAGACGAGGTAAAATGCTTTGAGAGACCACTTTTTTCAGGATTTGATTAGAAAAGCTCTATAATAGAGCTGGTCCTTGAAGCAAAAACATGCTTAGGTAAGATGGTGTTTGCCTGAAGAAAAGGAGAAATTGAAAGAAAAGGAAACATTTCAGGCAGAGGAAATAAACATTCAAAGGATCAGGATGGGGCTGGGAACGTGGCTCAGTGGTAGAGCGCTTGCCTTGCATGCCTGAGGCCCTGGGTTCGATTCCTCAGCACCACATAAGCAAAAAGAAAAAAGCTGGAAGTGGCGCTGTGACTCAAGTGGTAGAGCACTAGCCTTGAGCTGAAGAGCTAAGGGACAGCACCCAGCCCAGCGTTCAGGCCCCACAACCGGACCCCCAAAAAAAAAAGGATCAGGATGTTCCAAATGCAGAGATCCCAGATCCCACAAGGGAAATGGGAAAAGGTACATTTGAATCAAGACTGAAATAACAGCTATCAACAGAGCATTCAGTTGACGTTGAGATTGTTTGCTCCCTTAGTATATGACATTGAAATGAGAACCTGCAGGCCCCTTCCTAAGCTGCTGCCTGGTTCTCCCATTTATTAGTATTTCTCTCCCCTTTGCTGTGAGTTTTCAACCACAGGACTTTCATTCTCTCCTTAGCCAGGTTTATAGACTTGCTATTCCTTCTGTTCTGAATACTGTATCCTGAGGATAGCTTCTCACCTTCCAGATCCCTTTGTAAAACACCATCTTCATCAGATTATTTTCTGGGCCTTTACCTAACGTGACTGTCCTTTGCTTGCTTTAGGACTTTTACCCATCATAGGCTGACTTGACCCATTTACTTACCCATTTATTGTCCCTTCCCTCTTGACAGCAGGATCTGCTTTAGTTTAACTGTCCTCAAAAAAGCCTGAGACAAGGGTTTGGGACAAGTCTTTTGTGTTCAAATATAGAACCCCTTTAAGTCTTACAGGCTTAGAAGAGAACTCAAAGTATTATCTATTACGTTTCCCTCTAGACCCCAAGAATTTGGCTCTGACATCACTTGGCTACCAGGGTCTCTAGAAATGATCCCCCAAACCCTAATTTCTCCTACTGAACTCAAATGATCCCCTGTCATCATTGATACCTCAAAAATTTATGGCCTCTGATTCAAGCTGAATCTTACCTCAATGGAAAATTCCTCCATTTCTAATGCTAAGACCTACCCTGCAGAACAAGGATTTGAGTTTCCCTTTGTGGAAATTTCACTCCCAGTCGTCTACTGGTGTTTGAGCACTGCTGTGAGCATTACCTGTAGGGCCCCTTATGTGCCAGGGAGTAGTGGGGACAGGCCAGCCAGTCTGTGTCTGTGATGTAATGCCCTCCTGTACTGCAGGCTCCGGCCGATACCTGGAAAGCCGAGACACTTCCCGACTGAGTGACCAGGACCCTTCCTTGTGGACAGTGGAGGACGTGATGCAGTTTGTCCGGGAAGCCGACCCTCAGCTTGGACCTCATGCTGAGCTCTTTCGAAAACATGTAGGTGACCCTGCCCAGCCTCTCCATTTGCTGAGTTTTGCTACTACAATTTGTTTGGCTCTAAAAGGTTGTCATAGACTATCCCAGATCCCTTGAAGCAGACTGCAGTGAACGCTATAAAATATAGAACCTTGGGCCTCAAACAGACTTCAGTGTTTATCTCAATGTTTTAGCTCAGGCTATTTGGCCACATCCCCACTGGGTATATGGCCTGGAGCTCAATTCCTGGCACAGGTATCTGCCTCTTTTCCCAAGAGTGTTTGTTTGCATGCTGTCTTGGCATGGGAATCTGGGGCCTCAGCCCAAGTTAAAGGATCCTTTTCAAGTGGTACCCATATTCGCTCTGACTTGGTTGTCTATCATTGCTTGCTCTTTTGTGAATTTACAGCATCTCTTCAAGGGGGTATTTGGTCCTGTGGCCAGACATTGCTCATGACCACTCTGATCTGGCCACACTCTTGCTATGGACTCCATCTTGTATCCCCAGTCAGCTACAGCTTGATGCTAATTTTTCCTGTGGACACTCAGAGGTCTGCTGCCTGGCACTGGTTATATAAACATTTAGTGCAGGGTGGGCTTGCAGGGGCTTCAGAGCAGGCCAAAAAGTTCACAGATGCCCACTGAGTGCTGCTTTGGGCCCAGCTTACACAGAAGGGTCTCTACTGTTCTGGAGAAGTGCTGAATCACAGAACTGCAGCTAACGGTTAAAGTCAATACCAGCTGTATGGGTTCATTGACTGGGAGGCTTATAGGAAAGATGGAGTTGAGCTGGTCTTAGAAGCTTAGAGGTAGGGATACAGACCCCTGGGCAGGCAGCAAAGAAAAGAACATGGTATGAGCTGTGTGAAAAGCCCAACCTGCTGCATTCAGCAGTGCATTTCATGAAGGATGCTTCCACGTACCAGCATCCTGACTGCATTCCATTTGGTTGCCACTTCCCGGGGGCCTTTAGCCAGAACCTGAGATGATTAAGCCAACCAGGCCTCTGATTATGCTTCAAACTCCGTGTCTACCCTCCATTCCCACTTCCAGGAGATCGATGGCAAGGCTCTTCTCCTGCTGCGCAGTGACATGATGATGAAGTACATGGGCCTGAAGCTGGGACCTGCGCTCAAACTCTCCTTCCACATTGACCGGCTGAAGCAGGGCAAGTTCTGAACAGGAGCCACACCTAGACAACTGATCAGTTGGGCAAAAGAGGCATTCTTTCCAGAAAGGAGGCTACCAACCTACTCCTAGGTGCCTAGGTGGGGTTCTGGGTCACCTTATGACTTGATGAGGCTGGGGAGCCACCACTGCTACCCATTCCTGCCACGATACCTCCTTCCATGAAGGATGGGGGATGGGAAAGTATGGGCACAGGGCCAGAGCTGCTCTTCCTCAGCCCTCCGTGGCACCCAGGTCCCCTCTACTTATTTCTCAATCCTGGCCAACTCTCACTAGGAGTATAGACTGAGCATTTTGTAAGTGATGGAGATAAAGGCCAATCCTGGGGCCTTAGAAGGCCCTCATATCTGGGCCCCTCACCACTTCCTGGGCTTAGTATGACATCCTATGGTCCCAATTCCTGCCTTCTCACCAGATCCACAGACTCCAAATTCATGGTGCAAACCTCTACCTTTTTTAAAAAAGATGTTTTCTTATTGCTAATTTATTATTCTGGCACTTAGGCAAACCCCTCTGGTTATTGCTTATCTTGCACCAGACACTGAATTTGGAGAAGAGGATGCCCCCTGCTTGGCCTCAGAGAGGTCCTCTCCAGTATCTGTCGCCCCTTTTCAGAGAACACTGCACTAGGGTATAGTTTCCTTGGAGCTGTTTGTTGTGTTTGGGAAGGAGAGAGTCTTATATCCCCACCACCACTAGGCCCTTTGTAGCCCCAGGCCCATCTGTGAGATGGGAGTTCCACACTGTCTCCTTGCCCTTACCAGAATTGCTGCCGAAGGACCTAATGCCTCTAGGCCAAGAAGGCCCTGGGGTAGAAGAAGGGAGGGCCTCCAGCCTGGAGTAGTTCTGCCCTTCCACTCACTCTCCCGTGCTTCCTTGTAAGCAAAGTAGCAGCACTGCTGCTCACGCTGCCATCTGGACTATTTTATGTCTATTTGTTTATAAATAAAAACCAATATAGATGCCAGTGTCTTTTTAACCAGTTGACAGCTCCAATCACTGTGCACTCAGTGAGCAGGCCATTCCCCTTCTCTTGGTCTTGGTTTTCTCAGAGGATCCCTAAAAGTTCTCCTATTCCAGCAGCCCTATGGAACAGGTTATCTTTAATGTCCTGAGGCCAGTACCCCTTAGGCTCCTAAGGGAACATCATGAATCCAGGATCTACACTCAAAAGGCTTTGCTCTGTGCAGTCTGGAAGCAGTGTGAAGACGGGAAAATACAAGGAGCCTTCAGTGGCTGGCTTCTTATCTTCATGGAGTAAGGAGAGAGGCAGGGACAGCACTGGCCAGGGCCTCTCAAGCTCAAGGCCACATACTCTGCTCATAATGGAGGTGACAGGGTTTTTAGGCAGTGGAGGAGATAAAGGAAGCCATAGATTTAGGTCATATAACTAACATTTTGGTATCACTTCCCATGTGCCCTATAAATGGCTCGACCTGAATTAGAATCATCCCCAAAAAAATTCAATTATAGCTGGGCACTAGTGGCTTATGCCTGTAATCAGGAGATAGATACCTGAGGATCACAATTTTAAGCAAGCCTGGGCAGAAGTAGAGCTGTGGCTCAAGTGGTAGAGTGCTAGCCTTGAGAAAAAAAAAAATTCAGGGACAGCACCCAAGCCCTGAGTTCAAGCCCCAAGACCAGAAAAAAAAAAAAACCATTTACATTGTAAACGAGACACCCTCACAAAGCAGTGGTAGTGGAAGCCTCAGCTGTCCAGCTACTGAGAGAATAGCTCACAGCTGTAAGAGCCAAGGAACACTAGAGGGGAGACACATAGAACTTCAGCTATTGTTCCATGACTCTAAAGCTGTGGATACAGCCAAAGCAGACCTAGCTGCCAAGGTGGGTAAGGACAGGGCACCTCAATCTCTCCAGAATCTCATGCTGTCACCCTTTGGGCCTGGGGTCTCGTTCTTGCTCCTCCCACACCATCTCTTTTCTCAAGTCATCCATCTGAGCCCTCCCTCCAACCCTGAGGCCAACAAACCTTCAGGAACAGCACCAGGATGGCTGCCATGAGGTAAGTAGCCTTCACTGCACTGTGAAGCTGTTGCTGGTGGAAGCATTGCCTGTGGTTTCACCCTGATTCCTCATAATCGAGGCTTCCAGCAGTGTGTTCAAGTGTATAATGAGAAACACTTGCCTTAGCCCTTCCTGCATTCACAGAGGCTGCACATCACCTGGCTTGGCTCCCATCAAGCAGCAGATAATAGCCCTGCCCCTTAAAAAGCACAGTGCTTCACTGTTTGTTTGTTTTTTAAGCAACTTTTGTCTGTGGCATAGAGAAGTGTCTGGTGTCAGGGGGACCTCTAGACCCCTCCCAACAAGTTTTGATCTATCCTGGAAGCAGCTGGGCACTGAATGTGCTCAGTGCAGTTTGGGTTTATGACCAAGGAGAAAGTAGAGGCTTTATATAATACGACTACAGAGAAGGCAACTGGGGGCTTGCATGGGCTCAGGAGCCTGAAGGAGGGAGAAAGCACATCTTCAGTCACTGGATTCCAGAAACTGCCTAGAGTGAGTCCCATGGCCAAACTGGCCTGACAATGTAGACTATCCTGACAATGTAGAGCAGGACCCCAGAGAGTTGGAGAGGCATGTCACTGTTTGATGTCCTCAACCCTGCCTGCCCGCACCTGACCCAGAAGGCATTGTTGACCAGCGTGAGATCACAGAGGCAGTTGTGCAGGCTCCGCCCACTTCCTTGAACTCTAGTTCTTGCCTACATGCCAAGCCCCAAGTGCTGTGGGAACTGCTGGCTAGGGGCCAGGGAGCTGTGGAAACACAGGTATGGTAACACCCATAGAACCCCAGTAGCCAGCAGGACTAAAGGTCACAGGCCTCCTCTTTTCTCCTCTCCTGGTTTGCCCTGAATTACTCTAGCTCCAGGCCCTGGCTATCCCAAAGATCCAGTCCAGAAAGATGTAAAGCAATGTTGCTGCCTCCCAAGCTGGAAGCTGGTGCGGGGGGGGGGGGGGGGGGGGGGGGGGGGGGGCGGGGATAAGTGGAGGGCTTGTGTGTGCAGAATTCTGGCTTAGGAGTGAGGGGCAAGGGCTCAATTTGGACCATCATTCTGACCTTCCTCAAGTTATATATACAAAGGCCATTCTACTTGAGAGGGATCAGTGATTTTGTTCATGGGCCAAAATATGTAATAACCTATACCTAGCCCTGACTTAGACTGTGAGCAGTTTTAGATTAGGTGGTAGAAAGCAGGCAAAGGCCTCTTATACAAAAGGCTTCTTTAAAGGTTCTCTCCAGATGCATGGAGACAGTAAAAATCTTCCAGTTGGTTCAACTAGGAATACTCTAGACTGTGTGCACTTCCCCCCACCTCCTTTTCTCTCTCCACCCTTTTCTCTTTCCTCTAGCCTTTCTCTCTTACCCTGCCCAGCTTCAGCTAGTGTGTGAACTCCAGAGGCTGTGGGCTAATCTGAGAGACCAGGGCCCAAGAAGAGCAGCCAGCACTGAGGAATCCAGTATCCCTTCTGAGCAAGACCCACCATGACCCCAAGGAAAAGACCAGCTCAAACACCAGTGTTGGGCCCCCAAGACAGGCATCCCCGGCCAGCACTCCCCCCTAAAGAGCCCCTGGCTGAGTCCAAGCCCTTGGACCATGACACAGTTCCCAGCACACACACACTCTATATTGGCAACCTGAACCCCCAATTCTCAGCACCTGTGCTGGCCTGCCTGCTGCGAGACACCCTAGAGCAGCTTGAGCTGCCCGTGGCACGGGAGCACATTGACGTGGTGAGGCGGCCGAGGAATGCCTATGCATTGGTGCAGGTAACCACACAGAAGGCCACCCTGGCCTCCCTCCCCTGGCGTCTGCAGATGGCCTTGGAGAAGCAGCTGATCCTCAAAGAGCTGACGGCTCGTGGGAAGGAACTGGTGCTGAGTGAAGACTCAGTGCCCCTAAACCACAGAGGGGTGAGCAAGAATTCCCCAAGTGAGGCCCCAAGGCACACTGGTCTGGGGTGAGGGTGGGGCGAAGGCCTGAATATGTGTGGCTGAGGAACTGGGACAAATCTGTAGCTGTGAGGCTGCTACTTAATGACTCCCTACTTTTACCAGGAGGGACTGCACTTGCAGAGCACCTCCAGGCTGAGTTTGACTAATCAAAGGCCTTGTGAGACTCTTCCCTTGGACCTTTTGTATTCCACACACTGGGTCCAAAGACCTGTGGGTACACATGGGTTCTGAGTTTTTCCATAGCCCATTTCTTCTGTTCAGAGCAGAGCACCATCCACTCTGTTCCCACAGTGTGCAGCAGAGTCCTAGGTTCCAGGCTTTGCCCTCAGGAAGTCCTCCAGTCATAGGCAGAGCAAACAAAACAAAACCAAGGTGGCTGGGAAAAGAACAGAAGGGCTCTCACTGCTTACTGATAATCAAATCCAGAGGATTTCAATCCAGGCTTGGACTTAAGAGTTGGACAGGCTATCAGGGAGCTCCAGCTAGAAACTACAGGGTCTGTTGAGGAAGGAGGTTGGGCCACAGAGTCACCATGCTGTAGCCGAGGCAGAGCAAGGTAAATGATCTCTTTGGAGTACAAACCCATTTTGTCTGAACTGATATCGAACCAAACTGCTTCATGACATTTCAAAGTGCAAGTGCCTTCTCTCATGTTTGCAGGAGACTTCTTTCATGTCTCTGAGGATGACATTTGTTTTCTCTAGGAAGCTACTAGGCTGGCAGAGCTATGCATCTCACTTCCATGTACCAGCCCATGCTAGATGCCCAGCTCTATAGAAGCAAAGGCAGTAGGAAGCTAGGACAAGGTTTCAAGGGCAGATGGCCATCTGACTTGTATTAGTGCTTGTGAAACAGCAGCCAAGTGATGAGAGGAAGAGAGACTGAGTAATGAATCCCAGACTGGGAAGTGGCCATGAAGACATACAATGCCCATTGCGCTGTGACAGAACAGAAGCCATAGAGGGAGGGACCAAAATGTGGCAGTAGTCTAGGAAATAGGCATTTTCTAGGGAGAATAGGAAGAGGATGAGCTTTCTCAGTTTAAGGGCCTGAGGTTTCTGCACAGAAACCTCAGGCCCCAGGGACATCATAGGACTATCACCCAAGGGGACAGATTGACAAATATGCCAGCTCCCACCTTAGAAAGCAGCAGTCTTCAACCCAGTACCTTGAAAAAGCCCAGGGACTGATTTGAACCCTTGAAGTAGCAGGAAAGGTGTGCAGGAGAGTAGGGTAAGTGGGGCCACTCAGTCTCAGAGGGGACACCAAGACACCTATGGAAGCTGGACCTGGGAAGGGATACAGCTGGGGTCCAACAATCTCACAGCAGGAGCTCTCTTCTACCTGGGCCTATACACCCTGCTCTTAAATTTCACCCCAGCAGGAGGAGGACAGTGGTCCTAGCCCAGGTCCCAGCCCTGGCCCCAGCCCCAGTCCTGGATTCAGCCTCCCACCATCAGCCTGGCCGGCCAACTTCTCACCTAACCTGGACTGGGCCAGGCCAGGGCATATTCCCCATAACCGGCCTAGTGGTGTGCGATCTGATAGTGCCATTGAGCATCAGGAAATTCAAGGCCAGGAGCGACTCTTCCAGGGTGCCTTCCTGGGCAGTGAGACACGGAACATGGAATTCAAGCGGGGAAGCGGCGAGTATCTGAGCTTGGCCTTCAAGCACCACGTGCGGCGCTACGTGTGTGCTTTCCTCAACAGTGAGGGTGGCAGCCTGCTTGTGGGTGTTGAAGACACTGGCCTGGTGCAGGGCATCCACTGCAGCCACCGTGAAGAGGACCGTGCCCGCTTGCTGGTGGACTCCATCCTTCAGAATTTCAAGCCCCAAGTCTTTCCTGATGCCTACACCCTCACCTTCATCCCTGTCATCAGCACCTCCACCAAGAGCATGCCTCTCAAGGTGATCCTGCAGGTCAGGCAGGACTGTCATCTGTCACTGACCAGCAGGACTGTGGCCATGCTACCACCACACTGCTGAGCAGTACTGGGGTGGGAGTTGGCACATGGAGTAGGGAGCTGGGGAAAGGAGCCTACCAAGCTTCTTTAGGGTGCTCCAGGGCTCAGGGAACCTGCATAGGGTTGAGACTGCCAGGCATGGATGCCACACCTGAGCTGCTGTTTCTCCTACCAAGGTGCTCCGCCTAACTGTGCACACCCCCAAGACCCAGGGCGAGCCACAGCTGTATGAAACAGACCAGGGGGAGGTGTTCCTGCGGCGTGATGGGAGCATCCAGGGCCCACTGTCGGTCACGGCCATCCAGGAGTGGTACAGGCAGGTGAGGAAGCCCTGGCCCCCCTGCCAATTATGGAGCAGTCCCAGGCAAACCTGTGGGTGCTCCCTGGGTTCTGCAACAGCCCATGAGCACACAGTAAGGCTTGAGCGAAAGGAACTCCACCTCCTATACTGCGTAGTTCAGTGATGGCTGGGAGAGAGGCCTTCTTTCTATATTCTTTCTCACACTACCTAACACCTTGGTGATGAAGGCTCTCTGTTGAGTGGCCAGGGAGCAGGGACACTGGAAGACTGAAGACTGAGAAGGAATCCCCAGGCCTATGTGCAGCATTTAGGGGAGGGGTGAGCAGAGTGCTAGACTCAATCCCAAGGAGCCTTTTCTAGAGGGAACTATCAGGTGATAGAAAAACAGCTTAGGACCAGGAGAGCAGTGAAAAGGGTATGGCCAAGTGACAATCCATGCTTGCCATGGTGCCTAGGAGGTGCTGAGGACAGCTGTCTCATATCCCTGTTTCAAAGTTACAGACTGTACCATGGCTAGCTCTCCCCTCCCCCAGCTATAGTTAACTGCAAAAGAAAAGCAAGCCCAGGACAATGTCAGTATGATCATCTGCTGCCACACTTTCCCCTCAGAAGTGGACAGCAGTACTGGGCAAGCTGGAGGAGAAGGTGAAGGTGCTGATAGCGGAAAAGGAGCAACTCCAACAGCAGCTGCAGCTGCAGCAGCATAACCGTATGTCATGCACCTGCTGTGTCCTGTGAGGCCCACTACAGGTGGGCAGTACCCTGCAGTGCTCTGCGGAGCCAGGCACAAGCTCTGACCCAAGCTGTCCTAGCAACAGAACACAAGTGGACCTGGTAGAGGTTGATGGAGGCTCAGGCCACATCTCCTTCAGCACTGTACTCTGGGAACCTGTGGCTTCACTGACCAGATAGTGTAGCTGAGAAGCTGCTCTTAGCACATCCCCCCCTACCCCCCCAGGAACCTTGGCCAGTCAGCCTAGAACTGAGCTCCAAAAGGCCTGCCTTCCTAAATATTGCCTTGGCCAAGTTGGATCCAAGACTCCAGAGGGCTAGACAGTGCCAGAAAAGATACGTCATCTTGGAAGTTCCCAGCAGCCAACAAGGTATATGTGGCAACTGGGTATGGAGCAAACAGGCCACCCTGCAATCCACTGACTCAATGCAATTTGTGATTATCAAAGCCCTTTAATAAAAAATTGTATGCACAGGGAAAACAAATGGTTATTTCTAGGACATTTGGTCAAGCAGCAGAAACCCAGCTCCCACCTCCCATCATAATCAGGTGGGGGGAGGGGGGAGGGAGGGGAGGCATTTCCTGGACCAAGCACAAATGCTCTAGGACCATGCTCTAGTGACAACAGCAGGTCACCAAACTGTCACCCACTCTGCTGCCCCCTAGAATCACGGAAGCTGAGAACTACACAAAGAATGCATGCCTCTGGCCAGAGTACAGCATTTCTATGCATCACAGGTGTGATGCTAGCTTGATGCTAGCCCAGGCATTACCATCCTCAGAAATTCTTTAAGTGGGAAGCAGCCAGTTTCTAAAAGCAGGTGAAGTCAGAGTGAGTGTAGCAACACCAGCCTGCTCAGAACCACCTGCCAAGCCCCTGGATCTAAGAAATGCTTCTCATCTAAGGACTCAGTACAGGGATGCTGCTGGGTAGAGAACAGTCAGGGCATTGACCAGTTGGAAACAGCCTGCAAGTCTACCCTCCAGTGTTTTGGCACAGCCACTATAGTAAGCCACGTGTAATCTCTTTTCTCAGAAGGTTGTTCAGGAAGCTAGCACATTAGTTGACTGAGGCAGTTCACCCGGGGCACAAACATGACGAGAGGTTCTTTGACCATCCACCAATATATACATACCCAGCCATGTCCTCGCTGTTGTAGGGACATGCTGTCCCCAGAGGGCAAGGCTTTGGGGGCACCTTCCATTGGTGTGGGAGAATAATAGGACCACTGGGTGAAAAGTCAAAAGCATATTCAACCAGCCATACTCTGAGCTTCAAGACAAGTGTAATGATCTCCATAGGCATGGAGAGTAACAGTTTAATAAGAAAGGTTTTCTCTGTCTAGCCAGCTTTAATTCTGCTGTGCTGCTGTGCAGCAGAACTATGCTACTACTACTACACCATCCTGCCCCTCCCCCGCCCCCCAGTCATGGGGCTTGCACTCAGGGCCTGGGCATTGTCTCTGAGCTTCTTTTTGCTCAAGGCTAGCACTCTACCCCTTGAGCCACAGCACCACTTCAGGCTTTTTTCTGTTTATGTGGTACTGAGGAATCGATCCCAGGGCTTTATGTATGCTAGGCAAGCACTCTACCACTGAGCCACATTCCCGGCCAATTGTCTCTTAGTTTTAAACATCAGATCACTCACTGGAGGCTATACCCCTGGAAGAACCCTGGCTCAATGCCCAAACACAGGCAGCCAATAGTTCTCAGGCCTCTTATTTCCCTGCCTGGCTAACAATAAAAACAATAAATGAAGGCTGCCTTTGATTCTGAATTATTTATTTAAGTTAGGAGTATAACATTGAGTCCAGTCAGAATAGAATAGGCACTTGGCCATCCCACTGTTAACATCACGCTAAGAAAATAACTTTTCATATTGCATTTCAACTGAAGTTAACACCATTCTGGAAGAAAAAGTACCCTCGAGTCAAAGCTGTCAACATGAGAGGGCTTTATAGGCAATTTTTCCCAAAAAGATTCTGGCTTTTTAAGTGACCCCTTGATGCAAGGAGTGTTCCCAGCCCCAAGAATAGAAAGCACAAAGGCTTAGGGTCTTTACATCCCACTTGAGAGATACAGATATCTTGCTGTTTCATGTGACACTGAACTGAATGTCCCTTTGGGTGAGGAGCAGTAGCTCTTGTCTCACTGCTCTGAGAGGCAATGACCATAGTTACTGGCACCAAGTGTGAGACATACTGGCTAAAATGATCAAGTGTTTGGTGAGTCCACGTGGCACTCAAATCCACAGTGACACGAGGTAGTTGGAGAAGCAAGGTGGTCCATGGGCTTCTACCAGCCCACCCATTATCAGTTCCCATCCAAACATCCAGCTTGTCTTAGGAAACTCACAGATTGTGCAGAAATGTGCTACATGACAGGCAAGTACATCATGAAGTAGCCAGTAAGTGATGGGACATGCAAGTGACAAAGTTTCCAAATACCTTTCTCCGTAATAAAATAATCTTAATAAGAAACATAATTTAAAGGAAGTGTCAAAAGCTGAGTGTAAAATCATAGCTGTAAACTCTATCAAAGTCAGAGTCTCTTGAAGAATCATTCCTGTTTAAAAAAACAAAACAAAAAAGCAATTACATGATGTCTGTTAATATAGAAACACTAGAATATCCTCAGCTGCTCTGAGAAACTATTTTTAATAGAACAGTGGTTGGAGCTATATTTCTAAATTCTACAGAATCACACAAAGACCTTGGAGTGACCTCTCCTTTGCCTAAATATAAGCACTCTTCCCACAGCTTCAGGCCCACCAGTGGGTAAGTCTCCATGTAATTAACCAAATGCCTTTACTGTTACTATCCTTTCTCGCATCCGTTTCTTAGATCAAACAAGCAGCCTATGGCAAAACCCCTTCGTGTGGGATATATTAGTGAGGGCATGGTATCACATGCACACCTAGCAGAGCAAGCAGCCTGCTCACCTCTCTAAAGTTAGCCCAGGTCAAGCAGCCAATCAACAAGGCACAAGGGGAATCAGTCAAGATCATAGCATCAGACCAGCCACTGGGTCAGCATCAGAGCCCCTCTGGAGAAGGATGCCTGGGACACAGGATCCAGATAGGGCTGCCCACCCCATGCCTTAGGGCAGGAACTATCTCACTCAGACCCTAGATTCCTGGTGCCCTCTCTGACTTCTGGGCCCCTCAGAATCTGCAATTCTGTCAACAGCCAACACTATAAACAGATTTCTACAATTCACACAGTACCCATAGTTACTTCAACTTTATACTCACTAATGCTATCACTGTCAAGACAGACATTCAAAGTCTGTTCAATAACTGGACCAAGCTGGGTACAAGCAGTGTCAGTTCTGAAGCACTTCCAGTTAAGACCTTGAGGCCCTATGAAATGATATGCCATAACTGTAAGGCCCACTACTACACATATCTCAGATTTATAGAGGGGCCTAAACACTTCCCCTAGTTGGCTCCAGAGAACCTGCATGCTGAAATGAGTCCCCAGAAGTACCTAGAGAATGATGTGGATAGGCCAGCTAATACCCACACTGGCCTTACCACCACCAAATGCTTGATAGTATTACAATGATATTGCCATTTAAAAAAAAAATAAACTAAAGTTTGAAGGCATCACATTACCAGATCAATCATGATTTATCGATGGAAACTTGAGCTCAGTGATTTCCGAGTCGGGGGAGCTGCTCCCACTTCTGTCACTGTAGGTGTCCCTGTAGGATGTATAAGGTTTATTCCTCATCTCTCACCAGAATCTCACTTCTAACTCCCTGCTTCGTAGCTGCCATTACTACAGGGACATGTGTCCTCAAAACAGCAGACATCTGTTGACCACAAACGGTTCTGAGACCATAGAGGGATTTGTTTTAGTTAGGAGAGACAACCATTTTCCTTGTCTTGATCTGCTAACCACAGCAGCCAGATCTGGATAATGGCAGCAATGGGAAATAAACCCACTGGTTGGAGCCCACTCCTCATGGAAACCCAAAGTTTCTTTAACATGGACCCAAGGGGTCCTCTGCCAAACACGATCTGTTCAGCATCATCACCAGAACCTGACCACTGCAGAGAAGGGGTCTGGCCAACATGCAGAGGAGCAGCTTAAAAGACTCCATGGGAAGACTCCATGGAAATGTGAGGAACATATGGCACCCCATCTATGGACACCGCCCAGTTCTTCTTAGGGATTCACTAAGTTACACCTCACTGCAATACATGGTATGACCATGTCTCCCCCCCTCCCCCCCCAAAGCCAGTTTAGGGGCAAGAGAAGATGAGGCATTTGTTACTGAAGCAGTGTCCCCACCCACCTGGGAGAAAGCCTGCAGCCTTTCTGGAGGTAATGTGGGAGACGCCCCACAGAGGCCAGGAGAAGGCCAAAGTAGGGTGGGGAGGGCTTGATGGGCCTGGACAGGAACTCAGGGTGGTACTGAACCCCAACAAAGAAAGGATGATCTGAAACGAATTCAAAAGGATCCATTATGTATATTGTACATGAGTATGAAACAAAATCTTCACTGTCCAGGTACTCACCTTCCAGCTCTACAATCTCCATCCTCTCGCCTTCAACATCTTGGCCAACAAACTTTAAGCCTTGCTCCTCCAAGCACTTTTTCAAGACTGGATTCACCTGGTGAAGCAGAAAAATTAGGCCCCCTGTTACCATCTTTCTAGAGCAGTAGAAAGGAAGGGGTATGATTGCGTAATTCACCTCGAATCGGTGTCGGTGTCTCTCTTCCAAGTGGTCCACATCTCCATAAAGTTTCCCTGAGGGGGGGAAAAAAAATCAGGCTGATTTTACCAAGGACTTATTCACAACCGCATTCTACTTCCTGGTTCACTTTAATGTCCACATAGCCAGGCAATATTAACCCTGCCAACCAAACTTGGTTAGTTGCTCTAGGCACAGCTTCAACTAATTCTCAGGCTTCAGAGAAACAGGCTTTCCAAACCCCCTCAAATGCAGAACTGCTCAAAGACAAAGCATTCTGCTGCTAGACACAGCCTAAAGAACAGACCAGGACCTACCAAATGGCCAGTACCCAAAGAATAGTGTGAAGAAAGGAGATCATTCAGAGCTACACAAACCTCTAAGGATGTCGAAGATCATCAGCACCTGGAGCTCTAGGCAAACAGGCTCTAACTATGCAAATGGCTGCTTTATTGACAGATGTTTGTGTGGCCTAGAGACTCGCAAACTAGGCTGCCTCAGATTCCCCCAGATAGATGCCAGGTGCTTCTGCTGATGAACTAAAGGCAGAATGTTCCCAGGAGGCAGGGAAAAAAAGCCTGTCTTACAGCAATTTTCTCAACTATTTTTTCTTCTCAAATTTCTCAAAAATTTTTATTTTCTATTAGTACTTTGTAAGGATTTTTTTAAAAAAATCATCAATGGGCTGGGAAGGTGGCTCAGTGGTAGAGTGCTTGCCTTTCGTGCATGAGGCCCTGGGTTCAATTCCTCAGCACCACATAAGCAGAAAAAGCTGGAAGTGGCGCTGTGGCTCAAGTGGTAGAGCACTAGCCTTGAGCTGAAGAGCTGAGGGACAGTGCCCAGGCCCAGAGTTCAAGCCCCATGACCGACAAAAAAAAAAAAAACAAGTTCCACACAGTTCATCTTCATAGTAGAAATTAACAGTGCAATGAACCTAGATTTACTGCCCACCCCCACCCCCCCCACACACACACAGGTCCAAGGCCTGGCCAATAACCTCTGAGGCCCACCTTGCTGCCCTGCATGGACAATACATCCTAAAAGGACATGAACTTGAGAAATGCAAGCAAGAACAAGAAAAAGCCACCCTTGGGACTGGGAAGGTGGCTCAGTGGTAGAGCGCTTGCCTTGCATGCTTGAGGCGCTGGGTTCGATTCCTCAGCACCACTGTGGCTCAAGTGGTAGAGCGCTAGCCTTGAGCTGAAGAGCTGAGGGACAGCGCCCAGGCCCAGAGTTCAGGCCCCACAACTGGACCCCCTCCCCCCAAAAAAAGCCACACTGGCTCTTCTTAGCCACAGCACACCCTAAGCCCCATGTCCTGGATAGGCCAATGTGGGGCAGCTCTTACTCATGACTGAGTTCTTGGTCTGGAACAGGGTTCTCCTCTTGCCCAGCCTCATGGTTCCGCCCATCTGCCCCGGGTTGTGTTCTGGCATGTCTATGACCTGGAGATTTTCAGAAAAAAAAAAACACAAACTACTAAACTTGGCTTCCATTAGGAGATAAGACCTCCTTCCTCCAATGAAGCACCCCCATAAGGAGGCTCTGCATATCCAGCCTTACTGCTGGGAATAATGCAAATCAATGAGCATAAAGTGGCAAGAACAGTGACTGGCATGTACTGCATTCATACATAAATATGCCTCCTAAGGTTGTTACAGGAGGCAGGGAGAGAGCTATTTCCATCAAGATCAAGATCCCCTCTAGGTGGCTGCACCTGTGGGAAAGATGAGTAAGGAATGAAGACTAAGGAATGAAGACTAATGGTGAAAATTCAATGTTCTTATCTGTTAGGTCTTAGACATAGTGTCAGAGTACTCCCAAAGGGAACATTCTTCAGGAGGCAGCCACATGGCCTCACTGCCTGTCTACGCCATCAACTATGTCATGAATGCCTTTCTACTCCTTTTGAGTTCTGGGAGATTCAAACACTTGACTCACCACAGGATGACTGGTCTTAGGGTCAAACTCTGTAGAATTGGCATCTGAAAAAGTAAAGTATTTGAGTTATAAAAATAGTTAAAACAAAACTGATTACTTGTAGTAGCTTCATTGCTAAGCACTGACTCATGATTTCCCCCAGTTTAAGGTCAAAGACCATAATAACTAGGGAACAAGCTAGGCATCAGTGGGTCATGCTGGTAATCCTAGCTACTCAGAAGGCTGAGATCCAAGGATCACAGTTCACAGCCAGCCTTGGGCAAGAAAGTCTATGAAACTTATTTCCAATTAACCATTAAATAAAAAACAAAACCCAGAAGTGGAGCTGTGACTTAAGTGGTAAGACTACTAGCATTGAGCACAAAAACTGGGATAGCACCCAGGCCCTGAGTTCAAGCCCCAGGACCAGCAGTACGTGCGCGCGCGCGCGCGCGCACACACACACACACACACACACACACACACACACACACACACAGCATTTTAAAATATCCAATATTCAATACAAACAGGTGAATTTTTTCCATGAAGCCTTTAACTTTCTGGGAAGTTAAGCTGTACAAAATTGAGAAATCAAAACCAATTATTGAGAGCCAGGGGTCCGTAGACCACCACCACAGAAGACTCCCAAGGTACTCGCGCCGGACCCAGAAAGAGTAAACAGAGACAGAAATCTTGGAGCTCAGAAACTGCACGAAGACCCTTCCCCCACCCCTCGCTGGCAGCGTGACTCTGTGCCAAACCGACAAAGCGACCTGTCCTGCAGTTGCCAGGGACACCCCAAAGCCACAGCAGTCCATAGAATGCCAGCGCAGAAAATGCACACAGTGCCAGACTCGGACTGAATAACCAGAGACACAGACCATGAAACTCAGACCCGGAGCCATGAAACTCAGACCCGGAGCCCCCACCACCACCTGGCCCAGCCCACAATCATCTCCATTGATGTGGAAAAGGCTTTTTGATAAAATACAACATCCATTCATGTTAAAAGCTCAGGAGAAAATAGGAATAGAAGGAACATTCCTTAAAACAATAAAAGCCATATAACAGACCAATAGCCAATATTATACTAAACAGGGAAAAACTACAACCAAAGGAAAGGATGCTCACTCTCTCCACGCCTCTTCAATATAGTTCTGGAATCTTAGCTAGAGCAAGAAAGGACAGTAAAGGGATCTCCATAGGGAAGGAAGAAATTCAACCATCCCTATTTGCAGATGATATATTATACCATAACAACCCCCAAAACTCCACCCCAAACTCCTAGAGATTTGGCGAAGTAGAAGGATACAAAATCAACCCACAAAAATCATTTGCCAATGTACAAGCAGAAAGGGAAATCAAGGGGAAAACCCCATTCACAATAACCTCAAAAAAAATAAAGTATCTAGGAATTAACCTAACCAAAGATGTAAAGGAACTACTTAATGAAAATTATAAAAGCCTAAAGAAAGAAATCACAGAGAACACCAGGAAATGGAAAGACCTTCCATGTTCCTGGATAAGCAGAATATAGTGAAAATGTCCATACTGCCAAAAATGACATACAAATTCAGTGCAATAACCATCAAAATCCCAATGTCTTTCTTTACTGAATAGAGAAAACAATCCAAAAATTCATATGGAACAACAAAAGACCTAGAATAGCCAAAGCAATTCTAGGCAAAAGAAATACCGCAGGAGAGATCGCAATACCAGATTTCAAGCTCTACTATAGAGCCATAACAAAGAGCTTGCTATTGGCACAAAAACAGCCCGGAAGACCAACGGAACAGATTAGAAGATCTAGAAATTAAATCACATACCTATAGTCAGCTGATATTTGACAAAGGAGCCAAAGACATACAGTAGAAGAAGCATAACTTCTTCAACTATTGGTGCTGGGAAAACTGGGCGGCCACATGCAGAAAACTAAAAGTGGACCCTAACCTTTCACCATGCACTAACATCAACTTAAAATGGACTAAAAACCTTAACATCAAACTTGGAACTGAAACTACTGCAGACAGAGTAGCAGAGACACTTGAACTTACAGACACAGGCAAGAAGAACTTCCTGAACAGAGTCCCAGGGTCACAAAAATTAGAGAGAGACTCAACAAATGGGACTACCTTAAAATTAAAAGTTTCTGCACAGCTAAAGACATAGCTACCAAACTAGAAAGACAGCCAACTAACTGGGAAAAAATATTTACCAGCAATATATCAGACAAGGTCCTAATATCCATTATATACAGGGAACTCAAGAAACTAATCTCTCCCAAATGTAACAAACTAATCATTAGCAAGGGAGCTAAAGAGAGACTTCTCAGAAGAAGAGATAAAAATGGCAAAGAAACACATAAGGAAATGTTCATTACCCCTGGATGTAAAGGAAATGTAAATAAAAACAACCCTTAGATACAACCTTACCCCAGTCAGAATGGCCGACATCCTAAATTCAGCTAATGACAAATGATGTGGAGAAAAAGGCCCTATTACACTGCTGGTGGGAATGTACACTTATGCAACCACTTTGGAGAGTAGTCTGGAGGTACCTCAGAAAGCTAAACCTCTCCTATGACCCAGCCATACCACTCCTAGGTAACTACCCTGAGCAACAGGAACCAGGATACAGGACACATGCACCTTCATGTTCATTGTAGTACTGTTCACAATAGCCAAGATATGGAAACAACCCAGATGCCCCACTACAGATGAATGGATCTAAAAACTGTAATCTAAAAAGTTGTATTGTCAAAGCTCATAGAATTCACAAACATTATAGACCATGATAATGACAATTTGCCTTGTGAAGGTTAAGATGTATCTGACTTAAGTATCCCTATCTCACAATACTGTGAAATTTATGTAATTAATCTCAATAAAAAATTATTTAAAAAATTATTTAGATGTGTCCATTACAACAGTTCTTACATTCTTACAATCATATTTGATTTTGGGTTTCAACTCAAGGCCTCACCCTTGAGCCATGCCCCCAACCTTTTTAAGCTTTAGTTTTCAGATAGACTCTTGTACATTTTTCCCAGTAATGACCTCAGACTGTGATCACCTTAACCCTGCTTCCTGCACAGCTGGAACCACAGGCATATACCAAAATGTTGGCCCAGTATATTCTTTGAGAAAGAGCCTTGCTAACTTTTTTTTTTTTGAGTGCTCACCTGAAACCACGAGTCTCCACCTCCCAAGCGCTGGGATTATAGCTGTGAGGAATTGTGCTTGGACTTCTACTTTTACTCTCAGCATCTCATATGCTGCCCTGCTCTAAACTGCTATGTCAGAAAGTAAGTAAATGATTTCAGAACAAATAACCTTTTTGTCCTGTACTGAAAACATCCAGCGGAATCATCCAGAGAACATTGACAGGTGAACAGCCAAGGCTGTTAAAGCCAGTGAGTTTTCGGGTGGTCACTGCAGTGATCTACAGTTCGTAGATAGATGTGATGTTTGAGCATTTCCAATTTGCCCACACTGCTAGGGATGGTGTGCATGCATTATTTCACCAAATTTTTTAACTGGGAAGTAGGTCCCATATTTTTTCTCCCAATCTACAGAAGAAACAAAGCCCCAGGAAAGCTAGGTAAGTTGCCTGAAATCAGCATCCTAAGAGATAAAGCCAGAACTAGAGTAGAGTCCAGGTCCTTCTTTCAGCCCCAGAGTCTGTTTCTAACTACTATGCAGGCCTGGTAGGCCAGGGGCTTCCTGCTGGGCACCCTGTGAATGGCAGCCACAGCAGTCCGAGAATTTCAAGAACAGGAGCTGCAGGAGCCAAAGGACATCTGGCTCAGCTGTGTGGAGGAGGCTGTGGCACTTTGGTGGGAGAGGCAGCCCTGCTCCCAGCCACCAACATGCCATACCATTTCAGCCACTTGGGAGTAGTTAAACCAGAATCAGTGTCCAAACGCACTTACCTTGCCATCCCAGCACATTTCTTGAAAATTCAACCACAGCCAACTGCATTCCTAAGCACACACCTTCCAAACAGGGAAAAGCAAATGAAACTGAGAGAAGCAGTTCCCACACACACACCCCTAGGCTGCCAAGGACTGTGTCATGCAAGGTCATTTCCCACATGCACAAGCACCCCCGGCTCCTGTGCTAGCTGTCTGATTTAACTGTCCA
The DNA here is from genome assembly GCF_000151885.1 of Dipodomys ordii. Taxonomy (NCBI): domain Eukaryota; kingdom Metazoa; phylum Chordata; class Mammalia; order Rodentia; family Heteromyidae; genus Dipodomys; species Dipodomys ordii. The sequence goes on along the minus strand of NW_012267249.1, from coordinate 3,079,166 downwards.
TGAAGATTCTAGGTTCTATAGTCAGCCTGAGGCAATATTCCACGCAGTACTTTAACATTCAGCTTTCCTTACCTTCACTCATTTAATTCTCATTTACAATTGATGAAGCTGGAAATTAACTAAACTCCATCTCATAGTTCTGTAAATTCCTAATCGATAGTTCATTTTCCCACAATTCTAAGCTATCTACATGTGCTCATCAACTCCATTTAAACAGCCTACATTTCTCCCCAAGAGAACCTGAGAGGCTTTCCATTCTCATTCAACAGACAGCATGTGAGTCGAGGCACTGTGTCTGTGACTTAGTTTCCCTATACCCTGGCCCCACCTCTGTTCTCTAGGGCACCTTCTCTTCCTCCTTCCTCCCCAGAGTAAGGAGGGCATGGCAAAGCACCTTACCCAAAAAAGGCTTTTTCTGTTTCCGAGCCCAGGCAATTGCTTGAATTTTTCCTTCTGTCCCTCGAACACCAAATCCTCCTGGAACAAGTATTCCACTGCACGAGAGAAAACCACAAGGCATTGGGCTCTACCCAGCCCATAGTTACCTCAAAGCAGCCATGGTGGAGTAACTGGTTTCCTCTGAGTTACTTGGAGATTGCCAAGGAACTGCATGTGGTAACACTACAAACTTAGCTAAGTGAAACTCTGAATATGGGCACGTAAGAACTATAATGGTGCTACTGCACTTGGCACAAGTACTTTGTGCATAATTTTTTTTTTGCCATCCTGGGGCTTGAACTCCGGGTCTAAGCACTGTCCTTGAGCTTTTGTGCTCAAGGCTAACATTATACCACTTAGAGCCACAACTCCATTTCTGGCTTTTAGGTTGGTAAGAGTCTCATAGACGGGGTTGGGAAGGTGGCTCAGTGGTAGAGTGCTTGCCTTGCATGCCTGAGGCCCTGGGTTCAATTCTTCAGCACCACATAAGCAAAAAGAAAAAAGCTGGAAGTGGCACTATGGCTCAAGTGGTAGAGCGCTAACCTTGAGCTGAAGAGCTGAGGGACAGCGCCCAGGCCCAGAGTTCAGGCCCCACGACCAGACCCAAAAACAAACAAAAAACAAAGAGTCTCATAGACTTTCTTGCCCCAGATCTCAGTCTCCTGATTTATATTTTACAGTATTGGTAGGCTGTGTGTGTGTGTGTTTTGGGGGGGGAGGGGTGGTTTGATTGGTCGTGGGGCTTGAACTCTGGGCCTGAGCGCTGTCCCTAAGCTCTTCAGCTCAAGGCTAGAGCTCTACCACTTGAGCCACAGCGCCACTTCCTAGGCTGTGTTTTTTAAGTCACACAATAGGTCATCTGTGTAAAAATGAAAAGACATTTAACAAATAGGTTGCTTAGCAGACAAGACCACGATATCAACAAACGCATGGGCAGAGCCCACACTTACTGAGCGCTGCAGAGCTTCTGCCATGCTTCGTGGTAGCGTACCGGCTCCTCCTGCAGAGTACTGGGTTCCAGGTCTGTGGAGTCAATGTACTGCAGGGAGACAACAAGCAGCTCGTGACTTTTATGTGTCATTACCAATGTTCCACCTCCCTCCATTTTGGTTTTCAGGTCGTAGCATATTTAAATTTAATAATAATTTAAAATTTTAACTTTATTTTAAAACGAGCTTCAAAACCTTATCTCTGCTAAGCCACTGCAAAGTATCTTCTGTTAAACTTCCCCCCCATGCCATGTTACCCCATTTTCATCTGTATGAAGTATGATCCACATACAATAAGGTCAAACCTTTTTAAGTGCATGCTTTCGTGGTTTGCCAATGTACAGACATGAAGGTATGACCACCACCTCAATCAAGATAAAGTATCACTATCCCAAAACTCCCCGTCTGCCAATCTGCAATTCCCTCTCTGCTTCCCACTCCAGACAACCCCAGACTGACTTCTTAGTTTAGTTTGTCTTCAAGAACGCATATGAATAAAGCCAAACAATATGTAGTTTTTGATGTGTGTCTGTCTTGGTTTACTCAATATGTTTTTGAGATCCAACACTGCATTTATCTGGTTGGTTTTTTATTGCTGAGTAGTTTTTCATTGTATAGCTACTCCACAATCCAATTGCTGACCTACTACTTGATACTCTATTGTCACCTGTAGAGATGGGCAAGGCTGTGTCCCAACACACCACCGGCTCAGCTCTGCCTGTCATGACCCAGGCAGAACAGATACAGGGAAGGTTTTCAATGGCAACATGCCTCTACCTGCCAGGCCCATGGGCACTGGGATTCAGATCCAGGCACTTGGTTTCTCTCTGTATCTACTCTGACCACTTTTTCTTTGCTATTTCCAGAAACTTCTGTTTTCTCAGAGCCCGAAGCCAATCATCAAGCTTTCTTATCACTAAAAAGAAATCCAGGGCTTCAAGAACATAGAACAGATATGCATGCATCATCCACAAAAACACCAACTACTTCCATTTGCCTCTTGGCTACACCTGCATCACTCCCTTTACCTTGATTTCCAACTTGTGGTTGATGGCCAATGCAGAATGCTCCAGAGCTTTAATGACAGAGGCATAGGAGTCCGAGAACTTAGTGTATTTGCCCACAAGGGCAATCGAGCAGGTTTCCAGCAAGCGATCATACCTAGCAAACAAGTCAAGAAACACTCAGCAATTTGGAATGTACACACCTTTATGAGACCATAATGGCTTTTGTTATACAGGAAAAATATGCCTAGGAAGAATCCAGTGGGAGTGAACATCACTTGAGGGCTATGTACAAACAGGTCAAAAGGAAGCAACCTTCAGAACAGGGCAGGACATGTAAAGAAAGTAAGATTTGAGAAACCCTTGTGAAGAGACAGGTTCAAAATCTCACAGAAATGTTTTTAAAAATATCTCAATCTCAAAGGGGCTGGGGAACTCAACAGACATGAACAGACCATTCACAAGAGTTAATATGATAAAAAGAAAAGTGAAATTATGGAATATTTACATAAGAAAGCTCTACCCAATTTCTATTGTAAAGTATAATTAGTAACAACAAAATGATTATGTTTTATAAAATGAGGGCAATAAAACTATGGATCACTTGGGTAGCTTCATGTAAAATATACACATAAATGAAGACTAAAAGGGAAAAACATCAAGATGAAAATAACTGCCACCAAGCAATGGAATAAATACACCCTTCTGCACGGGTTTATATTGCTGTCATGGTGACACTGCTGTCACCACAGTGAACCATACCTTGCTCTGAGGAACGATCGAACAACAGAGCTTTAGGAGAAGATGGTGACAGAACTTCCCTGCTGATTCTTTTCTGTATTATCAAGCATAGCTCAGAAATCAGCAAAGCTAATTAGAAGTACTCCAGGCAAGACCAGCCATTCACCTGGGTTTGAGGAATGCAGGCTGACCAACTGCCACTGGATGCGTGTGTGCTGGCTATCTGTGTGATAACAGACAAATGTATGTAATTGAACTCACTGCCTGGAAAACTGGGAACTGGCCAAGCCCTGCAAGAACCTCATCTGTGCTGTGCAACAGAATCCATCCCCAACACTCAGAGCACTTTTTAACCATACAGGCCTTTTCAAGGCCTGAGGGGCTCCAGCATAAATTAATCCTCTGCACTGTGAAAAGAAAGCAAAGGCTGGCACTGCCAGCTCCTGGGAGGCTGACCTGTCTGCCATCTCTTTCCACTTCATCAGCATCTTCCGTGGCTGCCTCTCAATAGGAAGATCCAGCCTCCGAAGGAAATAGTCCACAACCCCTTGCTCTTCTAACAACAAGGGGACCCGGTATATGGATGAGACATCATGGACGCAGATCACCTGTTCAAACAACAAAAACAAATTATTAGTGCTCTAACAAGAACAAACTGGGCGATGGCCTCCTACTAGTAATGTGACTGGAAAAAAAATTCTCAGTTTGGAAACAGAAAAAGGTCATGTTCTAGAAAAAGATGAATTGCCAAAACTGACTGAAGAAGAATGATTAGAAAATTATTGGCTATTATGAACATGGATACCCAAATCTGGAAAGAAGGAAGGAAAGAAGGAAGGAAGGGAGGGAGGGAGGGAGGGAGGGAAGGGACAGAAGGAAGCTAAGAAAGGAAAGCATTGGGGAGGGAGCGGGGAGGATTGGGGGGTGGGGGGAGGATGGGAAGGGATGGGAAGGGGAAACAAAGGAGGAGGCTACAATGCTTGATAAGAAATGTACTCATTATCTTGCCCATGTAATTGTAACCCCTCTGTACAGTATTTGCACAATAAAAAAAATACAAAAATAAAAAAAGAAAGGAAAGCATTGGTGTGGTGATACAAACTTGTAATCTCAGCAGTGAGACAGGATCACAGTGATGCATGCCTATAATCACAGCTACTCAGGAGGCAGATATTGTGGGGAATATCACACTTTAAGGCCAGCCCAGGCAAAGAGTTAACAAAACTTCATCTAGCCCCTCACCCTCCCAATAAAGAGTATCTGCATCTGTTATACCAGCTATGTGGTAGGTGTAAGTCAGATCACAATCCAAGCAAAAAATGCAAGATCCTAACTAAAGCAAATTGAGCTGATACCATGGCTCAAGTGGTAGAGTAAATTGTCTAGGGAGCACAAAGCCCTAAGTTCAAACCCCAGTATCACAAATCAAAGAAAAACAGTAAGAACTGATTTAATCCCCAGCACTATACACACAAAGAAACACATACACACAGATATAGATGATAGACAGACAGACCTCACCATAGACTAGTTCTAAAGAAATGGGGCTAGATATTCATATATAAAAAAGATAAATTCCAATCCTTACCTTACATTATAAACAATTATAAACTCAAAATAGATCATGCAAGATCTAAAACTACAAAACTTTGTTGTGGGTCTTGAACTCAGGGCTCAACTCTGTCCCTGAGCTCTTTTTGCTTAAGGCTAGTTTTCTACCACTTTAAGCCACAGCTCCACTTCTGATTTTCTGGTGGTTAACTGGAGATAAATCTCAGACTTTCCTGCTCCAGCTGGCTTTGAACCACAATCCTCAGATCTCAGCCTCCTAAGTAGCTAGGATTACAGGCATGAGCCACCAGCACCCAGCTACTTGCCACGTTTTTAATAGTGAATACCTTTAGTGAAAAGCAACTCTACTACAGAACTGAATTGATTTCATTTGCTAGAAAATATGCAAAATAATTAAAGTGCACAATAAAGGACTGTTGAGAAAACAAAATTTCTGTGCATCCATGACTTCAGTATGAAACAGAACCCCTCTGCCCAACTGAACTTCTGGCTCAGGAGTCACACCTCAGGGCCCTGGCCTACACTGAGGCCTGAATCATCTTGGAGAAGTAGGCTAGCAAGGTAAGCAGCAAGGCCTTTCCTTCTGGTCTCTTCACACCAAGGCAAGGCCAATGGTTTCTCACACTGCTCTCCACTGACCTCAAAATCTCTTAAGTAGATTACTCTTACTTTAACCACCAACTGCACTGTTCACTCCCCAGACCAGCTGGGCTCTCCTCATCCTCAAACCGTCCAGTAGTAAAACAAACTTTTCTTAACTGTGTCCTGAAACTCCTCAACTTCTACTTCCCTTCTAGCCTGCTTCAAGCTATGGTTTGAAATGGTTTGGCATTCCCAAGGGATCACATGATTGGAGTTTTGGACCAGGGATGGCAGTATGGCAAGGTGCTGTAGCTCCTGTAAAGCTTGAGCCCTTGAGGGGCTCTGCCCTCAAAAAGGTATGAAAGTATTTTTCTTTTGAACCTTTGGATTCTCACAAGCAACCTGGCCCTACCCTCTCTCTGCTTCCTCACTGGTGATTGGATCCTTGCTCCATACATGCTGTCATTGGCCTTCCTGGACCTATGCTGTGTGGACATGCAGCCTCCCAAACAGAAAACTAAATCTCTTTTCTAAACCTTTTTCTTTACTAAGTTGCTGCCTCACTATTATGATGTTCAAAAGGTAACTAATACAATGACTGATACACAACCCCAAGTTGGCATCACCAGAATTTCCACAATAAGCACCACACTTAAGATACATTACAGGTTCCCAAGTTTTGGGTTTTTCCGCACCATAAGTTACCTCTATTAATAAATTACAAACAAGTCTGGTGCCGGTGGCTCACACCTATAATCCTAGCTATTCAGGAGGCTAATATTTGAAGATTGTGGTTCAAAGCCAGCCCAGGCAGGAAAAGCCATGAAACTCTTATCTCCAATAAACCACCAGAAAACTGGAAGTGGCCCTGTGGCTCAAGGGGTAGAGTGCTAGCCTTGAGCTGAAGAGCTGAGGGATAGCGCTCAGGCCCAAAGTTCAAGCCCCATGACCAACAAAAAAATAAATAAATTACAAACAGATTAAAAGGTATACAAGAACCTATACACCAGATACATATGGTTGAATGCCATGATCCTTTCCTTCCAGAAGTTGTCACAGCCTGTGAGGGGAAACACACATATACGTGCATACATGCCCATGCACACATCTAGACTCACACTAACTAGCATGTGTCACTAAGTCCAGAGAAGTGATGAGTCCTGAGGGTTGAAGAGGATACACATAAGGCTTGTCAGATGATATTATGTCCTAGCTAGACAAAATGATTTGACAAAAAATGACTGCAACACTGCCATAGGAACTGAGCAGAGTCTTGACAAATTACTAGCAGGTACAAAAGCAGAGCCAGAGCACGCAGGAGGCTGAGGCAAGAAGACCATTGAGTATGAGGTTAACCTGGGCTACTTAGCAAGACCCTGTCTAAAACACCAAATATTTAGAATGTCGCTCAGTGGCAAGGTACTTGTCTAGAATGCAAAGGGTCCTGGTTCACTCTTTAGCTGGGATGTAGCTCAGTGGCAAAAGCACTTGTGTAGAATCAAAAAGCCCTAGTCAAAAAAAGAAAAAAAGAGCAATAGAACTAGAGTGGAGTTTTAGGTGAATTAAATTTAGTCTGTACAGAGCATAAAGAAAAGGAATGGAACCCAGAGAGGCAAAAGATGTCCACAAAAGATGTTTAAGGAACCACAAGTAGATGATGGTCATTCATAGAGCCAATGGGGGTCAGTTCTGGGTGACGCTAACTACAAGTTAACAACAGCAAGCCTCATAAATTGATTGTGGTCAAGAGGCTTCCGACAATTAGAAGCAGAGATGGAAATGTCCACTCACTTGTTCAGGTTCCACATGGCAGAACATGGATATTTTCTCTTTCACAGATGTGTCAAGAGGATTTGAGCACCTGCACACGACCTGCAGTAAAAATAAATAAGAGGAAGGGTTACCAAACTCGGCTTTTACCTGACTGAATTAAAACAAATAGACCTAACATTGTGAAGCTGAACAAAAATACTAGCTCCCAGAATAAGTCACACAATCAACGAAAATATTGCTTATTTTCAGAGCAGAGGAAAACCCTAAATGGATGGCAATACAAATTAAAGAAGTGGGTGAGTGACCTGCAGGAGCCAACTATGCATTTCCCAGTTTCTGAATGTTTGTACAGAAGCAAAAAGGGGAAAGCACTAAATCTATTTTCTCTACCATCAACAGCATAAAAGCCTGGCAAGAAGACTAAGGTCCTTCCTGTCATGAAGTGTGACTTCAACTTTCACAATGAAAGCAAGCAATCAGAAAATCTTACCAGGTCTGGGGAAAGTCCAAGCCCTCGAAGTTCCCGAACACTGTTCTGGGTGGGTTTTGTCTTCTGTTCCCCTGTTGAACTTGGCTATTGTACCAAAGGAAGGAAGGAGGGAAGGAGGGAGGGAGGGAGGAAATGAGAGAGGGAGGGAGGAAATGAGGAGGGAAGGAGGAAATGAGGGAGGGAAGGAGGAAATGAGGGGGGGAAGGAGGAAATGAGGGAGGGAGAGTGGGAGGGAGGGAGTGAAGGAAGGAAGGAAGAAAGGAAGAGGGGAAGGGAGAGAAGAAAGGAGGGAGGGAGGGAAGGAGGAGGAAGGGAGAGAAGGAAGGAAGGAAAGCAAGGGTTAATTTTTCTATTAACAGGATAGTGTCTGTCACAACTATCTGACTTTATTGTTTGGGGCAAAAGTAGTCACAAACAGCACATCAACAAGAGGATGTGGCTCTATTTCCATAAAATCTTACTAAAACAGGCAGTAGGTAGCCTCAGCCCCTAGGCCACAGTTTGCTGACCCCAGGTTCAGATAACACTTCCTCCCTCATGTCTCTGTTCTTATTTTCTGGAAATCCAATTGTTCAGATATTAGTTCTCTTTCTTTCTTTCCTTCTTTTTCTTTCTTTCTTTCTTTCTTGTTCTCCTTTTCTCTCCTCCTTTCAGTCCTTTGGTCTCTGCCCTACTTTCCTCAACTTTCTTCCTCTTAACTTTGTTTTCACCTTTATTACCCGATTCTTAATCTCCAAGAATTCTTCCCAGTCTTATGTTCCCTTCTTAGAGCACTTGTTTCTTGTTTAACACATGTAGTTTATCTCCCTTAATCCACTTCAAAGCAAACTAGAAGCTCTGTGTGAGGGGAAGAGGAGGATCTCTGTGGGTACTACAGTGCTGTCCATTTCACTAAGCTGGTCATACATCAAAGGAGACTTTTATCTCTCATGTGGAAGGACCAAGCCTGGCTATGATCACATTGAGAACCAAGAGGAAGAAGGCAAGGTGTCTTCGCAGCATAATGTGTCTATAGTTCAGCATCACTGCCCTTAATTGTTCCCATTGTTGGGCGGTTTGTCCCAAACCCTCCACAGGGCTAATGTGCACACCTCTTCTGAAAGAACACCTACAATGGTAGGCCCTACCCTCACCCCACTACCTAGTGGCACTAACCCTGAACCCGTGAAGGTTCTGCAGGGCCAAAAGGGCAGCTTCTTTGCTTCCCAGACTACAAAATTAGTTAGCATTCCCAGGCCTGCTAGGCCAGTTGCTTCCTGTGCACGTGCTTTCTGGATTTTTTTGTTCATGTTGTTTTTTCCTAAGTTTTACTAGGGTTTGAACTATAAGTACTACTACTAGATAATAAATAAAAATTAACTTCTCAAAGCCAGGCGCCAGTGGCTCATGCCTGTAATCCTAGCTACCCAGGAGGCTGAGATCTGAGGATCACAGTTCAAAAAGCCAGCCCAGGCAGGAAAGTCTGTGAGACTCTTATCTCCAATAAACCACTAGAAAACCAGAAGTGGCTCCGTGGCTCAATCCCCACAACCAACCAAAAAAAAAAAACCTCTCTTCACCCAAAGTCAAACTTACCTTAAGTCAAAATGCCTCACCTGAGGAACTAGACTGACGTGGATATTGCAAAAGTTCTCCCTCTTGACCTTGAACTGAAACTGGCGGAAGGCCTCGATAAAGGGCATGCTCTCGATGTCTCCTACTGTCCCACCAAGCTAGAACAGAAGTACCATGTTAGAGGTCAAGCACCTTCCCCTGGTTGTTTCCTCCTCTCGTATCTGCTCTGTGTCAACCACGTGAGCAGTAACTGTCAATGCACATCCCTCCGAAGAATGTCAGTCACTAGACACTTCCTTGGGCTGAAGATGACTCTTTGGATAGGCTCACAATTCTCTTACGATCTTGCCATGGCATTTCAAGAGAAAGGTCAACAAGAAAGAGCCACAAAGAAAAAAATCTAGGCTTATTTCCTTAGTTTACTATACTTTTCCTATTAAAAAGCACCAGTTATAAACAAACTACTGGAACTTTTGATTTTTCCAATTTTGAAAGAACACTGAAATCGAGCAGCTGGGATCAGCAGAGAGGAAAAGGAAAAGGAAGCCCATTCAGGGATGACTGTTCTGCCAAGAGGAAAGCAAAGGTCTGGCTAGGCATAGTGATGCCCAACTACAATCCCAACACTTAGGAGGAAAAGGGATCTCAAATTCCCGGATAACCTAGGCTCCACAGCAAGATCCAATCTCAAAAAGAAAAAATAAGTAAAAATCAGTAAAGACAAGAAAGAAAGGTCAGCCATCCCCAAGAGAAGGATGAAAATGTGTCTTGTCACTACTGCTGGCAGTGAGAGCTGAATGAACCCATACATGTTGGAAAAGGAGCATCAACTGCACGAGAACTGCATTCCTCCGTGTGTTCTTCTCCATGCCCTTCTGCCATGAGAAGCATAATACAGACAGAGAAGAAGTCAAGAGCTTATTTGGGAGATGGTCCCACCAGGCATTATGGCCAACTAAGGAAGAGGAATGAGTGCAACTGTTCACATACTTGGAAATCACACAAACCTCAATAACACAGACTTGAGGCTCTAGACCATCTTCATCCACAGGTATTAGTGCCTGCCTCATCACCCATTCTTGGATCGCATCTGTGATGTGAGGGACAACTGCAGGAGAGAGAAGAAACTATAAATTACTTTTGGGCAGCATTCACTGAGGTATGTATACTTGGTTTTAAACTGCTACACTCAACTTAGACAGAGTAGCAATTGGGTCATGAAAATACCTGGGAGGCATCCATTAAATGGCCTCAGCAAATACCTGTGTCACACTTCCTTCTCTCAGATTTCTAAGTTGTGGCCAGAAGCAATAGAAGGGAACAAAGTTGAGAGAGCCGCCTGAACCACCTTGAAGCACACAGACATGAAAGACCACATGGCCACACTGCTACTGCTACTCACAGCCCAGGCTGGAGGTGGGCACATCACACCTGAGTGCCTTTCCAGCACCCTGGCCTGATCTGTTTCCAAGTCACTGATGCATAGGCAAGCCTTCAGGGCATAGCATCTGGGGCCTAGATGCAAATCTCAGTTCTTTGAATCACTGACCCAATTACTTACCTTTATTTTGGTGACAGTACTAGGGCTTGAACTTAGGGTATCAAACTCTTGCTTGGCTTTTTTTCACTCAAGGCTGGTGTTTTACCACTTGAGCCATACCTCTATACTTCTTGCTTTTTGGTGGTTAATTGGAGACATGAGTCTCATAGAGGGCTGGGAAGGTGGCTCAGTGGTAGAGCGCTTGCCTTGTATGCATGAGGCCCTGGGTTCGATTCCTCAGCACCACATAAGCAGAAAAAAAAAAGCCAGAAGTGGTGCTGTGGCTCAAGTGGTAGAGTGCTAGCCTTGAGCTGAAGAGCTGAGGGACAGTGCCCAGGCCCAGAGTTCAGGCCCCACAACTGGACCCCCCCCCAAAAAAAGAGTCTCATAGATTCCTCTGCCTAGGCTGGCTTCAGACTGTAATTCTCAGATCTCAGCCTCTTGAATAGGTAGGATTACAGGCATGAGCCAGCAGCATCTGGTTACTTATTCTTAAGCCTAGTTTCTCTATCTGCTAAGTGGAGGTAACAGGTCCTACTTTATCAAGTGGTAAAAATGTTTGCCAATATCCTAGCATACCAGAGCTCAATAAATGCCAACTACTGCCAAACACTCTTAAAACTCATAGTTGTTAGGCTCAGACTACAAGTTCCTAAGAAACAAAGACTTTTTTTTGTTGGTCATGGGGCTTGAATTCAGGGCCTGAGCGCTGTCCCTGAGCTTTTTGCTCAAGGCTCTACCACTTAGAGCCACAGCTCCACTTCTGGTTTTCTGGTGGTTAATTGGAGGTAAAAGTCTCACAGGTTTTCCTGCGCTGGCTGACTCTGAACCATGATCCTCAGATCTCAGTCTCCTGAGTAGCTAGGATTACAGGCATGAGCCACCAGTGCCTGGCCAACAACAATATATTAATTTCAGTAATCTGGGTTTGCACAGTAGTAGCTGGTACACAGGATTTATTGTCTAATCCATACACAGCAGTCAAAGTGATCTTTCAAGACTGCAAATCAGAATTCATGATTCCTGTATTTACCCTCTCTAGTGTTTCACAGCAGAGCCCCATCCTAACTTCTGGCATGGTTCAGCAGGACTAACTAACCAACCTCTCTGACTGTCTCCTAGACCACTACGCCTCAACTATACAAGCCTTCCCTCCACTTGACCAAGTGAAGCATCTGTGGCCTGTGGCCTCTGTGTTACTGAGGCCCCTTTTCATGGCTGGTTCCTCAGCTCAAATATCTTGCCTCATTCCATTTATTTCCTCCATCTTGTTTTTGTCTTTTGTTGGGGAGATGGGGCAATGCTGGGGCTTACTCAGGGCCTTGCTTTTTTGCTTGGCTTTTTGGTTCAGGGCTGTTACTCTACCCTTGAGCCATACCTCCATTCCACCATTTTTGCTGGTTAATTGGAAATAAGAACCTTCTTTGGCTGGGCACTAGTGGCTCACGTCTGTAATCCTAGCTATACTCAGGAGGCTGAGATCTGAGGATCTTGGTTCAAAGACAACCCTGGCAGAAAAGTCTTATTTCCAATTAACCACTCATAAACTGTAAGGAGAACTATGGCTCCAAGTGGTAGAGTGCTAGCCTTGAACAAAAGAGCTCAGGGTCAGCTCCCAGGCCCTGAGTAGCTCCACAACCACACACACACAAAAAAAAAAAAAAACCTTCTTTGCCTGGCAGGCTGCAGAACCTCTGATCCTCACATCTCAGCCTCCAGAGTAGAGAGGATTATAGGTACGGGCCACTCAAGCACATTTTAAGATTTTAAATCTGAAAGATAAATAAATTTGTATTACCTTGGACAGTTTTCCCCAAGTAATCTCCTTTTCGTTCCTTGTTAATGACATACTGATATATCTTCCCCGTGGTCAGATTATTGTCCTTGGTAAGGCGGATATCAAGGAATCGCTCATAGTTCCCCAGATCAAGGTCAACTTCACCACCATCATCCAGCACAAAAACTTCACCTGCAGTGAACAGTGAGTACAAAGAGGTAAGTCAAAGTTTACCATGGCATAACTAAGTCCTGAAATATAAACATCAAGCCAGAACAAAGTCTGCATTAATTTGACACAAAACAGAGAAATCTATTTTTACAAAGCTAAATATGTCATGAAAAAGAAAGGGCTGGGAATTGTGGCTTAGTGGTAGAGAGAATGCCTAACATGCATGAAACCCTGGGTTCGATTCCTCAGCACCACATAAACAGAAAAGCCAGAGGTGGCGCTGCGGCTCAAGTGATAAGAGTGCTAGCCTTATACAAAGGAAGCTCAGGGATAGTGGCCAGGCCCTGAGTTCAAGCCCCAGGATTGGCCAAAAAAAAAAAAAGGAAAGAAAAGAAAATGACCAAACATTCTCCAAATCGAAACTTCATACTTCTAGCTAAAGTTCATTGTTTATCAGGAAGTTATAAAATACTATGGGATGAAGGGAAAGAAATGCCAATCCTCAAAGGAATAAAGGCACTGCATAGAAAGATAAAGAGCCCTGTCTCCTTCCAGAGTAGAATAATGTCAGAAGCACAGTGCTATTCCAAACAACTATAATACAGGCAAAGGAAGGTAATGTTGATTATAAAACCCTGCTTCTGAGCAACACTTAGGTAAACAGAACTATGAAATGCCTGTTCCACATTCTTCTGTTTCACATTCATCCCTTGCAACTTCATTTCAGTGATGTTGTCTAGAATGACTCATTTCTACCATCACAAGGGATAAGCTCAAAATCAGGATATTCTCCCCATCAGAGAGAGAACTCATCCTCTCCTCAAAAACTTTAAATCCAATCTCCCTCTGAGGGCTGGAGAAAAATCACGTGCCTCACAGGCACAAGGCCCTGGATTCTTTCCCCAGTAGTAAAGGGGAAAAGAAGCAATTCCTCCAAAATATGGACCTTTTCTTGAGACTGTTACAGGATTTCTGCAGTAGACACTTCTGTGTCCTTACAGACTTTTACAACATTACAGAGGAGGAATAACAGCATAGAACTTTGAACGTTAAAGGTATAGCCAGGCACCAATGGCTCACACCTATAATCCTGTCACTCAGGAGGCTGAAATCTGAGGACTGTGGTTCAAAGCTAGTCCCATCTCCAATTAATCCCTGTAAAGGTAGAAGTGGAACTCTGGTTCAGGGGTAGAACACCAGCCTTGAGCTAAAAAGCTAAGAGACACTGCCAAAGCCCTGAGTTCAAGCTTGAACTTTTGTGTGTGTATGTGTAATGAGCAAAAAAACAAAACAACAAACTTTTAAAGAAAAACTTAAAGGTATAAAGGGAGTTCTTTCTTAAAATTTATTAATTGGAGGGCGGAGGATTCAGGCTGGCCTTGGAACTCAAGATCTTCTTATCACCACCTACCAAGTGCTGGGATTACAGGCTTACTCATTATACACAGCTTTCAAGTTATGGTTTGTTTGTTTTTTTTGTTTTTTGTTTTTGTAGGTCATGGTGCTTGAACTCAGGGCCTGGGCACTGTCCTTGAGCTTTTTTGCTCAAGGCTAGTGCTCTACCACTTTGAGTCACAGGGTCACTTCTGGTTTGAGTGGTTAATTGGAGATAAGAGTCTCATGGGGACTGTTCTGCTCAGACTGGCTTTGAGCCTCAGATCTCAGCCTCCTGAGTAGCTAGGATTACAGGTGTAAGCCACTGACACCCAACTTAAGGACAAATTTAAGCAACAAATATGAGATAACTCGGGCACAGTCATTTGTTACACCATCAGTAAAAACTGTTGTTGGAACACAGTTACAACAGCAATAAAATGCTATTTTCCTCTCTCCCTTACAGTTTCCACTTTTCAGTTACCTCAGATCCTCCTTTGTACTATTCAGATTCTGGTAGTAAAACAGAATTCCCACCTTGCAGATCCTCCAAATCTAGCAAATTTAGATGTCCAAATCTAGATTTGCTGCTTAAATCACTACAAAATGATCCTTGGCCTCTCCCTGGACACTTCTACCAAAGGCAGCACACACCTTCTTGAAGCTGGTCAGCATGCTCTTGAAGGGTGCTTGCAATAACTGGGCCAAAATCCACTCTTTCACAATTCTCCACCCATACAATTTCTAATATGGGATCATGAAGAACAAACACATTCCCTTTTCTCAAATATTTGCTATCTTTTTTGAAAAGAATTGACAAATTTTCAGCTATTACCAAAAGAAAAAAAATCTATTATAAAAACCCCTAGACTCTAAGTATTAAGATTTTTTGTTTCTAGCTAAGCAGTGGTTCACACCTATAATCCAAGCTACTCAAGCAGGCAGAGATAGGGAAGATCATGGTTTGAGGCCAGCTCAGGCCTCAAGTTATCCTAAATTATCCCTGCTGTATGGGAAGCAAAAACAAGATTGTGGTCCACCTAGCCTAGGCACAAAAGCAAAACCCTACTCAAAAAATAAAGCAAAAAAGCCAGGCACCAGTGGCTCACATCTATAATCATAGCTACTCAGGAGGCTGAGATCTGAGGATCGAGGTTCAAAGCCAGCCTGGGCAAGAAAGTTTATTATCTCTAATAAACCACCAGAAAACCAAAAGTGGCATTGTGGCTCAAATGGTAGAGCACTAGCCTTGAGCTGAAGAGCTGAGGGACACACCCAGGCCTAGAGTGCAAGCCCCATGACCAACTAAAAACATAACATAAAATAAAGCAAAAGGATGGGGGGCATTGCTCAAGTGGTAGAGCACCAGCCTAACAAGCGCAAGCCCTTAGTTCAAACCCAGTAACATGAAAAAAAAAAAAATCTTACCTTGTGTTCAGGCAAATAAACAGTATCATTCTGCTACAAGGACTGTTTTAAAATGCAAGGAATGGAAAATAAATAAAACATACACCCATGAGTGCATATGTCATTCTACATAATTATTATTTAAGAAAATGAAAGAAAAAAGTTGGGCATAGTGGCACACATCTGTAATCCCAGCATTGGGGAGGCTAAGGCAGGAAGATCAAGAGTTTGAGGCCAGCCTGGACTACCTAGGAAGACCTAGTCTTAAAGAAAAAGAGACTTTGAAAAAAGGAAAGGGACAGGGAGTTCACTTACCATGTTCATAAGGAGAGAAAGTTCCTGCATCAATGTTAATGTAGGGGTCAATTTTTATGGAAGTTACATGTAAGCCACATGATTTCAGTATTGTGCCCACACTGCTGGCAATAACTCCTTTTCCAATTCCTGATATAACTCCACCAGTAACCAGAATGTACTTCATTTTCCTTTGTGACCTGAAAGAAAGAGAGAGAGAAAGACAGAAAGAGAGAGAGAGAGAGAGAGAAAATGTATCCCAACAAATCAAACAAGTGGGTTCAATGCCGACTCTGCCAACTACAGGCCATTACAGTGCATGCAGTGACTGCAGAAGGTTCTTATCAAGTTTAAAGAAGATCATAAGACATTTATTGGACCAATGAATGGCATTAATCAAATATGAAGAGAAAAGCAACTGTTACAAAATAATGCAGACATTGTGTAAAGCTTTGACAATGGCCTTAAGAATCAAACAGCTCTAGCTGACTGATAGAACAGTAAGTCCCAATTATTGGCTGACATCACAGACAGATACTGAGATACCAGGCAGGTACTCTATTATGTTCCCTACATGGGAGAAAAAATTATATCTAGGCATTGGTAGCTCACACTTGTAATCCTAACTACTCAGGAGGCTGAGAGCTAAGAATCACAGTTCAAAGCCACCACAGGTAGGAAAGTCCCTGAGACACTTTTTTTTTTTGGGGGGGGGGGTCAGTTATGGGTCTGGGCGCTGTCCCTCAGCTCTTCAGCTCAAGGCAGGCACTCTACTACTTAAGCCACAGTGCCACTTCCAGTTTTCTGGTGGTTTATTGGAGATGGCTTTCATGAACTTTCCTGCCCAGGCTGGCTTTGAACCGCAATCCTCAGATCTCAGCTTCCTGAATAGCTAGGATTACAGGCATGAGCCACCAGCCACCCAGCCCTGAAACTCTTATCTCTAATTAATCACCAAAATACCAGAAGTAGAACTGCGACTCAAGTAGTCAAGTAGTTGAGCATCTATCTTGAGTGAAAAAGCTAAAGAACAGCACCCAAGCCCTGAGTTCAAGCCTTAGTACTAGCACCAAAAAATAAAGCAATCTTGGAGAACCACTCCAATTCCCTGGCTTAAACCACAATGTATGCATGGGGAAATCTCAGTTCCTCTAATTAGAGAAAACAGACCAAAAAAAAAAAAAAGTTACAGGTAAACATCCATGAAGAGCTACAGGTACACCTAAAATTCCTCCAATAATATGTTGTTCCCCTCTGCTATTTAGTAGCAATTAGCTTCTAGACAGTAATCTCTCTAGGTACCCAAGAAGGAACTACTCATAGGAGGAAAAGAACCTCAATAAATCAGTCAGAAGCTCACAATAATCAGAGTAATTAAAGACAGAGACAACTAGATTGAGCCCACAGAGTAACAGTTAAGGTAGGGAGTAAAAGATACAGACTTCAGAAATAAGAAGCTTAGCACAGATGGCTGCTGCCTGTAATCCTAGCTACACCAGAGGCTGAGACCTAAGGATAGGGGTTCAAAGGCAACCCAGGCAGGAAAGTCTGTGAGACTCTTACTCCAATAAACTATCAAAACAAAACAAAATACCAGAAGTAGAGCTGTGGCTCAAGTGGAAGAGCTCTAGTCTTGAGCAAAAGCAGCTCAGTACCCAAGCCAGCTTTGAATTCAAGCCCCAGGGCCCACAGAGAGGAGGGGGGGAGGAGAGGAAGAGAGAAGAGGGAGAGGGAAAGAAGGAGGGAGGGAGGGAGAGAGAGAGAAGGAAAGGAAGACACCAGGACAGTAATCAGGAGGCAGGTTTAAACAGCAAAGACAGGAAGCGATCAATGATATTCTCATCAGGGAGGGGCCACCACTGCACCTCAGGTCAGAGGCACAGAAACATCAACTGGTCTGCAAACTCAAATATGCCCAAATAAAGATGTAAGAGAAAGGGGCACTCTTTAGCACTGGGAGGCCATTTTCCTCCTCCAGGAATGTTCTCTGTGAAGCCAAATCATAACAAAAACAAATAAGAAAGGAACCAGGAAAAGGGAGTTCTGCCTAAAGCATTCCCTGGCTTCATTCCTCCTCCCTAAAGCAGGAATGAACACTGGGCAAGAAGAATGCTCAAAATGTGTTCCCCAGCAAGGAGCACTGCCTGCCTCTTCCTAGCCTCCCCTGTAATTTCAAAAGCATGTGCTCTGGTTTCTACAAAAGGCCGCATGGGTTTCCTAAAAAGGGTTTTATGGACAGATAAATCAAAGAAATGCTGACTGAACAAAGTCACTGGGTTTTAGTACAAGACCTTTGAGAGGCTTAGTAAGTTAAATATGGACTGTGATCTCCCAAAAGTTATATACTGTATGTAGCTTCTTCAGATGTTTTGACCCTAAGTAACTGTTATTTGGGGAAAAACACTACTGTTACCTCAGAGACAAATGGTTCTTACTGCCATTATTTTAAAAAAAAAAAACAAAAAACTTCACTACAACTTTAGGTATGTCTTTAACCAGATTCCCTTTATTGAAACTATATCCTGACTTTAGTCTCACTGAACATTTCTAAAAATCTCTCAGCCACCTTGAGTGGATTCAGAACAGATGACTCACCTCAATTGCTTTGCACCTGACTTGCCCCAGTTTTACTGTAAAAGGGTAGAACTCTCTTGGGGAGACACTTTTCTGTCAAGAAATATCCCAACAGGGCAGGGAAGGTGGCTCAGTGGTAGAGTGCTTGCCTTGTATGCATGAGGCCCTGGGTTCCATTCCTTAGCAGAAGTGGCGCTGTGGCTCAAGTGATAGAGCACTAGCATTGAGCTGAAGAGCTGAGGGACAGCACTCAGGCCCAGAGTTCAGGCCCCATGTCCGACCAAAAAAAAAAAGAAGGAGAGAGAGAAAGAAATATCCCAACAGCCACCAAAATCCAGTGGGAGAGGGTTCATCCCTGATATTTATGGCTTACCTACTATGTGAGTTACATGCTGTGACCAAAAAAGTTGCCAGTGATAAAACATTATAAAACTCTATTTCAGTGATGGTGGAGACAATCTATGAAGGCTAGAAAGAATAGAAAGCTTTCAGTGTCAAGATCTAGGTAAAGTACTAGGGCCCAACAGAGAACAGAGCCTGCCGGGGTGGGGGAGGATTCAAAAGCTCCTGACTTGACTTCTTGTGGGCTCTGAAGGGCAGGCTGACTGCCCATAGAAACAGGAAGAGAATGAACAAGCATGTAAACACAGAGGTGGGAAGGGTTGGTAGGAGGGAAGAGATAGGTGGTCTAAGGAGCTAACTCAAGTGCAAACTTGAATACCCCACCTGAACTTTATTCTGAAGGTGAGTCACTGGACTGTCGCAAGCCCAGAAGTATTATAAATCAAAATGCATCAGAAATTCACCAAAGATGGGGGGGAGGGGGCGGGGAGTTTTCTTTAAAAAAAAAATCGAAGTTGTGTGATCAGGTTCCAGTTCCACCGCCAGTGTGCTGAGACCTCACTCTTTGGACCCCTGAGCCGCCTGAAGCTGGGGTTGACATCGCAGGAAACTGAGATGAGAACGTCCGCACCGAGCACGTCACAAGGCGGTTGAGAACTCAAAATTACAATGATCGTGGACGTAAGAACGCCCACAGATGCAGACGTGGTGAACTGGAGAAGGCCGACATGCCCACACCAGCCAGACAGGGGCAGACCCGGATTGCCCATGTCGCGGGGCCCACCGATCCACAGGCCCTCTCCTCCTTTTGGAATCGAGGTCCGAGGGAACCGACCTGCCACCAGCCCATCCCCACTGGGGCGGGATGTGTGGGGCCCTGAAGTCCCTTCCAGGCAGGAGCCCAAAGGCTGAGGGCCCGCGCAGAGAAATGCAGCGGCGGCCTCCAGGCTTTTCCAGGACTAAGCTCAGGGGGGCTCCATGACTCTGCGGCCCTCTTCCTGCTACGGCCCACGAGGGGCTGACAGGCGCTACCAGGCGGCCCCACGACCCCCGCGGTTGTCCCAACCCAAGTCGGCCCCTCTCCCCTGCAGTGCCCAGCCACGCGGCCCGCGCGCGGGAGCCGGCACCTCGCGGGCCTGGACTGCCCGCCCCACTCCCGTTAGGCACGCAGCCCATTGGACTGGACGCCGGGCTCCTTCGCCCTTGATTGGCGGAGAGAGACGTCAGTCACCCCGGCGGCGGGGCCGTAAGCGTCGGGTTCGGCTTTAGCCGCGGACTCCCGCACAGAAGAGTGGTTCTTCCGGGATCCCAGAAGTCAGCCTACCTGAGGCGGGCTTCGGATCCTCGAGTCAGCACCGGATCCAGGCCAGCACGCGCGCGGTGAGCACCCGGTAGCCAGTGCTCGGCCCGGCCGCGTGCGCCCGCAGTCTTTGTGGGAGGCGGGCTCTAGGCGGTGCGCACGCAGAGGGCGGGGCGGGGCGGGGTTCGAGTGCGCAGGCGTGGGGCGCCGCCCCTGCCAGGCTGGTTGTGGCTGCTTTGGTCGCGGTTTGGGGCCTAGCGGGTGGTCCTCGCTTCCTCTCAGGCTGCTGGCAGCCTTCGCCTCCTTCCCCAGTAGTTCCTGGGCGCCTTCTTTCCTGGAGACTGTCAGTGGGCCAGCCTCCCACAACTCTCTCCCCCTCCGGCCTCTGCACCCAGGGCGCCGCCCCCCTCCCCCATCTGCCTCCCTTTCCCTACACATGCCCTAATGGCAGCTGCTTGAGAGGGGACGAGGGTCACAAGGCTAGTTTCGTCCAGTCGACCTTTCCAGGGCATCCACTCTAAGCTGCACACTGTGCTGGACCCCAAGGACGCTGTCCTTGGACTCAGGATCCGCTGTTCCACTTCATCAGGATTTTCATGCGTTTCAGGTGGGAACTGACCCGAGCTATTGGGGTCATGGGTTCTGGAAGTCACCGAGAAATTAACTGAAGCCGAGGTGGAAGTTTACTGGCAAAAATTAGGTTGGTGAGGGAGAGGCAGGAAAAGAAAGGAGGCAGAAGAAAAGGTCTGTGTGTAGGCTGAGGCCCAGATCAGCCCGGCTGAGTGAAGAAAAAGCATCCTGGACATGTTGGCAGAATTATAGACTAAGTCGAGGGTTTTCTTTCTCTTGAAGATAGTGAGAAGCCATAGAAACTTTTTTTTTTTTTGCCAGTCCTGGGGCTTGAACTCAAAGCCTAGGAGCTGTCCCTGAGCTTTTTCTGCTCAAAGTTAAGCACTCTACCTCTTGAACACAGCACCACTTCCAGCTTTTTCTGAGTAGTTTATCCGAGATAAGTGCCTTACATGCTTTCCTACCAGGGCTGGCTTTGAACCTCAGTCCTCAGATCTCAGCTCCTGAGTAGCTAGAATTACAGATGTGAGCCACCCCTTGACAGTTTCATTAGAAACACATGCACATAGTTAATTTTCCCCCTAAACACTACAAGAGTAAATCCATGAAAAGTCAGTTCCTTGCTCCTGAACCTCAGGTCAGCAATCTGCAATGTTATTCATGCTCAATAGTTCTGTGTGGGATCAAGCAGTGGCATGCTTCCAGGAAGGGGCCATAAACATTTTAACTCTGCCTTCAAAGCACAAAAGTAGCCACAGATATATAAAGTATGGCTAATCACAATAAACTGGCTGGGTTCTAATAAAACTCTTCCTTACAGAATTACAACTTTGATCCACAGGTCATGGTTTGTTAGGCTCTGAGTGAAACAACTGGTCTGTTTTTCTCCCTGCCTCGTGTGGCTCCCCTTCCTTACAGGCCTTCCCTGGGAGCATTCCTCAGCCATCCACTAATGCTCGAACTCCATCTCAGGCTTTATTCCCAGGAGACAGGGTTCATGTCCTGTCCCTCAGTACATTGGATGCCTAACCGACCCTAAGGGGTTTACCACTGGGCTGACATTACCAGTGGTCTGTCTCCTCCACACCAGATTAGAATCTCTTTGAAGTTACATAACCTTTCCCTGCCTCAGTTCCCTTATCAGGTACAGCCTTCTGATCTTTTAATAAGCAGGATTCCCACATTTAATTCCTACTACCACCCTTTAATGCAAATGCTATCATTATAGTGCTACATGACCAGTGATGAGGCTGAGACAAACATCCCACCCCTGGGATGTCCTGA
The DNA here is from genome assembly GCF_000151885.1 of Dipodomys ordii. Lineage (NCBI taxonomy): Eukaryota > Metazoa > Chordata > Mammalia > Rodentia > Heteromyidae > Dipodomys > Dipodomys ordii. The sequence goes on along the minus strand of NW_012267249.1, from coordinate 3,057,390 downwards.
AATATAAACTATATTTTTTTCATTGAGCACATGCAAAAGCCCTGCCAAGAAAACATCCAGCTTTTTCTGTGCTGTGTCTCATTCATCACCAAATTTTGCCATACCCTCACCAACGCTTCCTGGACTGATTTTTTCACTTTCATGTTGATATATTGTCACCCCTGACACTTTTTGGTCACTTAAGGTGAGAAATGGAGCAGAATGGGGGACCACAATGATTAATAAATGTGTTGTATGTCTCATAGACCAAGGCTATTCTAAAATCAACTTAGTTTATAATAAATATGTATTTGGCACCAAATTCAAAAGGTAACAAGATGGGGCTGGGAATGTGGCCTAATGGTAGGGTGCGCTTACCTAGCATGCATGAAGCCCCCGGGTTCAGTTCCAAAGTACCACATACACAAAAAAAGCTGGAAGTGGCATTATGGCTCAAGTGGTAGAGTGCTAGCGCTGAGCTGAAGAGCTCAGGGACAGTGCCCAGGCCCAGAGTTCAAGCCCCATGACTGACAAAAAAGGTAACAAGGAAGACATAGTAAAAGGCTTCTTCCAGATTTAGCGTCTCATATGCTTTGTATGTTGGGGTGTTTTGGGTTTTATGGGGGGGCACCTTGGTTTGTTGTTTTGTTTTTGTTTTTGTTTCTTTGCCTGGCCTGGGAGCTGACTCTAAGCCTCTTTGTACTCAAGGGTAGCACTCTACCACTTGAACAACAGCGCTTTTTCTGAGTAGTTTATTGGAGATGAGTATCACAGACTTTCCTGCGCAGGCTGACTTCAAACTGAGATCCTCAGATCTCAGCCTCCAGAGTAGCTAGGATTATAGGTGTGAGCCACCAATGCTTGATTATATAGAGATTGGGTTTTTTGTTTTTTGTTGTTTTTTTTTTTGTAATCTCTTTTACTTATCTTTTTTGTTTGTTTGTTTGTTTTTTGTCAGTCATGGGGCCTGGGCCTGGGCGCTGTCCCTCAGCTCTTCAGCTTAAGGCTAATGCTCTACCATTTGAGCCACAGCTCCACTTCCGGCTTTTTCTGCTTTATGTGGTGCTGAGGAATGGAACCCAGGGCCTCATGCACGGAAAGCAAGCACTCTACCACTGAGACACTTTTCCAGCCCTTTTTTTTTTTTCTTTTGCCCTGGGGCTTGAACTCAGGGCCTGGGCCTAAGCCTCTTTGAGCTCAGGCTAATAGTCTACCACTTGCACTTCCAGCATTTTCTTAGTTGTTCATTGGAGATAAGAGTCTCATGGACTTTTCTGCCTGGGCTGGCTTCAAACCATGATCCTCAGATCTTAGCCTCCTGAGTAGCTAGGATTACAGGTGTGAGCCATCAGCACCTGGCCATATATTGTTTTTGTTGTTGTTGTTGTTGCTTTTTGTTTTGTCAGTTGGTTGTGGAGCTTGAACTCTGGACCTGGGTGCTGTCCCTCAGCAATTCAGCTCAAGGCACGTACTCTACCTCGAGCCACAGTGCCACTTCCTGCTTTCTGGTGGTTTATTGGAGATAAAAGAGTTTCATGGAGTTTCTTGCCCAGGCTGGCTTTGAACCGGGATCCTCAGATCTCAGCCTCCTGAGTAGCTAGAACAGTCATGAGCCACCAAAATCTGGCATATATATATATATATATATATACACACATATATACATATATTATTATATATTGTTTTAATATGACTGTTATATTAGAGTTTCCTTGCTTGAACTTTCATGTTATTTAGTGAATTAGGTGGCAGTATTTTCATTTTATTCAAGAAAGGATTTTAAGTTCTGTGTTGAGAGAGAGAGAAAATGAGGCAAAATAAGTTAAGAGCCAGGCACTGTGGTTCATACTTATAATCCTATCTATTCAGAAGGCTGAGATCTGCTCCAAAGCCAGCCCAAGATGAAAAGTCCATGAGACTTTTATCTCCAGTTAACCACCAGAAAACCAGAAGTAGAGCTGTGGCTCAAAGTGTCAGAGCACTAGTCTTGAACAAAAGAGCTCAGGGACAGCACCCAGATTCTGAGTTCAAACCCCATGACACACTCACACACAAAAGGAACTATAGGGCTAGGAATGTGGCTTAGTGGTAGTGTGCTTGCATGAAGCTCTGGGTTCAATTCCTCAGTACCACATAAACAGAAAAGGCTGAAAGAGGCGCTGAGGCTCAACTGGTAGAGTGCTAGCCTTGAGCTAAAGAAACTCAGGGACAGTGCCCAGGCCCTGAGGTCAAGCCCCAGACTCCATTGTCTGCCTTCAGGATAAAGTCATATACAAGCTGACTTAAGTTTACTTCTGTAGACATGCCACCAGGCTGTGTACTAACTAACCTCCCCAAACATGCCACTTACTCTCTTCCCCTCATCTGGATCCCACATAGACCCCACCCCTTCTGGCTTATTCTCCTGCCCTGTTGCCAGTGTCACATCTCACCTTGGTCTCCACTCCCCTAAAAGTAATTTTCTAGAGGACCTCCCTCCTCCAAGTTGATGTTAGTCTTCTCTCATAGTATTCTGTAGAATGAAGAGCTTACCAAATTCATGTGCGTGTGTACTCACATGCACGTGTGTGTGTGTGTGCGCGCACGCACGCGCACACACACGTGCACGTGGGCATGCACATGTTGGTACTGGGGCTTGAATTCAGGATTGGGTACTGTCCCTGGGCTTTTTCACTCAAGGCTATCACTCTACCACTTGAGCTACAGCTCCACTTCCAATTATTGTTTTTGTTTTTGTGCTTAATTGGAGATGAGTCTTACAGACTTTTCTGTCCAGGCTGGCTTTGAACCGTAATCCTCAGCTCTCGGCCTCCTGAGTAGCTAGTGTTACAGGCCTGAGCCAATGGCGCCCAGCTCCAAATTATCTCTTAATAATTCACTTCCTTGTCCCAATTCTCCACTATCTATAAGCTCTGTGGCATCAAATATCTGGTTATTTTATTTATTTCTTGTCTAGTGGTTCCAGCACACAGTAGGCTTTCAGCAAACATGTGTTCCACAAATAAATGAATTCAAGCATTATATCACAAATCTTTTATAGAGGGGAATCAAATTTAACTGACTTTCCTTAGCCAAAGTAGAAAGTATCAATATAGAGAAAACTGTAGAGAGCCCACAAGAAACAAGGTCCACAGATAACCTTTTGTTGACCCCTCAGTTCATTCTCTGACACCCCTAAGTGCCTCCTATTTTTTCTGCTAACAGTTATCAAAATTATAATAATTGGTTAAGTAATTGGTTACTTAGGTCTGTCTTCCTCGTCAGTAAGGCAACCCCCAGTTCTTCTCACATTGTCTGCCTGTAGTAGATGCTCCATAAGTGGTCACAAAATACATTTAAAGACTACTATCCACGCCATTGAGCTCAGAAATCAATTTCTCCTATAAGTTCATGGAAGACACAGAATCTGTAATATAAGGATTAATAGTCTCAATAGCATCCAGTCTACAGACATCCAGGTAAGGGTCAAGGGTCACAGGCCTTTTCCTTATAGAGGCTTACAATAAAAGCTGACTGGCAGCTGGGCCTCTGTGGCTCATGCCTATAATCCTAGCTACTCAGAAGACTGATATCTGAGGACCTAGGTTCAAAGCTAACCCTAGGCAAGAAAGTCAGTGAGACTCTTATCTCCGATTAACCCCAAGAAAACCAGAAATAGGGCTGTGGCTCAAAGTGGTAGAACACTAGCCTTGAGCAATAAAGCTCAGGGACAGAGCCCAAACCTGAGTTCAAGCTGTATGACTGACTAAAAAAAAAAAAAAAAGCTGATTGGCAATGCTACCAAGCACAGTTCAGGCAAAGTGACTCCACAGAAAGTCAACAGAATTCCATGCAGGGGAAAGAAACCACTGAAGAGCTAAAGTTTTTTTTGTTGTTTTTTTTGGGGGGTCCGGTCGTGGGGCCTGAACTCTGGGCCTGGGCGCTGTCCCTCAACTCTCCAGCTCAAGGCTAGCGCTCTACCACTTGAGCCACAGCGCCACTTCCGGCTTTTTTCTTATGTGGTGCTGAGGAATCAAACCCAGGGCCTCAGGCATGCAAGGCAAGCACTCTACCACTGAGCCACCTTCCCAGCCCTGAAGAGCTAAAGTTATAAAAAGCTTTAGGGGTAAATTATAATGCTTCTTTGCTAACTGGTACACTAGGTACACTAATATTTTGATATTCTGAATATCAAAATAAATTTAGAGGCTTCCAATAAGCAGCTGAGCATGAAGAAGAAGGCAAGTAAAGTTCCTATTCACCTCTCAATTAATTGCTGTCCTTCACAGAACATGATCTGATGTAGGAAGAATCTGCTAGAGACATCTGTCTCATCTCACTATCTCAGAACCCTATCTCCAGCTTTGTTCTTGAGGGACATACTAACAAGTCATCCCTCCTACCTGTCCCTTAGTGCACTGGATGCCAACCCTCAGGGTTTATCACAGTGTGCCAACATCACCTATTTACTGCCTACCTCCTCCATACCAGATTGCAATCTCTTTGAGGTTACTTAACTTTCCTGAGCCTCACTTTCTTATCAGATGCAGTTTGGTTGACCTTTGAATACTTTTCAGATCATATGTCCTGACTTTGGAGTCAGAAAAAATAGCAAACAGGTCTTTAATTTTAGCATCCTACCTGTGAACAACACCCTGTCCAGCTAGCTTGTATCCCTTTGTTTGCTAATGTCCCCATTACCTCTCATACTGCAGTAGATACCCCTTCTCTGGTTTACAGAGATACGTGCGCGCGCATGTGCGCACGCGCACCTTTTGATCATGAATTGGAGATCAGAGTCTCACAGATTTTCCTGCCCAGGCTGCCTGTGAACCACAATCCTCAGATAGCAGCCTTTTGCATCACTAGGATTACAGATGTGAGGCATCAGTGCCTGGCTCTTTTTTTTTTTTTTTTTTTTGGTCATGGGTCTTGAACTCTGGGCTTAGACACTATCCCTCAGCTCTAGCTCAAGGCAAGTGCTCTACCGCTTGAGCTAGAGTGCCACTTCCGGTTTTCTAGTGGTTTATTGGAGATAAGAGTCTCACGGACTTTCCTACCCCAGCTGGCTTTGAACCATGATCCTCAGATCTCAGCCTCCTGAGTAGCTAGGATTACAGGCGTGAGCCACCAGCGCCTGGCGCCTAGCTCTTTCTTGGTTCTTGTGTCCCAGAAATTAAACATCCTATTGAGGTTGTCTGGATTGGCTACTTTGTAGACTAAAAAAGAATTGCCTCAGCTTCAATATCTGCAAGAAGGGGCATTAAGCTTCCCTCAAACTTCCCTAAGCCCTCCAGTGCTACCTCACACAATACAGCTGAGCTCATTACACAACAGTGCTTCCAGACAAGCCCCCACCCCACTGGCTCCCAACCAACCTGTGGACCCTAAAGCCTTTCAATAGGTCAGCTCCTACAGACAGAACATTCTGTTCACAGGTCCTACCTCAAAGCTGGGCACACAGCAGACCCTCAATAAATATTTGATGAACTGAATTGAGACTATGAAATTATTCTGTGACTTTTTAACTTCTTCGTGGTCTGGCTATCTTCCATCTATCTGACCAAGACAAATGAGCATTCTTGCAAGAAAACCAATTATTGGATTTCAGTCGATGAGAGGACACCACCAAAGCCATTCTTACATCAGCCCAGTGCCATAATCCAAGGGTTTCAAATTTTGCCAGGCAATATTTCCCAATGGTGATTTGTGGACAGAGGATCACTAGAGGGGTCAGTACGTCAATATTCTCTGGGCACCCATTGTGCCCCAGCATCCCCCCAGCTTCCACAGAGTTGAGTGACCTGACCTAATGACGTAAAGCAGATAGATGGAGACATTTCTCATCTAGCAAGTGCTCAGGAGCCATTATATGTGCATAAAATTCAATAGTTATATTTCAAATTCTGGGCCAGGCTCCAGGCATCTGAATCCCAGATCTTATAAGTGATATATTTCTGCTTCCAAGAGCAATGGGGCAGATGCCTGTCATTAGTACAGTGTTCACTTGAAAGGCATCTTTTAAACCTAGGGGAAGAAAATCTGTCCACCCCCAAATTTTCATAATGATCACTTGGATTTCTGTTGTACTCATTAGTTTTTTTTTAATAATTCAACCATTTAAAATAACTACATTTACCATGTATTTAATCTGTGCTCAAAGGGATATGGCAAAATTCCCATCTGTCTGTGAGGTTTGTAGGTTTAAATGACTAAAAAGATTGAGTAGCCTGATATGGTAGAGATGACTCAAGAAAGCAGTTTAGGGATGGTGCTTTTTTTTACAGTGTTAAAATTTATATTCTGTAAACACTCAGATTATAACGTATAAAAGGTATAAAAATCTAACGAGCAACCTGATGAATTTTTACATTTGGCTACACATATAACCAGCACCTGACCAAGAAGAACATTCCCAGCACCCCAGAAAACCCTAACTCCCCTTCCAATGCCACTCAATCATAACCACAAACTTTGACCTCTAACACTAGTTTTCTCAAGGCTCTTTATAAAGGTAAAATACAGCCGGGCGCTGGTGGCTCACGCCTGTAATCCTAGCTACTCAGGAGGCTGAGATCTGAGGATCGCGGTTCAAAGCCAGCCCGGGCAGGAGAGACTGTGAGACTCCTATCTCCAATAAACCACCAGAAAACCGGAAGTGGCGCTGTAGCTCAAGTGGTAGAGCGCTCGCCTTGAGCTGAAGAGCTGAGGGACAGCGCCCAGGCCCAGAGTTCAAGCCTCACGACCGACAAAAAAAAAAAATAAAGGTAAAATACAATGTGTGGCAATCTATTCGTGCTCTGATATCATTTGCTCAGAATGGTCAGATTCACTATTTGGCAGTTGTACCTTGTACCTATTTCTGTGTCCCCTCTGTCTCTGCTATTTCATATCCGCTTCCTTTTTCAGACAAATCATTTTCCTCTGCTTATTATGCAAACAAAGCAAAAGAGTGGGTTAAATGACATCTATTTCACTTCCCAGGTATTTATTGGTATCTCCCATGTGCCAGCCACTGTCATAGGCACTAGGGTTAAAAAGACAGTTTATAGGATGCCTTGGAAACCACAGGAAGGACACTTCACCCACCCATGTGACCAAAATTTCCCCGAGTGTAATCTGAGGTCAACACAAGGAGGAAGAAAGGTTGGGCTAGCCAGGGATGTGGGACAGGAGGCGGTAGATGATGGAAGAAGGGGCTCATACTACTTCACAAACCAGTTTATTCTGTGTAGAGAACACTTCTGAGTTTGTAGACTGAGCAATTGAATTTCCCTCCAGTGTTAATAAGCCTTTCCATCACTGACAAAATACCTATCATAAACAATTTAAAAGTATGTGTACAGGTTTAGAGGCTTCAGTCCATTGACATTTGGTTCCATGTTTCTGGGCCTGTGATAAAGCATTCTATTATGGAAGAAAGGTATGGAAGAGGAGAGCTGCTCACCTCATGAAGGCAGGAAGCAGAGAGGAATGGTCCAGGGTTGTGAGGTTCAAAGGCTCACCACCAGTCACTTATTCCCTCCAACTAGCCCCTCCCTCCTAACACTCAATTCAGCTCTGAAATAATCAATGCACTAATCCATGAAGTTGCCACCTCGTGATCAATCATCCATCATCCACTGGCTAGAGTCTAGCCCTTAAAAATACGGACCATTTGCGGGGAGGGGTATTTCATGTTCAAACATTAATACCTCCCTACTGAAACCTCATTAACACTGTAGTAAAGAGATAATTGAAAAATACATAAATCCACACAGGTAAGGTCAGCAAGAGACGTGACAAGCAAAAGTTCTAGAAGCAAGAAATTAGCTGAGTGAATGAAAACAAAACCCAAGTGAGCAGTGGGTAACCTGGAACTGATGTAAATGATGTGGGTGAGATGAGGGGTTGATATGAGAGTTTACACAAGTGAGGAAGTGGAGAGGGATCTTGTCACAGTCTTCCTGAAGAGCTGTGGTGGTAGGTAGTTGGAGCTGGCTGGGAATCCTGAGATCCAGGTCTCATCCATGTGGCTGCAGCCCCTGTGCTCAGCAGGGCCAGAATTTGATATACAGGGCCAAGAAAAGACAAATCAGATCCATGAAGCATCTCTGTCCCTGCTTTTACCATATCTCCTTTCAGAAAGTAATAGCCTCAGCTTTACTTACTCCTGCTGATCCCCTCACCAGTTCCTCTTGTGGCTGAATCTCACTATATAGGAAAAGGACATCTGAGAATTATGGTTCCAGCTTAGGCATGTGGAAAATAAAACTTGAACCAATACTTGCAAAGGAGCAACAAGGTAGAACCTGGGTCTTGCTGCCAAGGAGCAACCACACAAGACCTGAACTATTTCTCCCCGGACAGTGGACTAAGAAGGAAGACATTGTACCTCCCATAAATGCTGCCACCTCCATCTCTGTTTCTTTTTTTTGGGGGGGGTCCGGTCATGGGACCTGAACTCTGGGCCTGAACGCTGTCCCTCAGCTCTTCAGCTCAAGGCTAGCGTTCTACCCCTTGAGCCACAGCACCACTTCCAGCTTTTTCCTTTTTTTTTTTTGCTTATGTGGTGCTGAGGAATTGAACCCAGGGCCTCTGTCATGCAAGGCAAGCGCTCTACCACTGAGCTACCTTCCCAGCCCTCCATCTCTGTTTCTTTGGCTGAATGTATACCCTGATAAAACACTGTACTTTTTTTTTTTTTTTTACTTGGGTTGGGAGTTTTCCTTTGCCATTCCCTTCAGCTTGGAGCTCTGTTGTTCTCTCTGCCTTTTTCAAAGGCTACTGAAACAGGCAAACTGAGATAAATATCAGTCACTCATCCAGGGACCCAAGTTCCTCTTCCATCATCAGAGATAGGGACTGAACTCAGTTCTATTTGATTCTAAGACTACTTCTCTTTTAGCATCCCTAACCTAGTCTGCATTCAATGTGAGAATTAGGCAGGAAATAAATAATACATGTCCAACACAATAAAAACATTTTTAAAAAACGGTGCTGGGAAGGTGGCTCAGTGGTAGAGTGCTTGCCTAGCATGCATGGGTTCAATTCCTCAACACTGCATATGCAGAAAAAGCTGGAAATGGCGCTGTAGCTCAAGTGGTAGAGTGTTGCCTTCAGCTGAAGAGCTGAGGGACAGCACCCAAGCCCAGAGTTCAGGCCCCATGACCAAACAAACAAACAAAAACCATAAAGCTTATGTCCATTGTGATGGTACACACCTATAATCCCAGAACTTGTGAGTCTGTCTCAGGAGGATTGTGAGTTCCAGGCCACTCTGAACTAGAGTGAGACTCCAACACCAACAATAAAAATCCCATAAAGTACAAGTTTCTTTGGCCTTCCAACTGGCTGATGCATTTGAGTGCTGAGCTGAGTAGCCTCAGATTGTTCCTGTTGAGATTTCTTCCAAGAGGGAAAGAAAATTTTATACTTGAAGCTTTTGGGTTTTTTTGTTTTGTTTTGTTTTGTTTTTTTTGGGTCCGGTCGTAGGGCCTGAACTCTGGGCCTGGGCGCTGTCCCTCAGCTCTTCAGCTCAAGGCTAACGCTCTACCACTTGAGCCACAAGGCCACTTCCGGCTTTTTTCTTTTTGCTTATGTGGTGCTGAGGAATCAAACCCAGGGCCTCTGGCATGCAAGGCAAGCGCTCTATCACTGAGCCACCTTCCCAGCCCCTGAAGCTTTTGTTTTGATTCTTTTTATATCAATAAAACTAATCTCCATGCTTCCCAGTGTTTTCTAAATTGTGGATGGTACATATGGAAAATGCTAGCATGTATGCATTTATAGGGCACCTGCGAATAAATGCCACATTAAGAAAGTCTACTTAAAAATGGAGGGACAAAAGGTGAACAAATGCAGTAGTACTTCTCACTAGACGCTATGTTGAAAATGAGCTATACAGATTGTGGGCAGGGATGGGAGGGGGAAACGGAGAGAGTGAGAGAAGAGATAATACTCTCCAAAAAGAAATGTATTCTTAACATGACTTATGAAATGGCAATCTCTCTAATCTGGCAATAATAATAAATAATAAAAACATGTAAGTATAAATATATAATAAAAATAATAAATAATAAAACTGGCAAATATCTCTAATCTTTCCAATAATAATTTTAATTTAAAAAAAAGTCTACTTAAAAGCTAAGCATCAGGAAGTGGCGCTGTGGCTCAAGCGGTAGAGCGCTTGCCTTGAGCTGAAGAGTTGAGAGATAACGCCCAAGCCCAGAGTTCAAGCCCCACGACCGGGAAAAAAAAAAAGGAAAATAAACTAGGTGGAAACACAAAAAAATAAAAAAATAAAGCTAAGCATCATTGGCTCATGTCTGTAATCTTAGCTGTTCAAGAGGGTGAGATCAGAGAATCACAGTTCAAAGCCAGGCAAGGAAGGAAAGTCTATAAGACTCTTAACTCCAATTAAGCAGCAAAAAAGCTGAAAGTGGAGGCATAGGTATAAGTGATGGAGCACTGACCTTAAGCAAAAGAGCTTAGGGACAGAAACTAGGCCCTAAATTCAAACCCCAGAAACACACACACACACATACACATACAAACACGCAGACAAAGTTTACTTAGGACTTTCCACTACTCATATGTTCTTTATGGTACATATGAAAAGAAAGAAAACCCAAAACATTTAGGAAGACAATAAATATTTCACTAGAACAAAACTTTCCAATAACATGTTCTAAAGTGTTTCTGTGAGATACATTTTCTTCTATAAACATACTTTTTATATTAGGTCTTATGCTTCAAATGGTTACAAAACATCCCTGATCATGTTTTTTTCCCTAATTATGCTCTCTTCAAATCCATGATCATCTCCGTTGACAAGAACCCTTGCACAAGTAGACACTGTGAATTACAGCAAAACCCATAATTTTCCTCCAACTGTCAGAAATGCCTTTCTTGTCCTAATGGAATTAGGAGCCTTAGAATTTTCCCTGACAAAGAATGCAATTGTTCTGCAAATCTAACAGCTCTGCTTTTTCTTTCATTGGCCACATGCAATGTTGAATTTCTTGTTAAAAAAACAAAGGGCATTGTGATAAAATTGTTAATTTTCTTCAGGTCAAGCATATTAAAATTATGATGGAGTTTTCTTAATATATACACTGATATACTGTTCTTTGTTATGTCAACTTTTTTCTAGGTTTCAAATAATAATTCCAATAACTTGGTCCACTGGCAAATCATTTGTAATTTCACTCCTGTGTAGGTACTTGAAACCATAAATGTTAACACATACTAATACAGGGTTGAGTTTCCCAAGACCTTCTTCAACCTCAGAGATGTGTTCTCAGAATGTAGAACAGCAGTTAGACTCATAGTTACAGTTTATTATAGTGAATGGGCCCTGATTAAACTCAGTAAGACTTGAGGAGAAACCAGGGTCAATCTCTCATTGTCCTCCAGCAGAGTCACCTGACCCTGCGAACAGTAATCTGCAGGTCCAAGGGAAAGTGTTGCCAACTAGAAGGCCAGTTAAGTAGAGGCCACTCACATAGGGATGCAGAGCCTGTGTGGAGATGACCTGTGTCACCCAGGCTCCATCCCAGCTCACACCACCACCACCCCCACTCCTAGGTCAAACTGACCAGCACTGCCCAGAGCCTCAGGCTCAGGAAAACATTACTGTCAGGTAAGATATTCCAAGGGCTCAGGGACTACTTCCCAGGCCCTATTCTGGGTCAGGCCATTTGGATTGGGGAGGGAGAATCTACCCAGGCATCCTGGATTCATTGTTTACTGCACACACATATTTTCATGCAGTCCTTCAAACTTTTCTTTTTTCTCTTACTGAGGGCCTTATGCTTTCAGCTTTTTCTTCTGTACCACTTCAGCCACACCCCCAATCCAGATTTCTTTTTTTGTTGGCTAATTGGAAATGGAGTCTATAGCATTTGACCTGCCCAGTCAAACTTCAAACCCAGATCTTCAGATCTGAGTCTCCTGAGTAGCTAGGATTATCAACATGATCCACCAATGTCCAATTTTTTCTTTGAACTTTTAATTAAGATCGTCAGAGACTCAAAAATGTCCTTTTAAAGTCATTTTGAAGTATAAAAGAAACCTACAAAGTGAGAGCAATTGTTAATTTTTAACATTTTACTTTTTAAGCTCCTGAGCTCTTGACACACTTGTTCTGTTCTTCTGTTTCTTCATGCAGTGTTGAGAACAGCTGGGTCTTTGGGGCATCAGTTCACCATTTTTTTTTGGGGGGTCTGGTCGTGGGGCCTGAACTCTGGGACTGGGCACTGTCCCTCAGCTCTTCAGCTCAAGGCTAGTGGTTTGAGCCACAGCGCCACTTCCAGCTTTTTTCTTTTTGCTTATGTGGTGCTGAGGAATCGAACCCAGGGCCTCAGGCATGCAAGGCAAGCGCTCTACCACTGAGCCACCTTCCCAGCCCCTAGTTCACCATTTTGATCAAATTGTGTGTCGTAGAATTCAATCTTCAAGGAAACGGTGGCATCTAGTATCTGGTAAGTGAGTGGAAGAACGTGTTGTCCAAACCTCAGGACCTTTGGCATGAACTTGTGATGTCTGACTCCTGTTGTCCTTTCAGTCAGCCGTGAGAATAGACTTCCCCAGTGTGGTTACAGACCTTAGTGGAATCCATGTGCTCCTTAACCTCTGCCTACCTTCTCTCTGGGATTCTGTGGTGCTGCTGGCTGACTGTACTTGCAGGGGCCTGTACATTCAGTGCTCTGCAGAAATATACGTTTTCTGAGCTCGCAGGTTAGTTTTGGTTCTGTGTCATCCTGAGGTTTGTTCAATGTATCTGAGGATTGTTTGGAAGTGACAACTTTTATATCTGATCTTTCAGCCTAAAACTTAGTTATTGATCATTTCCATGGGAACTAGTGAAACAGAAAAAATCTGCAATTTGAATGAAATATTTTGGTTTTGCTTATTAAACTTTGAAATTCACTTCTTGCTTGGCATTCATGGCGCATTACCTGTAATCCTAACTACCCAGATGTCTGAGGGTTACAGTTCAAAGCTAGTCCAGGAAGGAAAGTTCATAAGACTCTTACCTCCAATTAACCATCAAAAAGCCAGAAATGGAGGTGTGGCCCAAGTGGTAGAGTGCCAGCCTTGAGAGAAAAAGCTAAGGAACAGTACCCAGGCCCTGAGTTCAAGCCCCAGTAACTGGCATACACATGCATGCACATGTGCGTGCACACACACGCACACACGTGTGCACACACACACACTTCTTGAGTTCTGCTTGAAAGTGACGTAACAGAGTTCATGAAAAAAACTTTGTCCCTATAATCCTACCTACTCAGGAGACTGAGATCTAAGGATCAAGATTTGAAGCCAGCCAAGGCAGACAAATATAAGAGACTAACTCCATTTAACCAGCCAAGAGCTGGAACTGGAGGTATGGCTCAGGGGGTAAAGCACCACACTTGAGCAGAAAAAGTTTCTTGAGTTAGGCTTGTGGCACTTGCCTAGCATGCACCAGACTATGGGTTTAATTCCTAGCCCTTAAATGAACCTGTTTGCATCTTATTTTGCAATGACAGACACTTGCTGAAGACCTAACATTCTCCTGCCAATAGCCTAATGGTCACCAGGTGTAGGTTAAGTGCTGCAGACCTCCCTGGCAACCCTGCTTCCTGTATGGTTTTCAGGACATAGGATTTTTGGACCAAGTAATCAAATTGGATGGGGCCTAGAATACAGGTGTGAGATCACCCTGGGTATATTCATTACCCATTAAAATAGCAGACACTTTTTGGAGTACAGCATTTAATGATTCTGATGATATTCAACTCTAATGGAAAATTTTACCATTATGGTGGGAAAATAGCTATAAAAATTAAATCTTTCAAAATATGCAATACAGTCATAATAGCCCTTTGTACCTACAGGTCTTCTGCCTTTCAAAGAATATATATATATATATATATATGCATATATATGTGTGTGTGTATATATATATATATATATATATATATATATCATTGAGAAGGGAGTTTTGAGCTCAGGGGTTCAAGTTTTCTGAGCAGGGCTCTACTACTTGAAGCAAACACAGCATTTTCTGCCTTAGTTATTTTGCAGACAGTCTCTAACACTTTTTGTCAGGGCCAGCCTCAAACCAGACTTCCATCTTCATATTTATGCGTTCTGCAAAGTACAGTATAGCTGGAATTACAGGCAGGAGCCATGACATCAGCCAGTTTAGTGAAGAGCCACAGTGAAGTTTAGGCTGGGGAAGGGTAAAGGGGAGAATACCCAGAAATGGACGTTATCAAGTTACCCCTGCAGGTGACCCAGGTGAGGTCAAGAGAGAAAACCTGGGGCTGAGTTCAGTGTGTCTGGGCGGAGTGGCGGGCGGCGGGGGAGGGGGCGGGGAGAAGCTGGCCCCGTGGGGAAACGGGAAAGAACGACTTGCATTCCCAAGTGCAGAACTAAGATCTTGACACCAGAGGGCGCTGTGGCCTAAGGCACGGGCTTCCTACAGTCCCAACTTCGTACGGGCAAGACCCAAGACTGAGGCCCTGCTCTCAGCACACAAGGCATCAGGCCACCTCGATATTACCTCTGGTTATTTGACTTACTTTTTCCAGACAAAATGTGAGGTGTTTGGGGCAGGGGAGCAGGTGCTGTAGGGCACAGACAGTAAAGACCTGCAGCTTTAGAGCCCAAGGCAAAAGCACTCACTGGTTGTCAAACATCAGCAACTCCTTGAACATATGAGAAACTTAGTCTTGAGACCCATTGGCACCTACAGATCCTGGGGCGACTAGAGTGATCCTGAGGCCGTTAGTACTGTGATTCACAGGCTGAGAAAGCACTGCCTGATGTCCTGAGTCTCAGCAGGGGATGAGGCCAGAAGAACTTGGCCCCGACAGAAAGAAAGGGGAACTGGGGGGGAGCTAGAGGAGGCGCCCTGTTGTAGCAGGCGTTAGCCAAGAGGCCAGCCAAGCAGAGAGAACAATTGTGTCAGGCCCCAGAAGAGGAAGAGCTTTCTCTTATTAATCCCCAGTTCCAGGGGGCATTCCACAGAGGGGAAGCATGCTTTCCCGGTTCCTCTCTAGGCAGAATTTAGGGTTTGAAAGATGCTGTCTTCCATACAAATTGTTCCGTAATAGTTAATAATTCATTCATTTCCTACTACTTATTAATCAATACATAGATAGCTCCTCCAATCAGAGTTTCTGACTAGCACGCGATGTCCAGACTTCCTATTCTGAATTAATCATGATAGTAACTGCCATCTGCCTAGGCCAACTCCGGACCAGGCCGGCCGCCAAGTGCGTTATGTGGACCAGCTCTTCCATCACCACCATACATATCTGAGTGGGGTGCTCTTATCATCCTCATTTTGCTGAATAAACTGACCAAGAGAAAGCTAAGTGACTTACCCAAAGGCGCTGGGTATGGTCTGACCCAGGCCCCTGCCCTCCTGCAGAGCAAGCAAGACCCGAATGTTTTCCTGGGTCTTGGAGTGATAGAGTTCCAACTCAAGGGATACTTGGCCTGGGAACATGGAGACTTTTACCCTGTGCCAATGCCTACTTTCTGTTATACATTTGGAAGTACTCAAATAGCTCCTGGCTCAAATTTCTATCTTGAAAGTTCCCTGGGGTTCTGGAACTCTAGATCAGAATCACTGAGCTAATTCATCCTTCTCTCTCCCCTCAGCCCTCATGCTTTCTCCCCCACACTCATTCTGCAGACAGGTGTATGGAAGCCTGCAACAGGGGCTGGGCAACCAGGGAGACAGCACAGCAGAAGCAGCCTTCAGGAGCCCCCTCAAAGCATCCCCTGAGATCGTAGAACTGGAAGAAAGTTCCCTGTTCCTTGGATCATTATCCTCTTCTCCACCCTTTCCTCTCCTTCCCTAAACTCCCTTGCTATTTTCCTTCTCAAACAAGTACTGCAGGGGATACAGGGACAAATAAGTACTTTGTGTCTTTTTGCTTCTCCTAGGTAGATGCAGGCTCTGCCACATGTCCTGCCATGATTAAATTATCTCCAATTCCAGGCTTGTCCAGCAGAGGTCATTGCAGCCACACTCACTTGTCCACCCACTGGCCTTGAAGGATGGAAGGTGTATCCCCTGCACACATACACACACCCACCACACGGTCTTCCATCCCACCCTTCTCCCCCATTAGCCCTCAGTGGTCTGGACTGGGAAGAGCTGCTTGCACCCTGGAGAGCATGATAGTTTAGCAGCTCTGTGTGGGCATGGCTGTGCTTAGGGCATATTTATTACATCCCAATGGTATTGAGCAAACACAGGCAGCCTCTCTGGCTTACTCAGCTCTAAAAGGAAGTCAGGAATCTTGGTGAGAAGTCTCTAGGGGTTAGGGGAGGGAACGTGGCCCAGGAGACAATCCTGTTCCAAGTCAGGAGGTCCTCTGTCCTTTGTTGCTGACTTTTAGCAACTAACTGGTACACAAACCAAACTATCAGTTAAAATGTGTTTAGCAGAAATTATTCTTAACATTGCTGTACTCCAACTTCTATAATCCTAGCTACTCAGAAGACTGAGGTTCAAAGCTAGCCTGAGCAAACAAATCCAAGAGACTCTTTTTTTTTTGGGTCCGGTCATGGGGCCTGAACTCTGGACCTGAGCGCTGTCCCTCAGTTCTTCAGCTCAAGGCTAGCGCTCTACCACTTGAGCCACAGCGCCACTTCTGGCTTTTTTCTTTTTGCTTATGTGGTGCTGAGGAATC
>NW_012267249.1:3029589-3037853 GCF_000151885.1 Dipodomys ordii | reverse complement strand
GGAGTCTCACGGTCTCTCCTGCCCGGGCTGGCTTTGAACCGCGATCCTCAGATCTCAGCCTCCTGAGTAGCTAGGATTACAGGCATGAGCCACCAGTGCCTGGCTAAAAAGAGAATGTTTTTATTTGTTCACTATGTTTACTATGTATTTCTTTAGTGCATTGTAATAAAATTGTTTTTATTTGTTCACTATGTTTACTATGTATTTCTTTAGTGCATTGTAATAAAACATACATATAGGTATGTATATGTAATATATTTATAATGTATATTATATTTATAATGTATATGTATGGGTATATGTGTGTAAAAATGCCCAAGACCCATGAAAATCCTCAAGCTAAGTATAGTGGTTCATACCTGTAATTTCAGCTCTGGGGAGGCCAAATGAATGTGAAGGTTTGTGAGTTTGATGCCACCCGGGGCTACATAATGAGATTCTGTCTCTAACAATGAAAGAAGAGAAAGGGAGGAACAAAGGAACACAGAAGAGGAAAATAAGCAAAAAAGAATGAGCAGGAGTTCCAGAGAGGAAGAGGACCCTACCTCAAGCTCCACCTCTCCCCCAAAATAAAGTCAAAATAGGATATTGGAGGGAACCAGGACATGAGGTAAGAGAACTTACAGTTACTTGTAGATTTGGAAAAAGTACTAGCTTTGGCTTTAGGTGACATGGTACATTATTGTAAGTAATTAAACGTGTAAAATTCATGAACCAGTGGAAAGAGTGTCACAAACCAGCAATAAATACTGTCTAATTTTGCTGGCCCCAAACCCCCTGAAAAAGAATTAGCTAAATTTGTAAGTACTTCCAAACAAACTCTTGTTAAAATAGTCACTTAGACCTTGGGTGTTGGTGGCTCATGCCTGTAATCCTAGCTACTCAGAAGGCTGAGAACTGAGGACTGAAGTTCAAAGCAAGCCTGGGCAGGAAAGTCTGTGAGACTTTTATCTCCAATTAACCACAAAAAGCTGAAAGTAGTCATGGCTTAAATGGTGGAGGGCTAGCCTTGAGCAGAAAAATTCAGGGAAAGTGCCCAGGCCCAGCTCTCCCCGCCAAAAAAAAAAAAAAAAATCAGAGACCTGAGTTTGCTTTGAAAAGCACTAACTTTTACTGAAATAGCTGCATAGAGCCAGGCACTTAGTGGATCATGCCTGAAAGCCTAGCTACTCAGAAGACTGACATCTGAGGATCACGGTTCAAAGTCAACCCAGGCAGAAAAGTCAGTAAGACTCTTATCTTGAATTAGCCACCAAAAAGCCAGAAATAGAGCTGTGATTCAAGAAATAGAGCAGTAGCCTTGAGCAAAAAAGCTAAGGGACAGCACCCAGGCCCTGAGTTCAAGCTCCTGTACACACAGGAAAGAAGGCAGGAAGGAAGGAAGAAAAGAAAAAGTTCCTTGTCAAAATTTTGGAATGATTGCCTTCACAAATTACCATCATTGTATTTGTGCAACCATTACAACTGAAATCTTACTCAAGTGACCTAACAACAGTTTTCTTTTCTGTCACAAGGGAATGGAATTGCTGAAATTATGTAAGAGGGCTTGGACTTCAATAGAATTTTGTCACATTAAGTATTTCCAAATATGAACAAAGCCCTTATTTTCAGGAAGTTCATGGTTACAGTGGTCTGCAGTTACTATGGGTTCCATGACAAGAATCTGGTTACCAGGCACAGATCCAAATTTTGTGGAAACTTATGGCTTATGCAATTTGAGGGGAGAGGTGGAGGTTCTCTTTAAGAAAAAGTGTAGAGGTGAGATAGGTTGCTCACACCTGTATTGTGGAAACAGGAGGATTATCAGTGCAAATAAGAACTGGGTGCATGGCTTAGTGGCAAAACACTTTGTTAGTAAACACAAGATCTGAGTTCAAACCTCAGTACAAAGTTATAAATCAGTACTATAGGAGACAGCATTATTGGGCTTAAATCCTCACCCCCTCCTGTGTCTACATCTTTACCCTGTGGCAGTTCTACCATAGACTCTAAGCTTGGTCATGTGACTTGTTTGGCCAATGGAATTGGGCAAAATGACAGCTTGAGTCTGGGTCTTGTCTGCTGGTACCATTCATCACCATGATGGTGAGCACACTGGTCCTAGCAGAAAAATGGATTCATGGATCAGAGCCATCCAGGGGACCCAGCCCAAGTTACATGGCTCCTAGTTTCATGCTGCAGATACGCAGACCTGAGGTTATAAGCCCCGAATCTGAGGGCAACACGTTACACAGCAGTGTTGTACAATGGATAATAAATGCAGATTATATAATGTTAAGGCATATTTATAAAGACAGAGTAAGCTGACAAATAGCTCAAAAATGATCAAATCTGGAAAAGCACCTTACATTCTTCTTACTTGCCTATCTGAGAGATCTCTGTCATTTCCTCAATTTTTGGCTCTATTTTCTTTGGTTCTTTCTTCATAAATGACAATAGCTTTGTAATTTTGCGTTCTTGGAGAGAAAGGTAGTTTATTAAAAAATAAAATAAAAAGAAAGAACATTTTTCACCCTGGTAATCTAGAAGTTTCTTCTAAATTCTCAAGATGCTGTTGGGCATGGGTAAATGTTTAGGTTGTGAAAACCTCTGTCAAGTTTCTTCAGGCCATTTTAAGTTTTCTTGTGCACTGACTAACCCTAAATCCCTTTTAATGACTCCTCATTATCCAGTTTGTCAGCCCCGTCCTTTTGAAGTAGTGCATTATGTGTTTTATGCTTCCTTAGTCAGCTCAGTCATTTCTGCCTCATCAGCAAAACGTCTTGAACTATTTTTCCCAATATGCCTCCTGCCATAGTGCTTCTGTTGATATTACCAAGGCCTTGGGAGCCTCTCCATGTCTGCTGTTTCAGTGAGCCCCTTCTTACCAAGCTACTGCTTGTCAACAGTCAGGACCATTTACGTTTGACCGCTACTGCTTTCATCATTTATTTCTGGAGCTTTTATTTCATATTCTATTAAGTTTTAAATACTTCATGCCAGTCGTTCGCCACATTCATTTAGAGATGACAGAACTGTGAAGGTAACCTGATGGCATCTTTCCCAGTTAGAAATCTGCAATTTCTCCATTGTTTAATTAAAAGATGTCTCTCATTCAGAGAGACTATGACCACTGGAAGCACAGCAATCTCCTAACACTTTCTAATCTTTATTATTACTATGATCCTCTTCCTTCTCCTTCTTCTTTTGGTTGTTCTGGGGTTTGAGTTCAGGGTATAGAGCTTGCTAAAGGATGCTCCACCATTTGGGTCATACCCTCAGCTATTTTTTCTTGCTTTTATTTATTTTTTAGATAGGTTCTGACTTTTTTTTTCAGAACTAGTCTGAACCATGATTCCCCTATCTATACTTCCCATATAACTAGGATAAGAGGTGTATACCATCATGCCTGGCTTATTGATTGAGATAGGGTCTGGCTATTTTCCTGGGATGGCTTGGAACTTCAATCCTCTTGATCTCTACCCCCATAAGAAAGTGGCTGACAGAAAGAAAGAAAGCAAGGAAAGAGAGAGAGAGAGAGAGAGAGAGACAGGAAGGAAGGAAGGAAGGAAGGAAGGGAGAGGGGGAGGGAGGGAGGGAGGGAAAGAAAGGAAGGAAGTAGGAAAGGGAGGGAGGGAGAAAGAAAACAAGCAGGCTGGCAAGCAGTCAAAGAAAGCAAACAAGCAAAGAAAGGCAAGCAAAGAAAGAAAGCACCGAAGAAAAGAAGGAAGGCAAGCAATGAAAGAGAGAAAGCAAGGAAGGAAAGCAAAGGAAGAAGGAAAGCAAAGAAGGAAAAAGGAAGCTGGATTATAGGTAGGAACCACCATGCCCAAGGACAACCTTGACTTTTTTTTGTGGCTGTTGATCTAGTATCAAATTATGTACCACCTTTTTTTGTCTGCACCTTTCAGTAAAAACAGGAATATTTTTTTAGCACCACGCTCTAACCAACTGAGATAACTGGCCAGTTCTAAGGAGTTTTTAGATCTCTACCATGTCTTCAAACCCCAGAACACTCTTCAATATATTGAAGAGTGAGTGAGTGAGTGAGTGAGTGAATCTCCTGAGAGGCATCTGTGTCTCCTCTCCACAAGTCTCACCACTGCCAAAATGGGTGACCGCCAGCAACAGCTCCCAATCTGCTGTGGCCTCCCCTCCACCCTGCCACATTCCCACCCACATTTCCTTTGTACTAAATCTGGTCTCCATTTATAACCTCTTTTCCATTAAGAAAGAGCCAACCAAGCTTTTAAAAAATCCTCCCCAGCCCTCAGCCTTTTTTGATACAACACATAAGATCTCTAACTCAAAGTCTCTGCTCAACTTCATCTGCTGTTGCACTCTTAATATAGTATGATTTGATTTTGTGTCTTATTTTTATTCCCCTTAGACCATGAATCCCAACCTCAATCTGAGACTCAGACTTACCCTACATGGGAGCAGGTGCACCTTCCATGCATCTAGACTTGCTGGGACTGAATGGTGATGCTTCCCAGCCCCTCTCCCTCCCCTGTACCCAGCAGCATTCTGCCAGCGGTACTCCTGCTTGTCATTTCCCCAATCTCCTGACATTTCTCTCCTTTAGCAGCTCCTAGGCTAAGCCACTGCCTTCTCTCACCTAGACCAACCTGCTGGTGTCATGTCCCAGTCTCTGGGACAGTCCGCCATTAGGATGCACATGCCATGACATCACCGCCCGGATGGAAAACTTCCCAGGCCTCCAATGCTCCTGGGGTGAAGCCCCGAGTCACCCCCATGCTTTATGTGGCTACCTGACTAAACCCCTGTCCACAAACTTACCTCCTAACTTGGGACATTGTGATTGGGGTACTGTGGAAGGTAGCCTGGGCATAAATTTGCGAGACTGAATCTCACCACATGCTGGCTACAGTAGCATGTGCCTGTCGTCCTCAGTGACTTGGGAAAGCACAAATTAGAGGATCAGAGTCCAGGCAAAAAGTGAGACTTTACCTCAAAACAGCAAACAGGAGGCCCTGAATTCCCCCAAAATGGAAAAAAATAATTCCTCTGGAAAGCCTTCCTTGACCACTCTCCACCCCCCCCAAAAAGCTATCTGCTTTGTTCGTGTGTGTGTGTGTGTGTGTGTGTGTGTGTATGTGTGTGGGGGGTGTGCATGTATGTGTTAAGGCAGAGTCTCACTCTGTATCCAAGGCTGTTCTTGAACTTGAAATCCTGTGCTGTCTTTGCCTTTTGAATGTGGGGATTACAGGCATTCACCTATGACATCAGCCCTATACCTTTCCTTCTTGACACTTATCAAAACCAGAGATAGCATTATTTGTATAATTGGTGATTCTGTGTGCATTGCTCCCACCAGCCTGCAAACTCTATGAGGCAAGCCATCTATTATGACCCATCTGTGGTCCTTCCTGCGAGCGCTCTGGGTCCTGCTCTGAGCACTTGCTATCTATCACCTGGCTCCTCACAGGAATGCTGGACGACAGATACTGCAACTAAACAGCCCAGCGGTGCACAGCTAGTCCGTGATGCCACCTGGATTTGAAGCTGAGCTGTTCCAGTCATGGAGCTCATTGCCTTCCATGTCTGTCTTGATTCCCTCTAGACTCCCAGCCCTCCACACAGACCTCACACTGGAGTTCAGGAAGCCTGGGCTGGGTGTACAAGAAGCACTCCCAGCCGGGCGCTGGTGGCTCACACCTGTAATCCTAGCTACCCGGGCAGGAGAGACCGTGAGACTCCTATCTCCACTAAACCACCAGAAAACCGGAAGTGGCGCTGTAGCTCAAGTGGTAGAGTGCTCGCCTTGAGCTGAAGAGCTGAGGGACAGTGCCCAGGCCCAGAGTTCAAGCCCCACGACTGACAAAAAATAAAATAAAATAAAAAAATA
This sequence comes from Dipodomys ordii, assembly GCF_000151885.1. Classification (NCBI taxonomy): domain Eukaryota; kingdom Metazoa; phylum Chordata; class Mammalia; order Rodentia; family Heteromyidae; genus Dipodomys; species Dipodomys ordii. The sequence continues at coordinate 3,032,005 of NW_012267249.1, read as the reverse complement.
AAAGAAGCACTCCCAAGCTCAACTCTGAGGACCAAACACTGCAGAGACAAAACCATGGGGCTTCCCCCTAGCAAGCTTCTAATGCCGGCTAGGAAGAGACACATTCCTGCCTGAGTGACCTAGAAAAGATTCCTAAAAGAGGTAGTTCTTCATGTCACTCAGAAATAAGGAGCATGGGGCAAGGGAGGCCAGAGTTTGGGGGAACAGAGTAAAAGCTGGCAGCGCAGTGTACCTACAATGCCAGTGCTAGGTAGGGAGCTGAGGGTGGGGCAAGTCTGAGGCCGGCCAGTCTAAGCTCCAAAGAGGATAGGACTCACAGGCTAGGAAGAAGAGGGCAGAGCCGGGCAGGAAATACCGAAGTGGCCTGGGCTATGAGTAGCTATGAAGAAATTCTGAATTGAAGAAGCTTAGCCAATTTCTTTCCTGCAGACTGTCTCAGAACCCTTAGCATGTTAAAGTCTGGGGTTGCAAGACAGAGATTTATGGGCAACATTTCTGAAATGGTTTGTAAACTTGACAACACACTCATTAGATAGGGATAGAAGGCGGGTGAAATTGCATGGGCAAGGGGACAGAAGTCCCAGATGCCCAGTGGAGGAATCCTGAAGACTGAGAGCAGGTGGTGGCACAGGCCTGGGAGGCCTTCCATGTGGGATAGATCTGAGGAGGAGAGAAAGGAGACTAATGCTCATGCCCGGCACCCATGCTCCACACTGTGGTTGCGTGATATGTACATTTGTGCATGACTCAGTGACAGTCATAGTTCCAGCCAGCTCTGCCACCACCGTGTTGGGTTGTCTGAGCAGATCACTCCCCATCTCTGGGCCTTGATACCTCATATGCCAAGATGATTGGTACCATTCCTCTAGCTCCTAATCCCTCCTCTCAGTTCCTAGGCATGCCAGCCCCATGCCAGGATGCAGAATCCCAGCGAGGCTCCTTCCCTAAGGAATTTGGGGAACTTCCTGCCCTGTATCTGACAAACCAGCTTCATCTCCTCTCCAGTCTCACAGCAGCTGGGCCATGCCTTTAGTCTCCAAGTATTGAGCTGAAGCGGGATCTTCTTTGAGGTGCACCTTGGAAGGTGGGCACAGCAGTGATTCCCCTTCTCCAAAGTTCTCACCCCAGGTGAGACTGGAATCAGGTCCTTCGACACCAATATCCAGTTCCTACCCAACCAGAGCAGGGCTGGTGGCACAATCTGGCTTCAGTGCAAGTCCAGCATGATTCTTCCTTCTGTTACCACCCGGCCGTGTCACACGGTGCAAATCATTTCAGTTCTCTCATCCATAACAGAGGCCTATGAGTACTGAGCCCCAGGCTGTGAGGGTGACATAGCACCGTGGGTATCAGGCCTTCTAGCACAATCATTGTCCGTCTCTCCTTGTTCTCCATGCAGTTTCCCACACTCCCATGCATCTTCTTGTCCTTGCTTCCAGAGCCTTGCAATGAGAGCCCCACACAAAAGTGAAGAAGTGATTTCCTACATTCCTGCCATTCTGCAGGCCTGCAGGATAGTCATGGGGATTGCATTTACTGATATACAATATACTGTAGCAACCTTTCTGGGTGCTTTGCATACACAACTGTTAGAAACCAGAGCAGAACTAGAACTCAGGCAGTCTGACTCCATGGCCCTTATTCCATAATTTATTTTTTAATTTTTTGGTGCTGGTTCAAGGGGGCTTGGACTCAGGGCCTCTTGAAAGAGTGACTCCCACTTTATTCCCCCAGGTCAAGCAAAGCTCCAGGTGCATGCTCACGTGCTTGTCCACAGGCAGGTCTTTCCTACCCTGGCTTAGCTGAAAGCCCCTCGCCTCAGGTAGAGCATTCCATTCTGGGCCTAGCCAAGGGCACCACTTTTGGCCCCCAAGAGACCATAGCCTATTTTTTTATCCTCTGCTTCCTTAAAACCCATATAAGCCTGACCCCAAATCCAGCCCCTCGCACAACCTCCATATCCCCAGGAAGGTCTGTGCCCCTTGCTGGCAATAAACAGACCTAGCCTGTTGAAGATCAAGACCAGTCCATTCCTTTTCCATTCTCCTCCATTTTCCTAACACCTCTCACTCTCTTTTCCACTCAGAGCTGTTGCTCTACTACTTGATCCATACCTCTAGCCTTTTAAAGTTTTTTTCCTGGTTTATTGGAAATAGAGTTTCACCTCAGACCTCAGCCTCTTGAGTAGTTAAATTAAAGGTGCAAGCCCCTGGCACCCAGCTATTTGAGACTGTCTCAAAACGGTCTGGCCCTAATCATGTGGTCCTCTTGATGACAAACATGTTTTACCACACCAGGCCTCACTCCCAATGCTGTTCCAAGTCCACTATAAACTTCTTTTTTTTTTTTTTTTTTTTTGCTTAATACTAGTAGTTGGTCTTGAACTCAAGGACTGGATGCCATCCCTCAGCTTTTT
>NW_012267249.1:3022936-3027856 GCF_000151885.1 Dipodomys ordii | reverse complement strand
AAAAAAAAAAAAAAGAATGACCAAAGAACACAGACTGTAACAGGCCTGGAGAGAGTGGGGGCTCCTCAAGTTTCTATAGACATCGCTGTGGTCTTTAACTCACTCAAATGTTCTTAATATTCAGAATTGAAGACATAGGACCAGAGATGTTTGCTGGCCTGCCTAGGACCACACAGCTCAGCTCCCTGCTCTGCCTTGGAAGGACAGAAGACTTCCACCCTCCTGCTGGGGTCATCTTTAGCCACCAGCTCTGTCCTTCTCATGCCTTGTTAAGTATTTTCTCCTCTTGGTGGTCATGCTATTGTATAATCAATAAACCACCAGCAGAAATAAAAGGCTTCCAGATTTATACACTGCTGACGGCCTGCCTGGAAGCCCCTCCCTTCTGCCCTCCTTAAAGCCCTTCTGGCTTTGCATTGCATCTGCAGGAAATAGCTTGGACTTGGATCTCAGCAATATAGCTTGTTAACTGATCTGAATCCCTGAATTCGTTCAGCTTACTTTGGTATTAAGTAATTACCATATGCCTTGGTGGGGGCAGGGCAGAGTGCGGGGAGGGAAGGTGCCGTGGGGGAAGCGCTGGTAATGGATTTCTTGGGAAGAAACTGACCCAAGGTTGTGAAGTTGTATAAATTATTGCAGCAGAAACTTGCTCCCACAGGCCCCCTGTCCCCAAAGGCTTCCTCACTCCCCTCCATGAAGCTCCAAGAAGCACCAGTGGGTCTCAGCCTGGGTTAGGAGGTCCCCTTACCCACCCGAGATCAGGCAGGCCTTGGAGGGTGCATAGTGCCACATGACACAAGCAGGGCGGGTGGTGCTCACTCCTGGTGGCACCTAGTGAAGACCACATCATCCTGGGAGATAGAGCAGCCCCACAACCTCCCTGTCCCCAGAAACCCACAGTTCTATCACAGCCCCTCTCATACAGCCATGAAGGTTCTTGACACATGGATCTCTCTTCCTGACTCTTCAAGGGTGTAGCCCCAACTTGATGTCATGCCACAGCAGATGGGTACACTGTTGTCTTCTCTCTTCCTACACCAAATGGGATCTGTTTTTGGCAAAATAATGACATACTCCATTCTAGCAGCAGTGGGGGTAACCACACTCTGACCAAGGGACAAGAATAGAGATGGGTGAACAACTTTGGTGGGTCCTTTCCTGGGGAGGGGGCCCGCCACCTGCTAAGATTTGGACATGGTGGCGTGCCCCTAATACTGCCAGAGATACCAGATAAAGAGCCTGGGTCCCTGGTGCCCTGAAGCTATCATCAGCTTTGAATTATTTGCAAGAGACAATAAAACCTCTTCTCTTCTCTTCTCTTCTCTTTTCTTTTCCTTTCTTCCTTCTTTCCTTCCTTCCTTCCTTCCATCCTTCCTTCTTACTTTCTTTGGACCAGTTTGGGGCTTGAACTCAGGGCCTGAGTACTGTCCCTTAGGTTTTTCACTTAAGTCTGGCAATCAACCACTTGAGCTTCTGGCTTTTTACTGGTTAGTTGGAAGTTAAGGGTCTCCCAGATTTTGCTGCCTAGGCTGGCTTTAAACTGTGATCCTCAGATCACAGCCTCTTGAGTAGCTAGGATTACAGGTATGAGCCATCTAGACCCAACTTCTTCTTCTTTTTTTTAGATCTTCCTGCAAGCCTAACTTCATGATTGACACTTAGCAAGTGCTCAATAAATTATGGTTGACTTATTAAATCAATTACAAAAAGAGAAACCCTCAATTCAAGCATTTAACACATCAACTGTTTGCCTACTCCCTCTCAGCTCTCCTTGACATGCAGATGATATTGTTAATAGCAGTATAATTAGAACTGAAATAGAACTTTTATATCCAACATTTTTCCTGTAATAGTAATTATATAATAAACATTTTCCATGTAAAGTCATATTATCATCGTTGCAAATGGGTGTGTAACTTTCCACTGGAGAGATCAACCAGAATTTACATAATGAGTCCCTTATTGCTTAAAATATGTATTTCTCGATGTTTCATAATGCCAGAGAATGCTGTAGGAAGTTACTTGTGATTCTGGTTTTCAGCCTCCTCTTTTTGATAATTTATGTGAGAATGGGATTATTGCTTTTGCTTATTTGGTAGGACAGCTTTTACCTTCACCAGCCATTCTGAATATTTTCTGTAATTTCCAATTCTATTCTGAGCAATGTTTGTGATCAGAATAAGAATTACAGTAGCACTTGTCACGTGTCTGCATAACTTCACATGCTTAATTACACATGCACGTGTGTATGCACAAATACACCTGCATGTAAATACACACATGCATGCACATACAATTATCATATGCTTTCCATAGTAAGTGGTAGTTAAAAAGCACAAATCCAGCAACAGTGGCTTACACCTGTAATCCTAAACTGCTCAGGAAGCTGAGATCTAAGGATCACAGTTCAAAGCCAGACCTAGTACACACACATACTCATGGATGTGAATGCACATATGCAGACACAAACCACCACCACCAACCCACAAACTTAGACTCAGGCTAGATTTAAATCTTGGCAAAACTGCTTTCTTTTTTCTTTTAATGCAAAGGCCAGTCATGACGATTTATTATTGTTCAGTTCGGATCAGGTTACAGTGTTGGCACACATAGATTAACATGCTTTTCGAATCTCTACAATTAAACACTCTTTAGTCTTTTTTTCATTCTCAAAGTATGTGCTCTTCCAATGAGCCTTGTCATTCTACTACAGAAATCTATTCTGCTTAACTACATTAGGCTCTAGCATCTGGATTCCATTAAATAAAGAGACATCCTCTTGTACTGTCTAGGTACCAGTGGCTCCTACAATTTAGAAATTAGGATGTAGTCTAGCTGTTTGCTTTCATGATTTCCTTCTGTCACTAACCTTTCTTCCAAGTATAGCGTCTAATACTATAGATGTTTCTCTTGTGAACAAAACTATTCTTTGTTTTTTAAATATGTTTTTATTGTAAAAATAGTGTACAGAGGGGTTACAGTTACATGAGTAAGGTAATAAGTACATTTCCTATGGAGCATTGTTACCTCCTCCTTTGTTTTCCCCCTACCATCCCTTCCCTTCCCACCTCCCCAACTGCTTTATAACTGTGGAACCTTGGGTAAGTGATCCAGCCTCTCTAAGCTTCTTTTCCTTGTCTCTAAAATGAGATCCTAACATTTCCCTCACAGGGCTGCTGTGAAGATTACATGAAAGGCCAGCAGCCGGCATTTCCTGAGCACTTACTAGATGCTGAGCACCATGCTCCCTAAAGCGTTACGTTCTCTGCCTCCCTTACTCCCATGCTTGCCCAAGCAAGCATGCCTTCAGGAGCTGAGCCTCCCAGCTGGGCCGGGGAAGAGGATAGGACCCCTGAGGCTAGGAGCATAAAGATTCACCAGCCCACCCTGCACACAGCTCAGCCATCCACATGTTCAACATGACCTCAAAGGCTCCTTCCAGAAAAATTCTTCTCCCTAGTGAACTCATCGAGCCCCAGCCAAAGTCTCCCAAACAAGTTCTCCAGCCCCATCTCTCTGCTCCCCTCACATATATCCCACAACACAGCCTTCTGTGTAGGCAGGCAGAGAGCAATTCTGTCTTCCCACAGTTGAAAGTTACAAGTGAGAAACCAAAGGCCCCTCCTGATCAATGGAACTGGCACAGTTTGCAGGGCCATCCATTCGGGAGCTGAGCCTCCCAGCCAAATGGAGAATGCAAGACTAGCATTGCTGTCCTCATCCACAGCTACCCGGGAGATGATGGTTCCAAAGGGTAGAAGGCCGTGCTGTGAGGGTCCCTACCCCCAGGCAGCTATGCAGAAGGCCCAGCATCATGCTCACTGGGGCTTCCTGGCCTCTCAGGCTCACCCCACAAAGGCAGGGACAGGATCCAAGAGAAAGCTGCCAAAGGAGCTTTCTATGCCACCCCTGAAATAGCCCAGGTCTGCTCCCAGCCCCTGCTCCGCACCGTCAGGCGGATCCTAGAATAGCTCTTCTGCTGCAAGGTGACCTAGTTAGTGGGTTTCTCTTGTCATACAAAGTTGGCTGAACAAGGCATTCACTTGCCTTGTTCTACCTGATGCAAGCCCACTCAACTCAGCATTGTCCTCCCCACACCCATGCAGTTCCTGGCTCTCCTGATGTTCTGGTAATAAGTAATAATAGATTGTGGCTTCAAAGCAAATCCCCAACATCATCACTCTTCTTTCTCACAGCAGGCTTAATAAGGGAATATTTACTATCATCCCATTTCACAGCTGAGAAAATGAAAGCACAGAGCGGGCAAGCAATATGAGTAAAGATCTACAGCTGGGAGGAGGCAGAGCCAGAAGCTGGCTAGATCATCTGGGAACCTTGGTGGCAGGACTCATGTTATACCTTTGGTGTAACATGGGGTGTCCTGAGCTTCCTGGTTGCCAGGCTCCTCTCTGAGGAGCCTCAATACCTAAGCCTCCCTTCCCTACCCACTGCCCTGAGAAGGATCTTCTCTACACTTGGTTGTAGAACTGGTTGCAGGGGTTGAGATGGAGGACATTACTGTCCACCAGGCTCAGGTTGGAGCTGGGGCTTGAGTTTCAGCAATTATCAGCCCTATGACCTCTGGCAAGTTGCTTTACCTGTTTGGGACTCAGTTTTTGCATCTATAAAATAGAAGTAATAAGCTGGGCACTAGTGGCTCATGCTTGTTAATCTTAGCTACCTGGGAGGCTGAGATTAGGTGATTCTCAGTTGCAGGCCAGTCTGGGCAGAAAACAAGAGGGTGCTCAATTGTCATCCTAGCTCCAATTGGAAGTACAAAATAGGTGGATCAAGGTAGGTAAGAAGTGAGACCCTATCTCAAAAATAGCCAGTGCAGGCGCTGGGAAAGTGGCTCAGTAGTAGAGCGCTTGCCTTGCATGCATGAGGCCCTGGGTTCGATTCCTCAGCACCACATAA
>NW_012267249.1:2988600-3020834 GCF_000151885.1 Dipodomys ordii | reverse complement strand
AAAAAAAAAAAAAAACACAGAGACAGCATCTAGGCCCTAAGTTCAAGTCCTAGTGCCACAACAATCAATCAATATTAATTAATTAATTAATTTCAAAGGCATGTGTTGGGTGGGGTCTTCTGAGAGTACAAGTCTGTCTTCTTTCCAGTCTTGGGACTTGAGGGCAAGAACTTGTCCATCATTGCTCAGTGCTCAGTGGCTGCAAGGCCTGGTTTACCCATTGAGCAGCACAGCACTGCGGCTGTGTCATTGGAATGGCTCAGGCTGGCATAGTCCTCCAGGGCACAGAGAGAGCTAGTTCTACTGTTAAAACAGGAGCCAGGAGAAACAGAAGTCGGAGAAAAAATGACCTGCCACCTCTCTATATATCCTATCCAGCTTCACTGAGGGAAAACAGAGTCTGCCCTGGCTGTCTCTGGTCCCTCTCTCCCTCCCTCCTTGCCAGCCCTCTCCCAACAAGCTTCTGCATCCCCTACACTTCTGAAAGGTCACCCAGGACCTCCACATGACCAAGTGCCTGATCTATTCCCAGTGTTCACCATGCTCCTGGATCTGCTTTCTCCCCTTGTCTCCTTGCTTCTCTCCCTCTTATGTCCAGTTGGCTGCTCTTCCCTTCATAGTGAGGATATGGCTATCATGGGTCAGGAGGCCTCACTCACCCCCACAGCACCCAACACAGGAGGGGGCTGCCCTTTTTTGTAAAAGATTCTGAGTTGTCCATCCACAACCATATGCCAGGGACAGGGCCATGCTGCACTGGATGTGACAGCTGGAGGTACATGTTAGCCATGTTATCCCAGATAGGCTTCATTTGGTGCCTATTACAGCTATGCCATGGGCCTGGCTAGTGAACCAGGACTTGGTAGTGACAGTGGGGATGTGGAGCTGTAAGTGGCTTCCAGAAATATTTACAGTTGACATTGTAGGATTCAGTGAGGATCAGAGGAGAGGAATCAGGTTCAAGGATGACTCCACACACACCTCCTGCCTCCAATCTGACCAGATTTGGGCAGCTGAGGAGAGATGACCCAAAAGGTGCCACCAGACACATCAGACCCTGAGAACAGAAAGGCAAGGCTCTCATTTGGTACAATCACTTGGGACTGGAAAGAAATGTGAGGCCAATCACTCAGCTTCTAGAAGCCTCATCTCTGTCCCTCCCCTCTCACCTCCCCTCTCAGGACTTGGGAAGGGATGGCTGGGACAAAGGCGGTATGAAAATGAAAGCTTGAGCTACTCTTCTGCAACAAGATGACAGGTTTCTCTAACACCATCTGGCTTGGAAAAAGAGGACTCAGCATTGGTGCAAATCCAATGGGGCCTACTGCTCCCCCCCTGCGTACCTCCCACCTCTTCCGGATGCAGTCTACCTGTCCTTGCCTGCTCTCACAAGGGACCAATTTGCCCGCTTTGTCTCTGTATACATTTTCCTTTGCCTTTGATCTATAGATACTCTAGATTCATTTTCAATGACTTACAAGTTATAAACGTGACAAGGCTAGTAATGTCCAACAAAGGACGTAGAAAGAACTTCCATAAAGGAAACATTTGTGTGTGTGTATGCGTGTGTGTGTGTGTACGCACACACGCACATACACACATGCTGGGGTTTGAACTCAGGGCCTCCTGCTCTCACTTACCTTTTTTGCTCAAAGATGGTACTATACCACTTAAGGCACAGCTCTACTTCCAGCTTTTTAGTGGTTAATTGGAGATAAGAGTCTCACAGACTTTCATTGCCAAGCTGGCTTTGAATCATGATCCCCAGATCTCAACTTTTTGCATAGTTAAGATTACTGGCATGAGCCACCAAGGTCCAGCAAGGAAATACTTCTTTCCATCTTTCATAAGCAAAACCGAGGAGAGTGGATGCAAGGCTCCCAGACAGGATCTTGGGATTGGAGTACGGGGCAGTGAGTATGTGAGAGATGGGAACGATCTAGGGGGCCCTACCTCTTCTGCCCAGGTGAGGAGGAGGGCGATGGGAAGATCCTGGTGGAAGCTAGAGAAAAACAGGCTGAGGGGCAAGAGAAGAAAGCTGAGGCAACTGTGAGTATTTTAATGCAAGGTAACCTTGACCTCTACCCATGCAAGCATCAGTAAAACTTGCTTTTCTTGCTGAGGTGTTTCAGGGTCCTGAGGTCTGGGATAAAGTACTGAGCTCTCTTTGAGGTGATCACAGGTTGCTGATAGAGGCTGCTCCTTGGAGCTCTCAATACTGGCTTCCATCTCCAGGTAATCTAAAATGGCTCAGCACAAAGCAGAAAAACAAAGACCTTTTGTCTTGAAACACAATGAATAATGACAGTCCAGTTGTGGTACATGAGTGATCATCCAATGTGACACTGCTTTTCCACGAGACTGGAGCTTTTTGGTGGCAGGTTATTTTTCCTTCTACGTCTGTTTTTCCTGGCTCCTGTCTCATCAATAGAAGTAGCTCTCTCCCTCCAAGGAACATGCCGGCCTGGGCCATTCCAATTTCCCCATCACAACAAAGTGGCTTTGTGGGTTCTGGTGAATGGGTGATGCAGGAGAGAACTTGGTGATCTGATGTGCTAAGTCCTGCCAAGTCCTCACTCCAGGCAGGAGATCCTGATTACATCTCTATACTAGGAAAGAACTGGAGTGTCACTTGCATTGAATTAAAGTGTGTTGAGCAGCCTCTATGGTCAGTGATCCTCTTCTTGAATGACCCATGGCCATTCAAGTTACTAAAGAAAAGGGATCACATTGACTTTCATGCCAAAGATGGACAAAGGAGTCTTCAAGACCATCAGGCACTTGTATCATGCCACCTTCACTGCCATTTTTCAGCATTCTCCAGGGTGGTTCTTTTCATTCTGTGGATTCTCCAGCTCCTGTCCAAGCAAGAGGAGTCTGTGGGCATCACCCCCAGCACCATGCCAAGCCCTGCTCTTCTCTCAGATTGTGCCTTCTAGTGTCCCAGGTCACCCTCCTAAAAGTGAGCCACTTTCATCCCAATTCCATACCCCAAAGGGTATGTGTGTGTGTGTGTCTGTGTGTGTGTGTGTGTGTGTGTGTGTGTGTGTGTGTGTGTGTGCCAGTCTTGGGGTTTAGAGCCTGGGCACTGTTCTTGAACTGTTTTTGCTCAAGGCTAGTGCTCTACCACTTGAGCCTCAGCTCCATTTCTGGCCTTTTGGTAGCTTATTGGATATAAGAGTCTCATAGACTTGTCTGCCTGGGCTGCCTTTAAACCATGATCCTCAGATCTCAGCTTCCTGAGTAGCTAGGATTACAGGCATGAGCCACTGGCACCCAGCTTTCAGGATGTTTTGACACTAGAAAAATGGGTGCCTCGGCAGTTACTCTCAATGGGGACCCTGAGACAGGATGCTGAGGAAGAATCCAATAACTGTTTATGAACAGTTATTTTCATTCAGGATTATTTGTTTCCGGGCAACTACAAAATCTGTTCCTTTTGACCTATATGCCTCTTTCTAGAATGTTATAAAAATAACAACCGAACTATGCTGATGAGAGAAATGTGTTATTAAGCAACCAAAGACCTTTGTTAAGTCTCAAGCAGGAGCTCCAGGCCTTTGGACTGTAGGACTATGTAAAGCTTTAGAGCTATGGCAAGGCATGGTACTTTGTGTTTGTCCAAAATGTTAAAATCAATGGGCACTGAGGCTCGTGCCTGTAACCCTAACTACTCGGGAAGCTGAGATCTGAGGATTCAAGTCAGCCTAAGCAGGAAAGTCTGTGAGACTCTTACCTCTAGCTAACCACCAAAAAAATCTAGAAGTGAAGTTGTGGCTCAAATGGTAGCATGCTAGCCTTGAGCACAGAAGCTCAGGGACAGCACTGAATTCAAATCCCAGGACTGACACCAAAAAAAAAAAAAAAAGGAAGGAAGGAAATGTTAAAGACAAGTTTTCTGTATCTGAATCTCTTACATTTTATCTATGTGTTTAAATTGTGTTATTGAATTCTCTGGTCACCAGTTTCATTGTAGAGTAAGAGTGTTACTAGAGGCACCTAATTCAGAGATCTGAAATAATTAGTACATGTAAAATGTTTATATCTATGTCTGACATACTTCCTGGTTAATATGTATTGTTGCTGTTATAAAAAGCATCACCATTTAGTAAATACCTATTATTTGCTAGATACTGTTTCACACCCATTTTCTCCAATCCTCATGCTAATTTATATAAATGAGCTCAACTTGCCTGGTACAGTCTCTTCTAGAACTTGTCATATTCAGCTCTACATTTCAGAACCAGATCTTTCTGCTTCTAAAGACTGATTTCTCACAGCCAAATCCAAGTGGATTTGAACCTCAACAATAGACTAATGTGTCTGTATGCATTCACAAAGCATCTAGTCAAGGTATTTAATAGCCATCCCAGCACAGGGTGGACTGTCAGAATGGAAGCTACCTTTGCCCCAAGCTGGGGAAGGTCAGGAAGGTCCAGAACTGTGTGTAGCATTCCTTCTTCAGGTGCTGGGCAGTCGGCAAAAAGCATGATTGTCTCAGGCCCATAATGCCACATTATTGATGACCAGGCAATAGCTTTTTTTTCTTGCTACCTTAATAATAATGCTTCCCTGCCAGAAGAGAATCTTTGAGTTGGTCTGCTTGAGATTGGAAAATTAAAAAAACGTTGATATGTAGTTAAAAGTAAAATGTCTGAAAATGGGTTTGTCTTGTTTTAACTATGCAGAGATGGGAAGACTTTAGCAAAGGCCTGGGGAGGAGTAGGTGGGAGCAGGAGCTATTTGCCAAGGAGGCAGAAGGGTTTCAGTAATTCAGTCAGTAGGGCCACAGTGGTCCCTGCTCTGAATGAGCCCTGAATACATTTAAATGTATCTAGGCCATGTAGATTATATTGTGGTTAACACAATACAAAAACTGGTTTCGCAATAGCTTATTGGCATCATGTGGTTTGTTAAACAATGGATGATTTTTATATTAAAAAGTGTTCCTCTCTTGCATATTAAAAATGACTGTGAGCAAGATCCACTGATTTGTGCTCAAGAAGTGGGGGAAATGTTACAGAGCAATAGGATAGCCTTGAAGCATCCTCTTCAAATTCTTAATTCACATAGTGGTTTTAACATGTCCACCAATTCTTTGATATTTATCCACTGGGACAGAGAGCTCAAGTTATATTGTTCTTCAATGTGGACTGGACTTGGTAACTTAGTTCAAGAGTAAGGAAAGGAAAATGAACAACTTTATAGTTGAGAAACATAGTAGATATGATCTTACAACCCATGAACATCGCCAGTAACAGTCATGTTGATATCCTGTTGCCATCTGTGACTCAGGGAAGGAACACCTCCACACTGACATCTTCTCCCCTCCACAACCCTAGAGAATTATCAGACAAAAGTTTGGAGACATTCTACAAAATGCCTAGCCAGTCTTCTTTCTCAGCTGCAATCATGTGGAAACAAGACTGAGAAATTACATGGAAAAAGGGTGATTGAATACCACGTGGATCCTAGATAGAAGCTTTTGTGGATGCTAGTACTAGGGCTTGAACTCAGAACCTCACCTTCTCACTTGGCTCTTTCACGAAAGGCTAGCATTCTACCACTTGAGCCACTTCTGCTTCTTGCTGGTTAATTTTCTTTCCCCTAAGCTTTGATTGGTCTTAATTTTTATTTTATCATTAAGTAGTTGTACAAAGGAGTTGCTGTTCAACCAAGTAGTATATGAATAGAGTGAATCTTGTTCAGTGTCATTCTTCCCCATGTCTCCCTTTGCTGGTTAATTGGAGATAAGAGTCTTACAAATGTGTCTTCCCAGACTGGCTTCAAACCAGGATTCTCAGATCTCAGCCTCCTAAGATTACAGGCATAAGCCATGGACACTTGGCCCTAGATGGAATCTGGCAGGGGGGTTAGGGGACGGGGAGAGACATTAGTGGAAAAAGCTGGTAAAATTCAAATGAAGCCTGTGTACTTTAGTTAATAATGTTTCAATGTTGGTTTCTTAGTTTTGATTGCTGTATGTGACTGTGGCATTAAGAGAGGAAGGGCAAAGGAACTCTGTGCCCCATCTTTACAACTCTTCTTTAAACCTAAGATTTCTGACTGGGGAGGTGGCTCAGTGGTAGAGTGCTTGCCTTGCATGCATGAGGCCCTGGGTTCGATTCCTCAGCACTACATAGAAAAAACCAGAAGTGGCACTGTGGCTCAAGTGGTAGAACGCTAACCTTGAGCTGAAGAGATGAGGGACAGCGCCCAGGCCCAGAGTTCAAGCCCCATGACTGACAAAAAAAAAATCTAAAATTTCTTCTAAATAATAAGTTAAAATACCAGCATAGTTATAACACACTCACCAATTTTTTGATGCTTAAAGTGAACTTACATTCTCTTGTTCTTGTAGGTTGGCTTTATTTTATCTACACTGAGAGCTGTGAACTACAGCTCCCGTGTGCTCCAGAAGGACTGGAGGGAAGAGCCATGGAGGTTGGATGGCAGTGAGGTCTATTTAGGAAGCCAGAGGCTAACAGCCCTCTTCACTCCCTACGTCTTTGCCTATGCCAGTTGTTAACTGCTAACACTCAATTCCAAACCAGCCATCCACTCAATGTGTGCTGACAGGGGCTTGTACTCAGCCAAACCTGGCTCACTTTTGCCAGCTTCTTCCATGGTAGGCTTTTCTAGCAGAAGGCACTAGAGAAGGGAAGGTTGGCTGCAGAAGGACTTGAACCTGACAGCTTGCTATTCCTGTCCCAAACCCTTCAATTTGGCCATGGAAATTGATGGGACAACTGGTTTCTGGGTCCCCAGCCATTTTTCTGAGGGGCCTTTACTTCCTTTTTGTTAAATAAACTTTGTAAACAAAAAAAAGAGAAAGAAAAAGAAAGTTTATTATACATATGAGTATAGGTGTATGCACATTTTTTCCTGAAGTGTTTAAAAGTTGTTGACATGATTCTCCTTTGCCCGTAAATACTCACCGTTATATAGATAGATAGGTGATTGATAGATAGATAGTAGATAGATAGACACACATATATATTCATATATATATAAATATTCTCCTATATAACCATGGTAGTTATCAAAATTGTAGAGTGAACATTATGAAACACCATTAGTCTACAGATGGTCTTTAGATTTTTTCCAATTGTCTCCAACTTCCCTTCATTGTAAAAGAAAATACAATATCACCCATTGCATTCAGTGGTCATAAACAAAATAAATCTTAACCTAGAAATAAATCAAGAGAAGGGAAAAATTGTAACCAAATTGACCTAAATCTGATTTCTGCATGTCTGAATCACACAGTGTAAATGCTGATGTTGCTCTGTTAGCCACTGATAGAGTATTATTAATGATCGTGACAATACTAGGTCATGATCCCTTCTGTCCCTGTCTCTATCTCTTTGAGGATTATTTTTATTCATTTTGTATCAGCCAATCACACCAGGAGGCAGTACAATACAGTGGGTAAAGAAGACATTTTGGGGTTAGAAGCATCGTTCTTCTATGGAATAGGCAGGTCCTCAGAGCAAGGTTAATTCTTTTCTAACAGCCTTTCTGGACTGAAGAGAAATCATCCTCTCTGAGCCTCAATTCTCCCTCTCAGTGATCCACATGTCTAAGGTAGAGAAATTAAGGTGGAAGAGCGCGGTGCTGAGGAGAGCCTGGGGCACGGTGGTCTTAGAGTATTTGACTAGCAAGACAGTGACAAAAACATAAAGTGCTCTGGAATCCTTGGACCTGTCAAGAATGTGGATGAACCTGTTCTATCCACTCTTGCCCCAGCCTCCACTGTTGCCTCCTCCTCCTTCCCTTCCTGTCCTCTCACCTCTGCCAGGATCCTTCCTTCCCTCCTCCCACTGGGTGTGTCTGAACCTGGGTTCTGGCTTGCCTGCCTTCTTGGAAGCCACTTAGTCCTGCCTCCCAGAAAGGTGGAAGAATGTCACCTTGTCCTGGGCTGGTCGGTGGGCCCAAGAGGGCGAGTCTAGCTCAGGAGCTTCCCTACTGCTGGGAAGAAAGGAAGAATGCACAGACCTGGCAGGCTTTCCCCAGACTCCCACCTGTTGCTCTAGCTTAGTTCCACCAAGCTTAGGGTCCAATCAGACAGCCTAGGTATATCACCACAAGGGCTCTGGCCTAGAAAAGGAAAGCCCACCACAGTATTTACAGGATGGAGAAAGGGCTGGAGCAAAAGGCCCACTGTAAGGAAGCCTGTCCTTGGTCAGCCAAGAGAAATGAGAAATGTTGAATTTGCAAAGCACAGATATCTTTTTGGAGGTGGGACCATAGCTTTTCATATTAACTTTATTTTATAAAACCCCCGTAAGTACTGGGCAAGATCCTCCTTTGATAAAGGAGGAAACTGAGGTCCCAAAGTGAAGCTTCGTGTTTGAATTAGTGGCAGCTCAAGAACCAAAGCCTGGCTCTCTCTGACTCCAAAGCCTTTGTGTTTTATCCTGGGATAGAAAAGTTTCTGGAACTGGACCAAGACTGCTTTTATCATCAAGAACAGTACCTTTATGGGTATATCCCTCTGACCTTGCCGCGTCACCCACACATTTCTTTCTCTAGACTCATGAATTCTGGGCATTGCAGGTTGGGCAAGGACTGTCCATGTCATCTAGCAAATCTGTAACTACATGTTGCTCAGTCTGTTCTGCCCTGCCCTCTGGGACTGGGTTATTCCAGGCTCTAAGTCCAATTGCTGTTTATCATATACCAAGCAAATGCCAGAAATGTTGTAAGAACTCAAAGGTGTTTATGGAATGAATGAACTAAGGAGAGAGAGTTACACCTTGTTTATCAGAGGAATCCCAAGTCCCAGCAAAGGGAGGGAACTTGCCCGAGATCACTTAGTCCTATTCAACTTCCACCCAGGGATTTCCCCTTAGTCACTCAGTCCTGGCCAGGGTCTAGGGTTTTGCCAAGAAGGAGGACTGCATTTGAAACTCCCTGTGGAAAAGCAAAGACCCCATTGGACCCCTTGAGGCCCTCTTCTCTGTAGGATCAGGGACAAGGCTAGAGCAACCCAAAGGAGAAAAGACAGCCAGACTCCCCCAAAATCTCACCTTAAAAGATAGATTCAGCTGGGTGTCTGTGGTCCACATCTATAATCCTAGCTACTCTGAGGTAGAGATCAGGTGGATGATGGCAGAAAAAATTGCAAGATGTCTTTTGAACTATTACTGAGTACAGTGGCATGCGTTTTCATCCTAGCTACATGGGAGGCTGAAATTCAGGGGGCTCACAGTTCTAGGCCAGCTTAAGCAGATAAGTCTGCAAGATTACACCTCAACAAAAGAAGCTAGGTATACTGGTTTATGTCTGTCATTCCAGCCATTGTAGAAGGCATAAAATGGAGGGTTGAGGTCCTGGCACATACCTAGGACCTATCTCAAAGTATTCAACACAATAAGTGACTGTGACTCAGTGATAGAGCACCTGTTCAACGCCCAGTACTGCAAAGAGAGAAAGATAAAGGAGGGGCGGGGAAAGGGAGGAAGAGACAGAGCAGAGAGACAGAGAGACAGAGAGAGAGAGACAGAGAGACAGAGAGAGAGGCTGGCCTCAGAGGCTACAAGTATTGTCTGACATGGAAAAAGAGGATCAGTATGGTAAAGGAATTTTGTTCTACTAAGTAAAAAGCTCAAGTGCCTCTTTCCTGATGACTCGCTGACTTGGAAGGCAAGGCTGAGACATATTTCAAAACCCAAAGATTCCATGGCTGTCCATTATCTAATCACTAATCCACTCACTCATTCAGCAATGTCCAATTTCCCAAACTCATTTCCATATGCTTTTGTTTTTCTGTCTGCTCCATTACAACTTGAAAGATTTCTTCTGTATTTGAATTTCACTTAAATAAATTTATGTAAACAAATTTAACCTCAACCTAAGCAAAGCTTAAGAGTTTATTTAAATGTAGCTATTACAAAAACCACATGTTTGGGGCTGGGAAGGTGACTCAGTGGTAGAGCGCTTGCCTTGCATGCATGAGGCCCTGGGTTCCATTCCTCAGCACCACATAAGCAAAAAAGAAAAAAGCCGAAAGTGGAGCTGTGGCTCAAGTGGTAGAGAGCTAGCCTTGAGCTGAAGAGCTGAGGGACAGCGCCCAAGCCCAGAGTTCAGGCCCCAGGACCGGATCCCCCCTCCCCCCAAAAAAACACATGTTTTTGCCCATGGACCACCTGAAGCCCTCCCCTGAATCATCATTGGGCATATTTGCATCCATTCATCTCTCTGCATCTCTGTTTCTACACCCAAGAGGTGAAGGGCATTTAGATATGACAACATTTCTAACACTGTTGAAGTCTGTGTCTCGAAGATACCCACAAAAGACAATAAAGAGACTGGATGGAAGCGATGGAGAGTTAGCTGGTCAAAAGCAGCAAATGAGGGCTGGGGATGTGATGAAACACCTGCCTAGAAAATGCAAGGCCCATGCTGGGCACCAGTGGCTCACCCCTGTAATCCTAGCTACTCGGGAGGCTGAGATCTGAGGATCGCAGTTCAAAGCCAGCCCAGGCAGGAAAGTCCCTGAAACTCTTATCTCCAATAATGCACCAGAAAACTGGAAGTAGCGCTGTAGCTCAAGGGGCAGCATGCTAGCCTTGAGCTGAAGAGCTGAAGGACAGCGCTCAGGCCCAGAGTTCAAGCCCCACGACCAACAAAAAAGAAAAAGGAAAAAGAAAAAAAAGAAAAGAAAATGCAAGGCTCTGAGTTCAAAGCCCAGTACCTAAAACAGAGCCAAACAAAGAAAGCCTACAGTTAAAGTAGTCTGCATGTAGCTTATGATTGTAATCCTATTGAGTCTGGGAGACTCCATCTCCATGAAGGGAAGCTGGGCACAAGTGTCTATGATCCTATTAACAACAAGAAGCTTAAAATAGGTAGATCACAGCTCAGGTGGGAACCTCGATGGGTAGCAAGATCCTACTTCAAAAACAACTAGTGAGGGGCTGGGGAGGTGGCTAAGTGGTAAAGCGCTTGCTTTGCATGCCTGAGGCCCTGGGTTCGATTCCTCAGCACCACATAAGCAAAAAGAAAAAAGCCGGAAATGGTGCTGTGGCTCAAGTGGTAGAATGCTAGCCTTGAGCTGAAGAGCTGGGGGACAGCGCCCAGGCCCAGAATTCAGGCCCCACAACCAGACCCCCCCCCCAAAAAAAAAACCAACTAGTGAAAAATAATAGATAGAAGTATGGCTCAAGCTAGCAAGCGCAGCCTAGCAAGCTCCAGGCTCTGAGTTCAAACCCTAGTACCACCATCATATACAAACACACACACACACACACACACACACACAATCAGCAATTGCATGTTATGTTTCCAAGGCTAAGCAATGACTCAGGAAGACAAGATGGGAAATCCTTTAGGATTAGTCTGAAAACCACCCTTCAGGAACTAAGAACATCCCCAGAAGTCTTAGTCCCCAAGGCTACATTAGGCTCTAAGAATTTTCTAAAGATTCTAAAGCACTGGGCAGAAGAAAAGATGCGACTGGCTTCCTCCTAGTTACCACAGCTACCAGTCTGGTATAGCTCCTTTTGGTCCCTGCTCAGCCCACAAACTCTTTTCCCATCCCCAACCTTGGGGCTCCTGGGTCACTTTTTTTTTTTTAATTTTTTTGCTGCAACCCAGCTCCTCCTCTGACTAGGCCAGAGGTAGACAAAGAAAAACCACTCCAGATGCCAGGTTGAATAGTCAGATTCTTCAACTTTGGCATTCAGTTCAGTCAGCTGAAGATCCATATTGGGCAAGGACCTATAGACTGCCAAGGGGAGAGCAGATTGGGACACACATCTAAACAAAAGGAAGGGAATTGGAGAGCCATGCATTCTGAGAGGGCTCTGTGTGACCTTCCTGTCCTTGAGGGCTATGACATCGCCCTGGCTCCTCCTATTGAATTACACTTTGCTTAACTGACTCAAGTGGGCTTTGGTTTCATCAAAGCAAATCAATCCAGGACACAGTGAAGTGTAACCTTCAAAGTCTCCCAAATTAGACTTGGCAAGCCAGGTGACCGTGATGATTGCCTTTCCTTCACATTTCATTGGTGCTTTGTGATTTGAAAGCCTCTAATATAGAAGTCCTCACTACAGCCCCTGACTCACCCCTGATGTATGCATGTTCAAGGGTTTCCTTTCCCTGCTCAGCGGGAGCAGCCCAGCCTTGGGACCAGGCATCACTGTTCAGCCATCCCTCACTACCCATCTGATCTCTGGCAAGTTATTTAACTTGGAGGAGCCTTGTCCCTTGGGTTTCACAAGCTGGAAAGCAGGAGAGTAAGGACCCTGAAGTTAGCTCCTGGCTTTGCCACCTGCTGGCTGATGAACTTGGGAAATGATGTCATTCCTAAAAGCCTCAGTGTCTTCTATAAAGCAGTGTTAATAAAGCATATTCTAAGTGACTGATGTAAAGCTTGACTGAAGTAGGCAGAGGGCTTAGCACAATGCCTGATACACAGTAAAAGTGCTCCGTATGTGGTAACCATAAGAATAATTTACTATGTAAAGTACCTAGCATGAAGCTAGACACATAATTACTAATAAAATTATGCATTATAAATTGGTGCACACTGGTTAATGCAGAAGGTTTGACCTGGCTTTAGCAGGCTCATTTATAAAACAAAGAAGTCTTGCTTGACTGTAAGCTTTAAGTGAGTCAATATTAACAACCACAAAGCTAATGTGATATCAGGCCATTTTAAGAGAAGTATCATCTTTGGAAAAAGGGAGGTGTTAGTCCTGTCCCTCTTATCTTTGATCAGACAATATCTGGAGGTAGGGAGATGATGTAGCATGTAAGAAGACATGTAACCTGCTTTGTTTCTTGGCAAGTGTGCCTTTTTGAGAAAAAAAAAATATATATATATAATTTTTCTATTTTCCCTTACTGGTTATGCCTTTGTCTTAAGAGCAGTTAGGATAAGCTACCCAGAAATACACACACACACACACACACACACACACACACACACACACACTGTATGCTTTGTAGTGTTTTTGGGGGGAGGGGGGTTTAGTTTGGTTGTTTGTTTGTTTTTTGTGCTAGTCCTCACGGCTTGGGAACTGTCCTTGAGCTTTTTTGCTGAAGGCTAGTATTTTACCACTTGAGCCATAACTCCACTCTCATCTCTTTTTTTTTTTGTCAGTTGGGGCTTGAACTGAAGGCCTGAGCACTGTCCCTGAGCTCTTCAGCTCAAGGCAAATGCTCTACCACTTGTGCCACTGCACCACTTCCAGTTTTCTAGTGGTTAATTGGAGAAGAGTCTCACAGACTTTCCTGCCTGGGCTGGCTTTGAACATTGATCCTCAGACCTCAGCCTCCTGAGTAGCTAGGATTACAGATGTGAGCCGTCAGCATCTGGCCTTTTTTATTTTTAATGGTTAATTGGAGATAAGAATCTCACACTAGCTGCCTGTGGCTCTTGCCTATAATCCTAGCAACTCAGGAGGCTAAAATCTAAGGATTACAGTTCTAAGCCAGCCCAGGGAGGAAAGTACCTGAGACTCTGTCTCCAATAAACTACCAAAAAGCCAGAAGTAGGGGCTGGGAATGTAGCGTAGTGGTAGAGAACACCCTGGGTTCGATTCCTCAGCACCACATAAACAGAAAAACCTGGAAGTGGTGCTGTGGCTCACATGGTAGAGTGCTAGCCTTGAGCAAATGAAGCTCAGGGACAGTGCCCAGGCTCTGAGTTCCAGCCCTAAGACTGGCAAACCAAACAAACAAACAAACAAAAAGCCAGCAGTAGAACTGAGGCTCAACTAGTAAAGCGCTAGTCTTGAAGCAAAAAAAAAAAAAAAGCTTAAGAACAGCATCCAGTCCCGAGTTCAAAACCCCAAGACTGGCACCCCAAAAAAAAATTCACAGATTTTCCTGTCTGGGCTGGCTTTGAACTGTGATCCTCAGATCTCAGCCTCCTGAGTAACTAGGCTTATAAGCATGAGCCACTGGCGCACACACAGACACACGTGGTTGTTAACACTGGCATAAAGGCAAATCATGGAAAAAGAAGAGTCTTTTTAACAGATAGTGCTAGAAGTTGTTTATCCATGTACTAAAAACAATGACAAAATTCTTTTTAATTTTATAAAGTTTGATCTAGGGGCTGTATGTATAGTTCAGTGGTAGAATGCTTGCTTAGCATGTGTAAGGTTTGTTCAATCCCCAGTACTGAAAAATAAAATAACAAAACTTCAACCTACTCACTGTGTCCTATATGAAACTCAGAATGAATTTATAGGTTTAACTGTAAAAGCTAGACCTATAAAGCTTATAGAAGAATCATAGACAGAAATACCTGCAACCAGCAGACAGACCAAGATTTCTTAAAGACAGCACCAAAAGCATGGACCTTTTTTAAAGGAAAAAAAGAGATGAATTGGACTTCAAGTAAATATCTAGCCTGAGCATGGTGGGTCACACCTATAATCCTGGTACTTGAAAGTCTAAGACAGGAAGAGCTCAAGGTCAATACCAGATTGGGCTATAGAGCAAGACCCTGCTTGAAAAACTAATTTTCAAGAATGTCTGTTCTTTGAAAGATTCTTTTAAGAGAATGAAGACAAATCTGCAGACTGGAAGAACAGATTTGCAAATGAAATAGCAGGTAAAAGATTTAGAGGGCCTGGGAAGGTGGCTCAGTGGTAGAGTGCTTGCCTTGCATGCATGAGGCCCTGGGTTCAATTCCTCAGCACCATATAAGCAGGGGAAAAAAAAGCCAGAAGTGGCACTATGGCTCAAGTGGTAGAGTGCTGTCCTTGAGCTGAAGAGCTAAGGAACAGCACCAGGTCCAGAGTTCAGGCCCAATGACCGACAAAAAAAAAAAAAAAAGATTTAGATCCACAATAAATAAAGAACTTTAAAACCTCAGTAATTGGATAACAAATGACTCAGTTTTATAATGGATAAAATATTTGAACAGATACTTCACCCAAGGCAATATATAGATGACAAATATGCACATGAAAAGAGGTTCCGGTCATTAGTCATTAAGTAAGTGCAAGTTGAAGCCACAATAAGAAATCACTACATGGCAATTAGAGTGGCTAAAGTTAAAAGGACTGATCATACCAAGTGCTGGCGAGGCTGTGGATGAACTGCACTTCATACAATGCTGCTGGGGATATAAAATGATATGACTAGTTTGAAGAACAGTTTGGCCATTTCTGTAAAATGTAAACAGGTCATTCCAATCCTAGGAACTTACTTACTCAAGAGTAATAAAACCCAAATGATAATAAATTCCTTGTATGTCCATGGAAAGTCTATTTGTAATGACCCAAACAAAGCTGAACAGCCAATTGTTCATCAACAGATGAATGGGTAAAATCAGGGCTTCTTCAATCCAGTTGGTGAACCAGTGACATGATGTCCCAGAGACTACTGTGTGACTCAGGGTTAAGCTACTCCAAAGTTGTGAATATTCCCCTGTCCTCTAAGTACAAAACCCTGGGGAATAATCAGTTTCATTTGGGAATCTCCAGTGCTGTGATTTTCTTCAGGGTCCATCTCCTGGGCACCTGGCTTCCTTCTTATTCAAGGAGCTTTGGCCTATGGTTGATTTAATTCTAGATATTGAGTGAAGGCCACTAAATCTTATGGAAGTGACTCCGTTTCCTAGAAAGGGCAGAATCTGCTTACCAGCTTTTACTCCTACCACACCTAGCACCATCTAAGCCCTTCAGTCCACCTAAGCCTTAACTGGAACATCCACAGATAAAGAAATGAAACAGACTGGGATGGACAGGCATGGGATGGACCAGAACAGAATTCAAAGAAGCCAGCATGCTTTATAGTCAGTTCTAGTAAGGCCGGGCAGGCTGCTGGTGGCTGGGGCCTGGGAATGCCATAGATGGGACCCAGCATCAAGTTTGTGGTACGAAAGCTCATCACTGCACCAAGTCCTTGGGTATGAGAAATGATGCCCCCAGATTTCTGCTAATAGATTTCTGCTAGGGTCCTAAGAGAATAGAAGCATGGCCCCAGTAGCCACCAAGCTAGAGAAGATAGAATGATCCAGCTGGAGGCCAATCTAACAGGGAGAGACAAGATGGGGAGAGATTTAACTGTCAGGTTTTAAGCCTCCTCATTGGGTCTGATCAGGAATCCACCAGGCTCAATCCCTTACCATCCAGGAAGGAATGAGGGATAGAGGGTACTTCCCTGAGTCTCTGCCTGAGCCAGCCTGACCAGA
Source organism: Dipodomys ordii (assembly GCF_000151885.1). Classification (NCBI taxonomy): domain Eukaryota; kingdom Metazoa; phylum Chordata; class Mammalia; order Rodentia; family Heteromyidae; genus Dipodomys; species Dipodomys ordii. The sequence goes on along the minus strand of NW_012267249.1, from coordinate 3,004,672 downwards.
GCACTCTGGGAGAATCGTCTCTTTTCATCTCCCATGGCCTCCCTGAAAGGAAAAGAAATTGTTTCCCCATTTTAAGAAAAGGAACTCGAGGCTCAGGGAGACAGGTGACCTGGGAAAGGCATATTTCCTGATGTAGAGCCCTGCTGCACCCTGGCTCCCCACTCCTACCCAACAGCCCCCAAGTCTGAAGGTCACTTCTGAGGTTTCAGCAACATAAGCAGTAGTGGGAGGTTGTCTGAAACACCAGGGCCAGACACCCGCAGCAACCCTCCTAGAGAAGACCTCATCTGTGGGAGGAAGATCACACACAACAAATCCTCTACAGGATCATTGTCAAGTGACTGAATGCTTGAAAAGTTTTTGTTGGTCTGATGAGTTGGGTTCCATGTACAGCAGGAGCTCATGATGGAAGTGACAAGGTAGAGGCTTCAGGCCTCTGCTAGTTCACCAGAGCATGGCTTCCGTTGCACTCTGTTGATGCTTGGTGGGGGCTCGCACAGGTGCTCATCTCCCTTCTTTGACCTCGCATGCAGTGAGCACTCACTATGTACCAGGGACTCCCCTCTGGCTCTGGGCCTCACTCAGGGGTTCTTCCAACAATCCTGGGCTGCCAAGAAAGCAGGAACCTTCACAGGCTCTGATGTCAAATCCCCAAAATAATTCAATACTTTCTCAGGTGGACACCCTTCCCTCCTTTTCCTAACCTAGAGAATTTCTAGGGACATGGCAGGAACTTCTGAGGGCTCCTGGATGAGCTCTGCAAACAGACTGGGTGTGAAGAGTGAGAGGAAGGGTAGGGGGTTGGAGGTGGGCAGGAATAGTTTGAAAGACTTTAGCTGAGTGGAGTTGCCAAGGCCTGAGGTAGGGAAGACAAGGAGAAGCAGATTTGGGAAGAGGTCGTTTAGAGACTGTTGTTAAGGTTAAAATGTTATTAGACATTAGGTAGAGAAGCCAATGGGCTGTTGCATATACTGAGTCAGAGCAAGGGAGTCCAGGCTGGAGATAGACTTGTGGGTGACTTTATTTAGCATATAGATGGTATTTCTGGCAGCTCATGAGAACACCTACTTTGAGTAAGGATTGTGAGATTAAAACATTGAGGTAACAGGGCACTAGTGGCTCACACCTGTAATCCTAGCTAGTCAAGAGGCTGAAATCTGAAAATCTCAGTTCAAAGCCAGCCCAGACAGAAAAATCCACTTAACCAGCAAAAAAAACTGGAAGGGGAGGCGTGGCTTTAGTGGTAGAGCACAAGTCAACCAAGCAAGCTGACCAAGTTGGAGGACCTGAGTTCAAATCTTTGCATCAAAAGCAAACAAACTTTAAGCACTGAAATAGTGTCTGAAGATAACTCTCTGTCAGTGTGTTCTCCCACAACTTCCCACCATGACCCCCTGAGTTATCCACACTGAATTGCAGTGATCCTTCCAAATCACACACGTGGCTCTCCCCTCCCTGCTTAAAGCTGGCCTGGCTCCTATTACCCCAGGATGAAGTATACACCTCATAGACTTCCCTGAAGGCCTTTCTTGATGTGATTCCTACCACTCTCACCAACCCCAACTTCTGCTATCACCCCCCCACACACACACACATACACCTCCCATTTTATCCTCCAGCAATAAGAGAAAACCCTTTGTTCGCAGCTTGGTGTCTTTGAACATGTGGCAGCCTTTGCCATGACTTGTCCAGCAGCAACTCCTAAATGATTCCTACATGTTCTCAGAAGCCTTCCTCCTCCCCCTCCAGGGACTGCCCCTTCCCTGTCCATCTCACTGGTATTCCTGAAGGGGAGGATCCCCAACCCCCATCGGGGGTCCTTCAGCACCCAGCACAGAGCCTGCTACAGGCAAGGCTGGTTCCCTGTGATAGACTGAGTTATCATCACCATGTTTTAGCTCAGGGAGGCCCAAAGCAGTAAAGTCACCTGTCCAGGTCACTCAACTGGTAAACATTATGGTCTTGTGTAGATTCCAGATTTATCTGGGCTCAGACACCTACACGCACATATACACATGCACACACAGCACACAAACACATAGGACTAACCACCTCAAGCCATGTACAATTAGAAGGGCCCATTGGTCTTCCCATTAGTTCCAACTTGGGAAGGATTCTAGGCTCAACATAAGCATTCACTGGCTTACTCAATATTCAGTCATTTGTTCTCTCATTCATTTACTCCCATTCTCTTAGCCATTCATCCACTTATTACAATCCACCGTTTCTATTTCCAGACTCCAGCCCTAGCTCTAAGAGATCAGGACTTGCAGAAAGCCTGACCAAGGGACAGGTGGCACAGGCTGGGAGGGGAACACAGAGGGCTTGCGGAGTAGCTAGGGGAAAGAAAAAAAAAAGATAGCCCACACTTCTATACTGTGCAAAGGCCAGAGAGAAAAGCAGCTGCCAAAAGGTTACCTGGGGGAAAGGAAAGGGGTGGCAAGGGATCACTGACCAGAGAAGACCAGAGACAAGGGCAGGAGCCAAGATCAAGCTTAATTGGGGAGTTAGGTATGTCACCAGGTTAGGTTTTGAGTTAAGTTGAAGCTTAGAGATTAGATCTTGAAATCAGATTTTTTCTTTTTAACCTGCCTTTCCCAGGATTTCCTGTGGCCTGTATCAATGATAAGGACCAGAGTATAATTAGGCCTGACAAGAACCTAAGGATCAGGGATGGGCTATAGTGTTAGATTCAGGGTGCAGTAGATTTGGAGTGTTTGGGGTCAAATCCTACATTTCCTGGACATAGGGTCTTGGTTTTCTTTTTCCTGAAGCACAGATGTATTGGCTGTTAAGTGTCTTGGGCAAGACACTTAACCCTTCTGGGTCTCCAAATGTCCACCTAGTCCGTGTTCTGAGCCTGTCTGTGTTCTGAGCACCTCCCTGGCCGGGGCACCACGGGGCGGTACAGGTGTCCAGACACTATCCAAGCCTGCGCAAGGGGAAGCGCGCATGCAGTAGACTCTCCGGCGAGACTGGTTGTCTTCCCGACCTCCATTTCCCCCCACAGATCCCACTCCAGGAGCCCTTTGGGGTTGGAGCCGCCCAGGTGTGCTGCCTCACCTGTCTGGAGAAAACAAGCTGCCCCAGGGGCCGGAGCACCCCCAGCCCTGGGGCCCCCTTTCCCCCACTCGGGCCAGCGCGGCGCAGCAGCCGGGGTCCTGAGCTGCCCCAAGCGGGGAGCAGCGCAATTACGCTAATTACAGCCCGGCTTCGGCGGTGGCAGCGCTGCCACGCCATTCCGAGAACGCCCCCGGCCCGGGGCCGGAGCGTGGGAACCGCCGTGCCCTCCGCCCCGGGCGGCGGCGGCGGCCGCGGAAGGCCGCACAGCGCGATAAGCCCGCCGCCCGCCCGCGGCTGATGACGGGGCAGCTGGGCGCGCGCGGCCCCTTTCATCTGCTGGTCCCCAAGCGCCCGAGTCCGCACACCTGGGTGGGGAGCAGCGGCCGAACCGCAGCCCCAGTCGCCAGGGGAAGCCGAGTGGCCAAGCAGGCCAGGACAAGCAGGCCAGGAGATTCCCACGCGCCGGGGGTGCAGAAGGGAGATGGGGCGCCCCGCCCGCCAGGATGCGCTCACACATCCGCTCAGCAACTCACCCCTGTGTGCATCCATTCACACGCCCACTCATTCGGTCATTGATTGTCCTGAGCACCTTCTAAGGACTGCTTCCTTTCCTTCAAGTGGAAACATTAGGGGAAAGAGATAGCTCATTTAAATAAGTACTTGTTCTGGGGCAGACCTATTCCAATTGCACACTAGTTTCCCCTCCCCCAGCCTGTGTGTGTGTGTGTGTGTGTGTGTGCGCGCGCGCGCGCTGGTGTGTGGTACTGGGGCTTGAACTCAGAGCCTCACACTCTCTCTTAGCTTCTTTCACTCTTTCCCGTAGCTGGCACTCTACCACTTGAGCCACAACTCCACTTCCTGCTTTTTGCTGGGTTTATTGGAGTAAGAGAAGTATCTCTCAAGTACGTCTGACTGGGCTGGCTTTGAACTCCCAATCTCAGCCTAGAGAGTAACTAGGATTACAGGTATGAGCCACCAGTGCCCTGTTATTAGCCTGCTTCTCACTATTCTGAATGGACACAGATTCAGACATGGAGACTGAGTCGGTGGGCAGTGATGGGATTAGCCAAGGCCCTCCAAGCAGCATCCACCACCCCCGCCACACAGTGAGGGTGCAAACCTTGCCTGCTACTGCTGTAAAAACAGCATCCACTGGCATTTCCCAGAACACATCTGCCATGCCAGGCGCTGCGCTGAGCTTTCCGCGCATTGTCTCACTTGCTCCTTGCCACAGACTCCAGAGATGGGTGCTCTGAGTTTTCCCTCCTTTTACAAATGAGCAAACTGCCACAGGTACTCAAGGCCACACAGCCAAAAGTGGTTGGAGAGAAATTGGATCCCATCTAGCAATCAGTGCTGCTGAGCCACTTCACTGTGCCCCTGATGAAGCAATTCTCCTCACCCTCCCTGGCCTTTTCAACTTCAGACTTCAGAGAAGCAAAATCTGCTCAGTCCCTTCTCATCACAATGACCATCAAAATACCCAACTGAGTGGCCTCAAGTAGATTTTGTGCTAAATAAAGGAAGAGGAGACCAACTTGAATGTCCAAAACCCTCTGGGCCTCAGCGCCTCATCTATAAAATGGGGATAGTGGTTCATTTGCTGTTATTTATTTTTTGGGTCCGGTCGTGGGGCCTGAACTCTGGGTCTGGGCGCTGTCCCTCAGCTCTTCAGCTCAAGGCTAGCGCTCTACCATTTGAGCCACCTTCCCAGCCCCCATTTGCTGTTATTTAGTTCACTGATTTCATTCAACCATCTAACCTTTTTCTTTTAGCAGTAGAAAAGTTTGAACTCAGGGCCTTGTGCTTGCTAAACAAGCACTTTACTACTGAGCCACACTTTCTTTGCACTGGATATTTTTGAGATAGGATCTTGCTTTCTTCCCAGGCTATTGCTTGAACCTCCATCCTCCTATTTTTTTTTTTTACTTCTGATGGTGATAGAATCTTCCATTAAGATGAAGTCTCAAGGACTTTTCTGATCTCAGCTGCCCAGGTCTTGGCTGAGAAGGAAGCATTGTTCTTGAACTGTGATCCTCCCAAGTCACCCTCCCAAATACATACAATTACAGGACTGAGCTACCAGTGCCCAGCTTATTATTTCTTGAACCCCAACTATGAACTCGGTATTAGGGCTCAGGTAACCAGCCATCGGGTTTACCAAGGACTGAAGGGTTCTGGGATGTAGACCTTGGAGAGCTGAAGCTGAGATAGTCCAGTGCAAATCAGGACTTCTGGTCACCTTACCTGTGCTGGGTGCTCTGGTTCTGGACCTGGCCTGGTCTGTCTGGGAACTGGAAAGTCTCCTGCCCACAGAGTGAAATGCCCTGTGCCAGCTATTGGAACTCGCATGTGGGGAGAGGGTAAGTGCTTTGCATTGTGCTATGCTCAGCTTTTCCCCAATACCCTGGCTCCAGTCCAGGCGGAGACTGGCCAGAGCAATGCTGCTAACCTACCCTTCGCCCAGCTGGAAAAGTTGAGGCTGAGGGCCTAGCAGTGGCATTTCTATAATAGTTACCATGCATCAGAACCAGGAACAAGAGCCAGACCCACCTAGAGCCACCAATCCCCAGTTTGTGACCCTAAACAAACCACTTTGCCTCTCAGAGCTGCCTCCCAACCTCATCTGGGGGTGGGGCTGGGTGTTACTGGGTGGTAACTCTTCAGCCTCAAAAGCTTTTCCAGGAACTCCATGAAGTACACGTTCCTCTCCAAGGGCAGAGTGCCTGCCAAGAACTTGGTTACTTCTGTGTTCTTGGCAGTAGCTAGATAAAGACATAGCAAAAGGCACCTAGGAAAATCAGCCTTGAAATCAGACAAAATGGGCCTCATGAACCTCTCCAAGCTAGGTTGTAGTCTTCTTAGGATCACCTTCAGTGGAAGTCTGAGTACAGCCTACCTTCTGAGGGCTTCCTGCTTTTATCTTTGTACCCTGAGGCACCCCAGCAGGGTCTAGCTCATTGTGGGCAGCAACCGCATGGAAAGAGGAGAATCAGAAGGAAGAGGGTCAGTCAAAACCACACTCAGGTCTGGGAACTAACCAAACCCATTTCTGATCCTCTGTGCACGGGCTGGGACCTTCTTTCCAGAAAGGGAGAAGGTGCCAGAGGCAGGATGTCTGCCAGCTGAGATCCATTCTCTTCCTTTCATTGTCTGTATGCCTTGCTTGCTGCCACTATTTTTCATACACTGAGGTGGCCATCAGCAAGCCACCTCCCCTGGCAGGAAGCTGTTGAGAATGGGGAATTGTCTGAAACTGGAGCAGAGAGGAGCAAACATCAGCTTTTAGGGGTGGCAGGTCTCCTTGAGAAAAGCCATTTCCTTATATGTGAGAGGCATGGTCCAATGACCTTGAATTTCTCCCAAAGATAATCCTAGGATGAGAAAAGTCTGAGACATTGAGATCATCATAACCAGCATCTGATATCTAAATTTGTTTTGTCCAACATAGTAGCTACCAGCCACAAGTAGTGAGTGAGCCCTGAATATGTAGGCAATTGGAATCATGGTACAAGTATCAAACACACAATAGCTTGCAAGATTTAGGGCAAAAAAAAGGTAAACTATCTTGTTAACAAGTTTAGATTGATTACTTGTTGCAATGATACTCTTTTGCATGCAGTGGGTAATTAAATTTGTTATTAAAATTAATTTCACTTGTCAGCGCACGTTTTCTCTCATATGTGGAAGCTAGATCTAAAATACACCTGGACATGGTAACTTATACAGGACTCTAGACATTCGCACACAGACAAAATGTGGATTCTTTTAGAGGAGGAACCCAAAGGTGTAACTCTACTGAACATCTAAAAGTATTTATTGAAATTCCAGAAAATTGAAACATGGGGGGTTTTGGTGGTGGTGGTGGTAGCCTTTATTTTTGCTTTGGTTTTTTTGTCTTTTTAGGGAGAACAGGGGGGCAGAGATATGGGGGGAGGGAGGGTGAACAAATGCCGTCATGGTATTCATTATCTATTATGTGGAAAATGAACTATGTAACTTGCTGGCAGGAGGGGGATACTGGGGGAAAGTGAAGGAAGGGGTGACATTGTCCAAAAAGAAATGTACCCATTACCTGATTTATGAAATGGTGACCCCTCTGTATAGCACCTTAATTATATTTTTTCAAACATTAATTTCACTTGTTTCTCTTTACCTTTTAAAGTGTGGCTACTAGAACTCATCCAATTGCCTGTGTGACTCACACTTAAATTTTCATTACACAGCACTGACTAAAGAGCTGGGAGTCACCCAGCTAAGGACTTTCCTGGGCACCAGTCAGTTCCGGGGGTGTGGAGGTTTACTCGTTTCCAGGCCCTGCACCTTTATAAGAATGTGCTGCACCCTTCTCCCCCGCCCCCACAAAGGCATCCTGGTTCTCCTTTTCCCCTATGAACAGCCATTGCTGGGCACACGAAGCACAGGGTCTGTCTTCCAGTGGCATTCTTCCTCCACAAGACAGAATTCAAACAAGCCTGGGAAGTTGCTTCTCAGCTGGGCTTCCAGCCTCCATGCTGTCCCCTTTGGCAGTCCTTGCCGGTGAAATCCAGTCTCCCTCGGTAGTCGGTAGTTTATACCAGGCGAGAGAACACTCAACGAACCAAAGGGGGTCCTATAGACTCATCTTATAGACCCAGCCAGGACAATGCTAGGATGGACATTCAGGAGAGCATATGACTATGGATCTCCCCCAGGGAATTTACACAGCAAAGAAGTGGGTCACACCCACAGCCTTACTGGTGATGATCACATGGGGCCCCCATCTGCTAGGAAACAGCAGGTCTTAAAGGATATCTGTGGGGAGAGATAGGGGCCCGTTTCTCCCCACCTCACCAACACACTGATTCCCTTTGACATTTTGAGAAGGGACCGGAGGGGAGTCACAGTGTTGAGTAGCAAAGCCTGACACTCCTTGAGAGAAAGTTTGAGCCCCAAGTTGGCCAGTTGTTTGCTGTGTGACCTTCAGGGGTCACCTCCCTGACTCTGGAGAAGTTTCTTCCATTGAATTGAAACCCACTTCCTGGTAATGTCCACCTACTGTTCCTAGATCATAGATTTGTTATCAGAGGTCACCCAGACCTTCCACTGTCATTGCCTAGTGACAGACATTTAGAGATCTGAAGGCAGTGTGATTAAGGGCACACGATTGTGGCCAGTATACATCACCTAGCATGTGTGTGTCTTGGGGCCCTGCTCTCCTCGCCCCATCACCACTTGATTGTCCAAGCTAGTGCTTGACCCAGTGCCAATGAGTCTTCTCCTAGGGATTTTTAGTCTTGGGATGCAGAGAAAGGAGGAGGGTTTTCTCCATTTGCTAAAGTTGCAAGGTATAAAACCTAGTCATGTTGCCTGCAACATGGAGACAGGGCTGAGAGAGAAAATGAAGCACACAACCACCTCAAAACCTAAGGCTTAGTAAAGTAGGGCTCATTTATTAGCTCTCATTTATGTGCTGCCATTTGGCTGGACCAAGCAAGGTGACCCTTCGGCTTGTTTCTTCCAGACTGATTCAAGTATCTAGAGTCTGCTGGAAGCTTAACCAAAGCTGGATGGTCCAGGATGATCTGCAGTTGACCTGGTATTTCTTCAGTGCCTATCAGGTACCAGGTTGCTATGGGAGTTGCCAGAGTGGAGAAAAATTTATTGAGCTTCTACTTTGGGTTCGGCTAGAGATAGAAATTTAAGTGTAGTATATCTCATTTAATCCTCCTAATTATCTGGTTAAATTTTTTAAATTATTATTCATTCCTATTTTACAGATGAAAAAACTGACTTAGGACTCCTTGCCCCTGCTTTTCCTAAAAGTGAATTTAGTCCTCCAATCCCTAATCTCCTTCTTCCACAAGCTATAGGGCTCTGGGCCTGATTGGGCATCATGGAGAATCTCCTAACTCCAGTGGCTTCCAACCCCACCCATAGCCCAACCAAGCCCCCTGACTCAGTTTTCTAGTACCTGCATGGTCTCACTCTTGCTTGCTTGTTTGATCGTTGACCTCTGGCTCCTCATTCGCCAGCCTCAGGCCTTCCTTAGTTCCAGTTTTCACTACCTGAGCCTCTGCACATGATGATTCTTTGCCCAAACATCTTCCCTGTGTTCTTGCCAGAGTCAATTCCACCTCTCTTTCTGGGTTCAACCTAATGTTACCCAGCAGGAAGGCCTTTCCTGGCTTTTTCTTCTATTATGTCAAATCATCCAGCCTATTTCCTTCCCAATCTTGTCAGTGTATAATTTGTTTTTTCACTTGATTTTTTGTCTCTTGTGACTCAACTGTGTGTTTCATGTTGGCCTGGCATGCCTGGCACATAGTAGGAATGAATGAATGAATGAGTCTATTGTCATGACCCAGCATTCCTCAAATCCATCAGTCCTTTCTATTTGTGAGAGAAAGTTCAAGTAGGAGGAGCATCCCTCTATGCTCAGAATCCTTCTGTGGCTCCTGCCGCCTTGGAGAATCAGGCTGCCGATTCGATTCATTACTGGCTTAGCTAAGCATGCAAGTGTAGGACATGAAGTCAGAAGACACCAGATTTACTTCCCACCCTCACCAATTGCTACCTAGGAAACTTGGGTCACACTCAGTCACCTTTCTGAACCTCAATTCTTTCCTGTAAACTGGTGATGTCCAGTCCATACTTCTTCCTGATTGCAAGAAGACAAGGGAGCTCTACACAGGTGATTTTTAGCACATGTGCACTGCCTTTACCTGGCCTTCACCTTTCAGGCTTGCTCTCTTCCTCTCTAGACACAAATGTCCATTATAGTAGCCTGAGTGCCTGGTCTTTCCAAAACCTCACCCTGTGTATCCAGACCTTGGGGCTTTCACTAAAAAGTTCTGCTCTTCTCTGCCCAAGCCTGGACATCGGTCATCTGTGAAGTCTTACACCTCTCCAGTGGCTTCCCTACCACCAGGCTCACTCCAACTTGACTGGCATCATCTCCCTCTGACCTCGAGGCCCCTTCCCTGGATTTAGCCTTTGTCCCTCCAAAACACCATACCTTCTGTTTAGTGTGGACCAGAGCAGTGGGGTTCAGAGAACTCTACCTTCCAAAGGGCCATCATCTACTGGGATCTAGATGGAGAAATAGAGAGGATTTCCAGAGAGAAGAATAGAGTGGTTAAAGCCATGTGCACTGAATTTGTACACATGTGGATCTGGATCCCAGGAAGCACTGAAAAGAAATGCATGGTGTAAGCTTCAACTCAGTTCCAATCTGCCATCCTTAGCATGGGCCATCATTTTCCTTCTCTGTACCAGTCTCTCACCTACAAAGTAAGAATAATAGCACTTTCTTCATAGGGCTGTTATACATACATTCATGTTATACATGAAAGGATAATCCTAAAGAACTTTGAACAACAAGTGCTTTATAAGCAATGATGCTGATGATCATGATGATGATTATGATCATGATTATCATTATTAGTCTGTCCTCAGGTTTAAAAAAAATCATTGCTGTCCCTCTTGGCATCACATCTTCATCCCAGGTAGGGAAAAAGGGCAGACAAAGCACACAGAGCATGCTGGTTGAATGCATCTTTTATTTTCATTTTTTTCATTAAGGTGAAATTAAATTAGCCATTTTAAAGTGATCATTTCAGTTCATAATACATCCACCATGTTGAACAACCGCCAATTCTAGTGCCAAGGCACTTCTTACTACTCCAAAAATAGTCCTTGAACCCATTAAGTACTTACTACCCTTTCCTTCTGCCCCCACCCTTGCTTCTATTTATTTATTTATTCTGAATACTTCCACCTGCTTTTCTAGTACTTTCTCTGCCCTGTCTCTTCTGCTCACATCTCAGTGCCAGAGAAAATGTCTGACTTTTGGTCAGATACACAGCTACCCTGAACAGGAGCAACATTTACACCCTAAAACATAGAGCAGATACCATCATACTTCTCCACTGGAAGACATAAGTATTCTTTTCCACATTTTAGTATTTTTCAGAATAAGCATCTTCTTAAACCAGTAACATCTCAGATACAGTGAGACACAAGACATGTCGGGCACTGTCTTATAAGGCCTAGATGAAACGGGCAAAGTCCTCTGCCCACGAGGAGCTGGCATTCCAATGGAGAGGAGATAAGCAATTAACCCCAATAAATAAGTGACAAGATGTGGTGACACATACCTGTAGCCTGAGTTAGTGAATAAGGCCCTGTTTCAAATAAAATTACTCATAAATAAATAAAAAGTGGATTGCCTAGTTGGGGGACAGTAAATGCTCAGTAAAAAGAAAAAGGAGAGCAAGATACATCCCATCTGGAGATTGAAGAGGAACAGATTGCTATGCTAATATATTAACTATACTATTGACCCCAACACTTAGCACACACTTGACCAGGCACTGATGGCTCATCTCTGTAATCTTAGCTACTTGAGAGGCTGAGAAGGGAGGATCAGATTGAGGACAACCCAATCTGAAAAGCGTTAAGACCCCCTTCTCAATCAAAAGCCTGTGTGACGGGGGTAGCACAGACCAGCTATCCTTGCTGTAAGGTAAAGGCTAATATAGGGGAATTGCAGCTTATCTGTACACCTGGGCGGAAGCAAAACCTTATCTCCAAAATAACCCACAGAAAAATGGGTTAGAACACCTGCCTAGCAAGTGCAAATTCCTGAGTTGAAATCCCAATATTGCAAAACAAGCAAAACACAAAGTAACCCAAAAGATCCATACACGTTCATCCTTTCCATTTCTGAGAGCCAGGCATCCAAGAGTCACTTAGCTTTTACACTTTGAAAAATGTGCAATGTATACACCTTTGTGGAAAAGGGGCCCCACTGAAGGAGACATAGTAGTCAGAGAAATACCAAGGCCCAAATGGAATACAGATGCAAAAACTAAGCTCTCAAGATGCTTCTGCACCTGGGAAATTCAAACCATGGTCTGAGAGACAGCCAATCACTAGTGTCCATGAAAAAGAGGTCTGCCAATCCAAAATTGCCTCACCAAAGATATAAACACCACTCTTAGCTCTGGTTCCGTGTGCTCTGCTCCTTTGTCCAGTTGCCCACTGTGTCTCTCTTGTACTAGTGTCCTAATAAATCTGCCTTCTCTTACTCTCTTGTCTCAATTATTCTCTTACCCACCTACAGCTGCAAAAATCTATGACATTTAATGCCTTCTAAGTTAAATTGTTGATGAGGCTAAGCTAGCCTTGTATAGGCTGCGTCCATATGTTCTTAATTGCAACAACATCAATAAAACAACAATGTAATGGACTCTAGGCAAGCCCAGCTTAATGATCATTCTGTTTAAATCTCTTTGTTACAGTTGACTGGACAAGAGATCCTATTGGCACTGACTTCCATGTGACCTCCAACGTGCTATCACATCAACCAGAGCATCTCATCCCAGCCATGAGGAAAAGCCTACTGGGACAGAACATGTTCATTCCCACAACAAGGCACCATTCAGAGCAAAGTGTTTAAAGTAAAACTGTTCAGGCAAGAAGGGATGTTGTCAGATTCCAAATGGAGTCACCTGTGCCAACCCTTCCAAAAAAAAAAAAGACTCATAAGCATTGTTACCTGACACTGATGCCCACATCTATCCACCTTCCAACTACACACGAGCCTGTACCCTAGCCTTTCTATCACTCTCTGTATAGCTGGAAAATGCCCAGATGCCCCTCCCAACTCATACCTCTGCTAATAGGCCTCAAGGTTATATCAGGCATAGGGAGAATACTAGAAAAAAAATTGTTTCTTCCTTCCTAATCTACAAAATGTTTCATTTGAAATAGCCAATGTTTTAGATGCCCTAGCTCAAGCCCTCACTGGTGTACAAAAAAAAAAAGAAAAAAAATTCTATTGGTCTAGACAAAACAAAAGGGCCTTAGAAAAGCTCACGGCTGCCCAAGGGGAAACCCATTCTATGCTTGGGAAGACTGCTGGTTTGGGGGTTAATAGATCAGACCAAGTTCAAACTAACATTCATTAATTAACTCAAGTCCTCAACTTAGAAAATGAGCCACCCAAGGATTACTCTCATGGAAAAACACCAAGTCATGGTCAGCCAGGAAGTTTTATCCCCTTCCTGGAGAGTCCGCTGTCTATTTTACTCCTTGGACCTTGTTTTATTAGTCCTCTAACCAGATTTGTTTTTTCTCACCCCTAGGCCATAAAGTTACAACTGGTGCTACAATGTGGCTTTCATCCCCTACTGTGTGACCCTTCCTGTGACCCTCCATGTGACCCACAGTGCTTCTTAGCCCCCAGGACCTGGCTTCCACACAATTCTGTTATTCAATTAGATGAGCCTGCTGTGTCCCCAAGGACCAGAACATTCCAGAACCCACTACCAGAACAACAAATACACTGGCCCCTGCCAGAGCCCTTGGAAAGCACAGCATAGTCACATCACTAAGATCTTACCCATTTCAAAGCAGTTACAAGAATATGAGACCTTCACCCCACTAAAACCAGGCCTGGTTTTGTTGTCAGGGAGGAATGTGAGGGGAGGCCCCACTAAGGAGACATGGCAGACAGGGAAATACCAAAGGCCAGATGGAATGCAGATGTAAAAACAGCTCTCAATATGTTCCTATGCAGGCAAAACTTGAACTATGGTCAGAGAAAGAGACAGCCAGTCAGTAGGGTCCAGGAAAATTGGAGATGGCCAATCTGAAGTAGCCTTACTGAAGGTAGAAATCCTCCCAATTATTCTCTTTTGCCTACATGCCTATTGTGTTTCTCTTGTACCAATATCCCAATAAATCTTTGCTTTCTCTTACTTTTCTGTCTCTTATCAACTCACAGCTCCAGAAATCCACAACATTATGGTCATCTGTGACCTTCCTATAAGATCTCAGGGTAGCCGGGTGCTGGTGGCTCACGCCTGTAATCCTAGCTACTCAGGAGGCTGAGATCTGAGAATCACGATTCAAAGCCAGCCTGGGCAGGAAAGTCCGTGAGACTCTTATCTCCAATAAACCACCAGAAAACCAGAAGTGGCGCTGTGGCTCTAGCGGTAGAGCGCTCACCTTGAGCTAAAGAGCACAGGGACAGCACCCAGGCCCAGATTTCAAGCCCCAAGACCGACCAAAAAAAAAAAAAAAAGATCTCAGGGTACCCAGGCAGGGATCACCATCTCCCTTTCACTCAGCAGAAAGTTGAGGCTCTGGGGGAATAAAATGCTTTCCTCCCACTCCCAACTCAACAGACAAGGGTCACACACCTGCCTGTGGGTGTTGGGGCAACAGGAGCCTTAGAACAGCCTTTCTTGGTTTCATCCCTCTGCACAAACTAAATAAAAGTAAGTTCCAGGAAGTTCCAAGGCAGCTGGGGGGGAGGGGGTGTCAGAAGAGGGAGGGACTGACTAGTAAACAAATGAAGGTCAAGGTTCAGGGAGGCTGTATTTGGCCGGGGAAGTCTCTCAGAGGCTCTGAGCTTTTGAAGAGCACAAAGTATTCACATGGTAATTTACTGTGTGAGTTCCCAGAACAACCACTTTCTCTTTGTGTGACTTAGTCTCTTCATCTGTAAATTGGGGCTAATAACACATGCCCAGTCCCTTGACAGATGCTTAAGGAATGTAAAGCACTTTAGAAAGTCGGTATTATTCTTCAGAATAGGTGAGAAATCCCCCCCCCCTTAGCGTTAGAGCTAAATGCAGCCTTTTCGTTCGTTCAAAGAACACTTATCTCCAGGACGGGTGGTAGGCACTGTCCGCACATCCCCTCGCACCACCTCTCCGCAGCCCAGCGGGATCGTGGTGGTGTTGTCAGTCTTTCAGACAAAAAAGCTGAAGCAGGTCACTGGGTTGCAACTCACTCTATCATTTGCTCATTCACTCGGCTTTTTATAAAAAGCCATCTCTGGGCCAGGCTTTGAGCCAAGGCTGAGGAGACGAGCAAGTCCTTCAGGAGACATGCCCACAAATTAATAACAACTCAGTACATGCTTCAACACACAAGGTGCAGTGGGAGCCAGAGAAGGAGCAAACTGGCTTCCTGAGAGCTGACCTCCGTGGGAGACCCTGCACAGCTAGGGTGCCTGTGCCCTGCACAGAAGTGGCAACCATAGGATCAAGGCGAGTCACTTCGGTCAGGGCTTTGCTGTGTACTTCTAGGAAACGTCTTAGGCCTCTGAGCCTCGTCTCTATTAGAAAAAATTAAGAGAATGAGTGGGACTAAGATCCGACAGTTCCCGGGGCCCAAATCTCTGACCACCTAAACACCTCCCTCCTCCCTTCATTTTCCTGTGGTAGTAAGCCGACCCTAGCTTAGACTGGAGTCTGAACCGAAAGCCCAATGAAGCCCCTAGGAAAGCGTCAAACACTCCGCCCCAAGGCCAGCACGCAAAGTCTGGGGCTGGGCCTTGGAACACATGGGCGGAGCTATATCGGGGGCGGGGCTTAGAGTAAACAGAAACGTTTTATCCAACCAATGAGAACTCGGAGGCGGGGCATCCCCGCCCCTTGGTTTAAGATGTCGCGGGGCCCTGGGGCGGGACGCGCGGGTCCCGGGTCTCCAGTCAGTGGGCATCTCGTTGTTTTGCCTTCGGGAGCGGCGGCCACGGGGTTCGCAGGAAAGCGGAGCTGAGTGCGATCTGGTCTGGCGAGGGGAGCAAGTCGGATTCAGTTTTCCTTTGCCTGGCTGGGTTGTGAGGAAGACACGGTGTCCTCCTGGTCTCCCGCTCCGAGGAGCCGCAGGCCGGGGTCCTGGGGACGCCCGCCCTGACCCTCCGCACGCCGCCTCCACCCGCAGCCAGCCCGCTGCCATGGCCGACCACCTGATGATCTCCGAGGGCTACCGCCTGGTGCCGGTGCCGCCTCCCGCCGCTCCGGCACACGGGCCTCACGCGCTCCGGACTCTGCAGCCTTACGCCGGCCCGGGCCTGGACGGCGGGCTGCGGCCGAGGGGGGCTCCACTGGGGCCGCCGCCGCCCCCACCCGGGACCCTGGCTTATGGAGCCTTTGGACCGCCGTCTTCCTTCCAGCCCTTTCCAGCCGCACCGCCTCCGGCTGCCGGCGGCGGCGCGCACCTGCAGCCGGTG
>NW_012267249.1:2917228-2988525 GCF_000151885.1 Dipodomys ordii | reverse complement strand
CCCGCCGCCGCCCGCGCAGGCTCTGGGAGGCATGGACGCCGAACTCATCGACGAGGAGGCGCTGACGTCGCTGGAGCTGGAGCTCGGGCTGCACCGCGTGCTCGAGCTGCCCGAGCTCTTCCTGGGCCAGAGCGAGTTCGATTGCTTCTCGGACTTGGGGTCGGCGCCGCCCGCCGGCTCCGTGAGCTGCTGACCGCGCCCGAGAGGAGACGTGGGCCTGGCTGCCCGCCGGACTCTGCCCCCAGCCGCCCGGCCCGCACGCGCCCTCCGGGAGGGCGGACACGGCGGGTTTGCCCGCGGAGCCCGGCGCCGGGCTGAGACGCCTGGCTTGCCTCCAGACCCTGCCTCCCCGCCCCGAGGACGCTCTTGCATTTTCTCCCACCCGTGCCCCAGCGGGAAGGTGAAGGGGACTAGACCACTTTCGGACTCCGCGTTCTTGGACTCTGCGTCCTGGCTCTTTCCTCACCCCTTTCCCACCCCCTAATCTGAGCCATGGCAGACTTCTGCCTGATTTCCCGACTCCTCGTGCAGCTCACGACCGGGACTGGGTCCTCGGAGCAACGATTCCCCGATCCCTCATTGTCGCTGGGGGAGGAAAGCTTGTACAGCCCTTAACCACCGCCGAGTGGAGCGATGCCCCATTTGGCCTCCCAAACCGAAATAAACCTGGATCCTTTTACAGTTTTGAGTTTTCCTTTTCCTTCCACCTGTATTCAGCTTTCACAGTCCTGAGGCTGTTGGAGACCTTCGTGGGCTATGAGGCCAGGATGAGAAGTCCCACCGTTTCTTTTGAAAATACCTTGAGTTGTGCAACTGTGATCTGTCACAACCTGTAAGGCAGAGGCTGCCACCGGGGGGCAGCATAACCCACTGGAGCTCCCAGGTCGGGGGGTAAGGGATGGGCTAGGCTATACTTGAGGATTAAGACAGACCCAGAAAGACCTGGTTCTGGACTACCAGTAATAGTATCCCTTCAGCCTTTCAAGGCTGTTTCCAGTCTCCTCTAGAGATGCCTTTGACACCATGCAGATTCCTAGGCAGTCCTCAATAAATGATAGAAATGAGTATACTAGAAATAGGTGGCATTAAGTTTTTTCCCAGGCTTCATACCAAGCTAGCAAATGCTCATGTGGAATCGGTGTCTGGGGTGGGTGTCGGTGAGTGACAGGCCTGGAAATAATTTATCATGGTACTAGGAAGAAGTGAGGAGATGCAGAAACCAGGTGGAACAGCCAAGCTGCCAAGCCCAGAAGGAGGAAGTTTCAGCCGCTTAGGATGGGGCATCAGTTCAGGCTCTTGAGAGGCGGTGACATGTGATGTTGTGAGGGGATGAATATGTTTTTAGGGCTTGCAGAAGACACTAGCAGCAGGGAAGCCTCCCAGTGCAGGGAATCTACAGAGTGGAAAGGTGATAGCTGTACAACGTTGAGGTCAACACAGTCATCATTTCACATGTGAGAGATGTGGGGCTGGCCCAGGACTCCAGGATTTGGCTTCAGTCCTGATCTCCAATGTGAGTTCCTGCCTGCCCACTGTGGTTCACTCTGGAAAGACCTGGGAAGGAGGTAGAGGAGAGACTGAAGGCAAGGAGGAGCCTACAGGCAATGCTAAGACCAGGCATTAGGGAAGTCTGTAGGAGATGGAATCCAGAGACTGGAGAGGAACTCAAGGGCTACACTTTCTGTCCCTGAATGTTGAACGCTGCTCTAGTGCCAAGTCACTTGTTCTCATGACTCTTCAGCCACCTGTGAGTTTTCCCAGAGCATACTTTGTGGGCACCAGCTCTGAAGCCGGGAGGATGGGCAAGGAGTGGGTGTGAGAAAGTATTTGGCAAGTGAATAAAGAGCTCCTCTGAGACCTTAGGCCTCCAGGACAGGATAGAGACAAAGGAAGAGGGCCTTTTGGTTAAGGGCGGGCCTGATCTCAAATGAGGATTCTCTCTAGCTTCACCCAGACCCAGGCCATAGACAGAAACAAAGGACTGAATGAAGATAGGGAGGCTTGGCCCTGGGCTTTCACATTGCCTGATTCCCCTCTTTCTTGACCTCAGTTTCCCTACCTGTACAGTGAGGATGATATTCCTGTCCTACTACTTTATAAGGCAATAAGTCTCATCATGAGTGAGGGACAAGTCAGGGGTAGAATTGATATGCAGTTGATAAACTCTCCAATTCTTCTCATTTGGAAGGAATTACAATGCAAGTCCAGCTCCTGCCCCTTCCCAGAGGTAAAGTAGAGCCTGAGGAGGAAGTCCAGCTGCCATCCCTGGAGGAGAGTCTGCTGTCAGCTGACAGGTGGACAGCTGAGGCTGGAGCAGCATAACACCTGGGGAAATTCACCACTGGGATCCTCAAATCCCTGACACTAGAGGATTCTGACCCTACTTGCTGCATTAGAAGAGAAGACACAGAGGGAAAGCAGTGGGCTTATGGCCTCACAGCCTCAGCACCCTGTCCCAGAAGTTCTCTTAGGAGCCTGGCCTCAAACAAGCTCTGTTACCCCCCTGAGTCTTGGTTCCTCAGGCAGCACACCAGTTCCTGAGTCCAACAGGTGTTTCTCACCTGTTCCCCATGCCTACCTACCTGCTATCCCTTAATCCTATGGATTTCACTGTCCTTCATGGGTCTTTGGTGTCAACTGCCAGTCTATCATTGTTGTTGTACTATTATTGTTGTTGTTGTTTATTATTATCACCATCATCATTAACACACACATCTTATTTAGATTTTGTTCTGGTATCACATTCAGCATATATTACTCTTAATGCCTTGTCTTATTTATTGCTATTTTCTCTTTAAAAAAGAATTTATTGTTGCTATAAAGGTGATGTCCAGAGGGGTTACAGTTACGTAAATTAGGTAAAGAGTACATTTCTTTTTGGACAATGTCACCCCTTCCCTCACTCTCTCCCAGGTTTTCCCTCCCATCCCCACCCACAAGTTATATAGTTCATTTTCAACATAGGATCCAGAGAAGAGTCAGTCTTTAAAGGTCAGGAACTAGCCTGGGTGCCAGTGGCTCACACCTGTAATCCTTGCTACTCAGGAGACTGAGATGTAAGGATGGTGATTCAAAGGCAGCCTGCAAATCTGTAAGACTCTTCAATCTCTTAACTAACCAGCAAAAAGCTGAAAATGGAAGTTTAAGTGGTAGAACACCAGTCTTGAGCAAGAAAGCCAAGCAAGAACACAAGGCTCTGAGTTCAAACCCCAAGTCGGCCCAAAAATAAGTAATATCAATCAGGATCTGAATTATGACAGATAAGACATACTTTAGCTTTCTTTTTGTTCTCATTCATATGCAAGTTTCCACAGACTGCCAGTCTTTTGAATTATCGGTTGGCTAAACTTTATGTTCAAGCCCTTGTTTTTCTCTAAAGAAAAGTAGAACATCTTGGAACCTAGTTGTAAAACTGGATGTAGTAGTATCACCACCACAGAGTTGCTACAGAGATTAAGTGAGCTAATAGAGGTATAGTCTAGAATAGTGGGATTTGTAGCTAGTGCTATTATCTCTGACTCCTGGCTTTTGGGAACACTTTTGTCTTAGAGTCTTTAAGAAGGCTGCATTTTAACCAGTTGGTAAGAGGCCTCTTCAGGAGTAACACTGTTGCAGATTTGATTCTGCAGGAAGCAAACTGACATGGAGTTCAGCTTGTAGAGATTTTTTGGGAGTGCCAACACTATCTGCACTCCAGAAGGAGGGGAGGAAGCCAAAGAAGCAAGGGCTGGGGCCAGACCAGCCTCACAGGGAGCATGGAAGGTAGTTGGGCCCTTCAGAGTTAATGTATAATTTTTCATGCTCCCCCGCCTGTCGATCATCAATTAAGGGCTGTCCAGGGAAGTGGCATGAGCATAAGAAGAGCTGCCCTCCCCAGCTCAGCCCTGTCTTAGAGGAGCTGCCAGGGGAAGGCTGTTGCCAATAGCACCTCCAGCAGCTAGAGTAACAAATGTATGAAAGGAGGCTCTGGGTAGCACAGCACAATTTCCCATAATTCCTAGGGGTGGGGCCTAGGGTGAAGCAATGTCCTCAGAGTCATATTAAGTGTTCCAGGTGTCACATTTGCCTCACCTTTGTCCCACACTACCACCTTCCCTGTTAAAGAACCAGAAGTAAGGATGATCCAGGTATTTCAACCTTGTGCTAATGGGCCATGGCATATTCTCAATAACTGAGCACTGGCATCCCCGTCATCTTTCCAGCTCAGCTAAGTGCTCACAGTCATTTGTGGAATAAATTAATGGGCAGGATGGGGTAGCCTTTTCCCAGGCAGCTTAAGTGGTTTAGCAGATTACTAAGTAATCCTCTTGAACTCGTCGATC
This sequence comes from Dipodomys ordii, assembly GCF_000151885.1. NCBI lineage: Eukaryota > Metazoa > Chordata > Mammalia > Rodentia > Heteromyidae > Dipodomys > Dipodomys ordii. Next base: position 2,984,203 of record NW_012267249.1, on the reverse strand, counting down.
CATGCTTGCCTAACTCTTCACGCCACATTGCTATTAGAAGTGCTGGGTCAGGATTAGTGGTGATGCAAAACCAAGAAGGACCCACTAAGTGCCCTTTCTCTTCTGGCCTCTCCTTTAATCATCACTTACCCTGTAAAGGGCTAGGTCATCCCAGAGAACAGAAAACATGGGCAGGACACTGAATGACTTGAAGGCACATACTGTCTACTTAGGGCCCTTTGTTTCTCCAGGCTTAGTCTGACCTGAGTCTAAACAGAACAAGAGCAAAATCTCAGCCTTCATCTACTGCTCTGTGGTCATGAAATGCAGAGGAAGTCATGGACCCTCCTGGGGGCTCAGTTTCTTTTCCCATACAATGAGAAGAATAAGCCTAACACAAGGTTGTATGCAAGGAATCAAATGAGATTGGTTACTGAGAGTGACTTGTGCCTGGTGCAGTGCTGCCTGGTTAGGATGGGTTGGGGATGGGGATAGACAGCTACTGTCTCCACTTGGCACCCAGTCTGGGCCAAGGAGCTCTGCATACACTTTGGGGCTTGAGGTCTAGCCAGCCTGAAGCAAGCATGCAACAGAGTCACATAATAGATGGCTTCGACAGGCACTGTTAAGAAAATCAGGGTCTGGAAGGCTGAGAGTTTGCAGTGATAAAAGGTAAGGAGAGGCTGAGTGTTACTCATGAGGCTGAGCTCTAAGGATCACAATTTGAAGCCAGGCTGGACAAGTCCGTGAGACTCATCTCCAATTAACTACCAAAAAGCCACAAATGGAACTGTGGCTCAAGTGGTTAGAGCCTTGAGTGGAAAAGCTAAGGGATAGTGCCCAGACCCTGAGTTCAAGACCCAGTACAGGTATGATAATGTGGAGAGGGTGAAAAGGGATCAGTCTGGGGGTGACATGAAGAGACCTGGCCAAGGCACAAAGTATACCCTGACAGATGAAACAAATGAAGGAAGCTATTCTGAGCTCAGTCTCCTCACCTGTCAAATGGAGACACCACAGGCTTCTTGTGAGGGTGAACTAGACTTTCCATGCCTGTCCCCATGAACTACTCAGAAACGGCCACAGAGGCAGGGGGAGAAAGCTTTGTCTCAGCCACCTCCAGGACCTTCCCATCCTCAACTCCAGCCACCTCAGGCTTCTGATACATGAGTTCTTTGTGCCCTTCTGAATGGCCTATGCATCTACTTTTTCCACCCACAAAAGTCTTATGTCATCACATGTCAGAGCTGACGGTGGGTTTTCCCCCAGCAGACTGTAAGAGTCTGGGGATGACCTTAACTCATCATCATTCCTGCCTCAAGTACTTCCTGAAGTGAAGGATGGGAATGGAGATCCTGGTTCACTCCATAGATCTCCATAGATATCTGTACCTTCGTGCTTCTGCTCAGATTTTGTGCTCAGGGAACAAGGATGCATTAGCAGGCCAGGGCTGAGACAAACCCAGGTTTTTGTGTCATATAGATCCACATTTAAATTCTGATTCCAACATTTGGAAAAGCCACTTTGTCACTCTACACTTCGTCTTTTCCTTTTCTTCTTAGTATAAAATACTTTCAAATACATATACCCCAACAGTGGCTGGTGTGCACAGCACAGTGCCCAGTATGTGGTAAGTTTCCAGCTAGTGACAGCTGTTTCCACCTTTGTATGCTAGGTTCTGGGTAAACAGCAGCTGTTTACACGAGAGGAGAAGCCCAGGGACAGGAAGGGTAACTTTAAAGCCTGTCTCATGCAAATGGCCCTTCACCAAAAGGACAGTGGAAGGCAGCTATGTCTATAGGCTGTCTATGCCTCTCCAGGATTCTGTCCCCTTCCCACAGAAAAACATCTCCCCAGATTTCTTTTATGGGATTTACATCTCTCTCATTTACATACTATGAAGCAAGAGTGCCTAGTCTTCTAGAGGCAATATAAAAGAAGCCTTCAATTCTTTATTTTTCCATGACTAGTTTCAAATAACAGTGTTTTACCTTCTCCTTTCCCTCCTTTTCTTCTCCATATGAAAATCTTTCGGATTTGCATTCAGTGTCCTAAACGTGTGCCATCTGCTTGTTGGGTCATTTAGTCCTGACCCAACTCTCAGTAATATAATTCAATAAATTCTTATTCCAGGCTTTACAAAGCTAAGGAAACTGAAGTTCATGGAGATGAAGCAACTTGCCCACTGGTGCACAGCTAGTACTCTGCTAAGTTAAAACGTTTACTTAAGATAGCACTATGAACATAGTGAGAAATAATTGTTAGTGCAGCTGTTATAACAAAAAGAGTAAGAAAAAAATTAAGTGGCTTAAAGAGTAGAAAATATTTATTTTTGCCAGGCGCTGATAGTTCATGCTTGCAATTCTAACTACTCAAGAGGCTGAGATCTAAGGATCCCGGTTCAAAGCCAGCCCAGGCAAGGAAAGGAAAGTCCATAAGACTCTTATCTCCAATTAACCACCAGAAAACTGGAAGTGGAGTTGTGGCTTCAAGTGGTAGAATCATAGCCTTGAGCAAAAAAGCTCAGAAACAGCACCCAAGCCTTGAGTTCAAGCCCCCATGACCACCAACAATGCAACAAGTTTATTTTGAGTTCCATCCCATCATTCATACCCAGATTCTGTCCTTCCTGCTCTGCTATTCATTACTTTCTAACCTCATGAGCCAAAGTGGTTTCTCAAAGCCCAAGTCAGCCTTTTATGGCTCATTTCATTGTTACCTTGTTTTACAAAATTTTTGAGACAGGATTTCCTTGTAGAGCAGGCTGGCCTCAAACTTGCCAAAATCTTCATGTCTCTGTTTCTTGTTGCTGGGATTGCAGAATCACTGAGTCCAGTTCTCTTGGTTTTTATTCTTGCTTGTTTGTTTTATTTTGTTGGTTTTCTTTTTGCCAGTCCTGGGGCTTGAACTTGGGGCTTGGGCTTTGTCCCTGAGCCTCTGTGCTCAAGGCTAGTGCTCTACCACTTGAGCCACAGGCACCACTTCTGGCTTTTTCTGTTTATGTGGTACTGAGAATTCAAACCCAGGGCTTCATGGATGCTAGGCAAGCACTCTACCACTGAGCTACCTTCCCAGCCCCAGTTCTCTTTTATCTTTGTCTACAGAGTAGAAGAAGTGGGGTCACAGACATCTCTATATCTGGCTCTCAGGAAAAAGAGAACAAGAGAGTAAGCACATCTAATATTTTAAGGAGCAGCAACACATATCACATGACCAATTCTAATCATATGATCGCATACCTACAAGGGAGGCTGGGAAATATGGTTTCTACCTGACAAAACCATAGGTTGACCAGTAAAAAAGGCCTTATGGAAGAAGTGAAGCATGACATTAGACCACTAGCAGACTCCAGCACAGAAAGTGGTAATACTAAGTGGCTTAGTTGAAATTAGAATTCAAGTCTATTATGCCCAAGGATTCGTGGTGAAGTAGGCAAGATATCAGAGTCTGGAGTTCTGCATGAAATGACCTGTTGGAATTTCATACACTTGGTATCAGTCATCCTGTAAATGCTCACCTTGGGTAGCTCTCTTTGTTTTATTTCTTTGTTTCTTTATCTGTAAGGAGACTCTCTATGAACTCAGCACATGAGAGCAGGAAGGTGACAGCATGTGCAAAAGCTAAGTGGCATGAAAGAATTGGCTTGATGAGGGAAGGTCAAGTCTAGAGTAGTAGTGTGTAGGGTACATGGTTAGAGGCAAAGGGATATATTTGGAGTCAGCAAAGGTCAAAGAGGAATGACCCTTGAATGTCAGGCTGAGGAGCTTGAAGTCAATGCTCTCTTGGCAATGTGGAGCCACAGAGAATATAAATAGGGTGGGAAAAGAGGTTTGGTTTTGTTTTTGTGTCAGTTCTGAGTCTTGAACTCAGGGCATGGGCACTGTCCTTGAGCTTTTTTTTTTTTTTTTTGCTCAAGGCTAGCACTCTACCATTTGAGCCACAGCTCCACTTCTGTCTTTTTTTGTGATTAACTGGAGATAAGAATTTCATGCTTTTCCCTGTCTGTCTTGTTTTGACCCATGATCCTCAGATCACAGCCTCCTGAGTAGCTAGGATTACCAGTATGAGCCACTAGCTCCCTACTCATGGGGAAAGACATTTTTAATTTCTGGGGGAGGAAGTTAAGGGAAAGGTCACTCTCCCACAGTTGGCATACATTTGAGAGGGACACGGAGAAATGGGAGCCCCAGGAAGGTTGTCATACTGCTTTACGTAACATTGACAGACTTAGGGAAAGAGGGAACAAGGTAGGGTAGATAGGAGAATGTCTTGAAAGATTACGTGTGTGACTCTGAATGTGATTTCTTGAATGCAAGGAACTAGGTAGATACTCAAGGAGTAGTGCTGTATCTATCATATCAACATCTAGATTCCTCCATTTAGACCTCAAAAGGCTGCTCCAACTACCATATCAACATCCAGCCAGAAGTAAAGGAGAAAGGCACTCTCTAGGAGTTGCCAGACCTCCTAATCTCCTAATCACACACACACACACACACACACACACACACACACACACACACACGTCTCAGAAGCAGCATTTAAGCCAGGCATGGTAACTCAAGTCTGTAATCCTAGCTACTTAGAAGGCAGAAGTTAAAGAAATGTGGTTCAAGGGCAGCCCAAACGTAAAAGTCTGTGAAACTCCATCTTAAATCAATGACTGGATGCAGACACATCTGTTATCCCAGCTACAAGGGAAGCACAAAGGCTGGGTACAGTGGCACATTCCTGTCATCCGCAGCTACATGGAAAGCTCAAGGAGGAGAACCACAGCCCAGCCAGCCATAGCATAAAGTGAGACCTTGCCTTGAAAATAACCAGCATAAAAGGAGGCTGGAGACATGACTCAAGCAGTAGAGCACCTGCCTGGCAACTCCAACATTCTGAGTTCAGTTCCTAGTGCTGCCAAAAAAAAAAAAAAAAAGCAATGCAGCCTTTATTCTTTGTGGTCAGGTGTCTAAGTAGAATTTTGGGGATTTTGGTACTAAGGAAGAAGATGAAAATGGATCCTGCATTCTCACTAGAGGCTATGGGAAAGAGAGCCTAAGAATGATTGCAAGAGGGTGGCTCAGGGGACAGAGTGGCTCTTCCTTGCAGTGAAATCTAGGAGAAAGGGAAAGAGCAAGGCTGAGAGCAAAGGGGTTGTGTTGGATCAACCATGGCTGAAAGCAGAGGTCTAGACTGGCAATAAGTGTGTTTTGGGGTTATTAGCACAGCCATGGTTGTCATAAGAAGGAAAAAAAAGAAAGAAAGAGAGAAGGAGAAAAAGAAAGAAAGAGAGAGAGAAAGTATCAAATAAAGTGGCCAAGGGTCCAACCTGGGAAAACACAGACTTACTTGGGAGAAAAGGAAAGTCCAGAGATGGCGAAGGAGCAGCGAAGGAGGTAGGAGAAGCAGCAGAGGAGGACCACGAAGGCCAAGGAGTTGTTTCCCAGCATGTGGGCAGCAGCACCTAAGCTGAAAAGAGGCCCTTCAATCTGGCAACCAGGAAATTAAAATGGGTGCTAGAAAGATTTTAGAGAAGTAGAGAGGTGGGAGTCAGGCTGCCATGTGTAAGTGGGGAACAGGAAGATGAACAAACCAAGTTGTTTTTTTAAGACTGCAATGCTTGCACGCATCAAATGACCCACGTCTGAGGTTTCTTAACTGTTTTTGTTTGCTTAGAGGTTCTCTGGTAATGCTAGGAATCAAACCCATGCTGAGCACAAACATGCACTCTACTATTGACTGACACCTCCACCCTCCTTATTTCACTGGACCTAAAAGCATTTGAAAAGTCCTAGCCCTCCCTTTGGTCCAATGGCTTGAAGTAGGATACAATACTCCCCTTGTTCTACAGGGGGCAGTACTACGCCAAGTGAAGCTATCTAGACTCCACGTGTGGCACGGGCATGAATTCTCCCAGAAATGATGAGTTCTCCCAAACACCAACATTTTAGGAGCTTGAGTAGTTGAAACAATAGAAGTTTCTGCCCAAATCCTGGCTCTGTCACTTCCTGATTGGGTGACCTTACATAATCCTCTCACTCATAGGGCCTGCTTCCTGTCTGGCAGAGGAAACCTCAACACATCCAAGCCTATGTCACAGGTCATTGGAAGTCTCTAGACAATATGGTCATGTGTGACCTTCCTGTAGACAGACTTGGGGCTGGGGTAAGCAGGGAAGGTAGGCTCAAAGCAGGAAGGATTTAGCCCAGAGTCTAACCACATAGGTGGTCTCTAAAGGAACCACAGAGCAGTGACTTTGATCAGGAAAGTTGGGTTCTAATTTTGCAGACAGGAAAACTGAAGAGAGAGAGAAATGATCAGGTCACTTAAGGGGATTTGTGGGGTTGGGAGAGATGGGGGGGAGATAATAGATGCATTGTATTTATAAGCTGATACGTTGAATCGGAGCCCCTTTGTACAACTACTTAAAGATAATTTAAAAATCTAGAAGAAAGGAGGGGAAATGACTTTTTCAGGGGTCACACCCTCCAACAGACAAAGCGGAGGCACCGAATCTAAAATTTGGGGAATGACTTGATGTGTAATATTGGGGTCAGAAGTATTTGATGTGTAATAAATTGATGCATAATTTTGAGGAGGAAATAATTTGATGTGTGATAAATTGATGTGTAATATTACTGTGTAGTTTTTTTGTGTTGTTTTTGAACTGAGGCTTTCTGGAGGGTTTACACACACACACACACACACACACACACACAGAGTCTCTGTTAACTTCCACATTCTCAGATCACACCCTCACATGCTTCCTCCTAGCAAGATGACACTGGACAAAGATTAAGGACCATTCCAGGACAGGCTTGTGAGTCAAAAGACCTTGGAACAGCTCTGGGCTCTGACTTGAACTTTCTGGGCCTCAATTTCCCCATTTGCAAAATGAGGCTGCTAGCCCCGGTCAATCCTGGAGGCCCAGGGGGCCCTTTTTTGCCCTCCCTTGAGTTTTTCTGATCACTCTCCCCACTTGCCCCACAAGCCCACCCCTCTGTTGTGACCTCCTTTCCATTTTATAGTCTTCCCAGCACTTATCACCCTCTGAAATTATCTTAGGTTTTATTGTTGTTTATTGTCTGCCTAGACACTAGTCTTCTGTCCACTCCATGAAAGAGGGACATTGGTGGTTTGGGAGAGCCCTGTGGCTTTGGCACCCAGGACAGTACTTGGTACATAGGAGAGATGAACAAACAACTATACAATTAAGGGAACAAAGGACAGAAAACAGTTCCATGCCCTCTGAGGCAAATGTTCAGGTCCCCACTTCTCATCTCTGCCCTCATCACCAACACCTCTCCTGTCCTAGACATAATGAGGCTAACTGAAGGGCCTTGGTGGGGGGTGGGTATGGGGAGGTGGCATGTGAAGGCCACCCTGTTTCCAGGCTCAGGGCATGTTCAGTAACACCAAACCAAGGTCCTTACTGACCTCTTGTGGCCATGGGGACACATAACAGGGTCTGGGAGGAGTCTTAGGAGGTGGGAGGTGGTAGTTCAGCCAGCATTTGTCAACTATCTCTGTGCCCAGGATTGGTGATGCCCACCCATGAGAAGTTGACACTCTTTTCCCACCTAGAGCTAAAGTTGTGCCTGGGGAAAGGGTGATGTCTGAGAGAGGAGCTAAAGGAAACGCTGACAGGAGTAAGGGAGAAGTAAAAGCAGACTCACCCCAGGACTAAGCAAGCAGACAGCCTGGGTCTTGAACATCAAGATCCTTTCCCAAACATGTCTGCTCCCAACAAACTGCCCACCTCTCCCAGAAAAATCTTCTGGATCCCCCATCCATTTAGAAGTTATTTGGGGTTGTAGAAAAGAATGAACAAGAAGAGGGAATATCTAGTGTCCACAGAAACCATTTGGGATAAAACCAAAGAGGATTTAAGAAAATTCTCCTGATGTAAAGTCTTCCACCTCATTGCTTCCAATAAAATCCATCTTATGAACTGTATTAGTCAGGTCTTGTGATAATGCTGTAAAACAAACCAACCTGAAATCTCAGTGACCTACAAAACAACTGTCATTTCACATCCCCAAGTCTCCAGTTGGTGCTGACTGGGTCAGGCTGGACTGATGAACAAGTCAGGCCTGCTGCACAAGGCTACCATCAAGCACAGAGCTGTCTCTGCTGGAGAGGGAGTCACCATGAGATCTGGCAGCACTCAGCTTGCCTCTTACGCACAAGCACAAGGTCCTCTTCTCTTCTTTGATTAGCCAGAATAAATGCCAGGGACAAACCCAAGGTCAACCTGGTGGTGGAGTGGATAATGGGATGCTTCACTTAAATCCCACCTACCCGTTCCTCAGTTGTTGGAATGACTGCTACAGCTGCTCACGGCTCAGTCACTCACTGGAATTACCCTGGGCCACATCACTCAAAGTCAAGCCCAGAGACAAAGCTACCCATCCCCCATCCATCCCTCAATGTGGCCCAACTGTCTGAGGCCTGACTGACCTCCAGAGTTCCTGAGGGTCAGCACTTCCACTGCTGTTGGGTAGGAGATAGACTTCTCCCCTTGACCCTCCCCATCTGTTCTGGGCCTTCCAGATGTTGAATATTCTGAGTGCAACCCCTAATACACACTCTTGGTTCTTCCAGAATCTTCTCAGGAAACTATGCTAGGACAGGCAAGGGTAGCCATGGCATGAGTGAGGAAGACGTTCAGACAAACACACTTTCCTATTTTTCGGAATACAAATGGCTATAAATTACTCCAGAATGCATCCTGGAGACAGATCTGATTTATTTTGGCTACAGCAAAACTCTGGGCATGTGTTCAAATGTGGACAGAGGGTGGGCACTGAAGCTGCCTCTGGCAGATCTCTGCTTTGTGATTGCATTGACCATATTAGAAATACTGGGGTATGTGATAGCAAAGGTTCTGGGGCTAAACAAATAGGGTTTCCAAAGAGCTGTTCCATGTCTGCACAGGTCCACCTCTGCCCCATTGGAATGGAGCAAGTCCCAGAACAATCCTCAGCCTTGAGCAGAGGGTGAGTTCAACACCACTGTTATGGAGTGAACCTTGGCCTTTTGACATTCATAATTTCAAAATGTGACAATATTTGGAGACAGGGCTTTCAAAGTGGTAGTTAAGTTAAAACGGTGGTGTGATAGTCAATACACACCTTCGGCTCATTGCTCTAATCCAGTATGGCCGATGTCTTTATAAGAAGAACTTAGAGAGGCCAGACACCTAGGAGCATGGAGACAATCATGAAGACACTGGACGATGGTGGTCATCTAAAGGCAAAGAGAAAGGTCTGAGAATGAAAACAACTCTGCCGATGCCTTGCATAGCCATCCAGCCTCTGGAAGTGTGAGGAAACAAATGTCTGTTGTGTGGCTGCCCAGTCTGCGATATTCCTTATGGCAGCCCAGGCTGACTAATGCACCAAGGTGGCAGCTGTCACAATCCTGACGTCCACAGAGTTGGTGGCAAGGGAAGATGTGCCCTTTGGCTTCTCAGAGGGCAAGCAAAGACCTCGTTTTAACAACTGGACTTGTCAAACACACATGAAATATGTATCTAACTTGAGGAATATATAACACAGCTTGCTTGAGCTGCAAGAAGGTAAAAATGGCCACACATTCAGAACAACCATGCAGGTGAGCCAAGCCTAGGCAACACTCTAGTCCAAGGCTAGGCGATATAGCTGCTGATTCTGGGCCTGGAGAGACTTTTGCTTGTGCCTTCTGGCCATTGAAGAAGGCCAGTCTAATCTACCGGAAGCTGAGAAGCCATATGGAACAGGGATAAGCCATCGTGCCTGTGGACCAACGAGAGTGCACCGAAGACTAGAGACATAACAAACCATCTTAGGACATGTCTTAGTCCATTCTATATTGCAGTAGCAAAGTGGATACTTTATAAAGAAAAGAGGTTTATTTCGCTCATAGTTCTGGAGGTGCAAGAGCATAGCACTAGCATCTATCTCCTCAGCTTTAATGAGGGTCTCTCTGGGGATGGCATCATGATAGTGGGAACGTGTATGAGAATGACGAGATCCTCATGTGAAAGGATTAAGGGGGGATGTCCTGTTCCCTTATAACAACCCAATTAATCATAATTAGATTTTGAGGGAACTAATCCAGTTCTACAAAACTTTCATTAATCCCTTCTGGGGGTGGTGACCTAATTACTTTTGAACTAAGTCCCACCTCTTGACTCTTCTACCCCTTCAACATTGCCAGTGGGGATCAAGCTTCTAGCACATGAACTTTTGGATAGGGAGGCAGACCATAGCAACTCTCCAGGCTCCGTCAGATGAATCTAACCACAGAACTGCTCAGCCAAGCTCAGCCCAAACTGCTGATGCCCAGAATTAAGAATAAATAAAGCGGTTATTGTTTTGAAGCCACCCAATTTCAAGGTGAGTTGTTACGTAGCAATAGATAAATGACATGCCAAGCTAAAAATCCTGTCTGCCACATCTGATATAGTTCAGGGACTCCCAAAGCCACCTGCAAACTCCTTGCTGAGCCAGACAAACAGTAACTTGCGCATTAGTTAATTGTGCATCTGTCTCCCCCTGGGACTGGATGACCTTAGGGCAGTAATTCATTCTCCCGCACCTATTCATCCTGGGTATTGTGCTGAGCCAGGCCTCGGCATACAGCAGGTGCTCAATAGACATTTACTCAATTAGGGAAATGCCATGGGACTTGTTCAGGTTGCTCAGATAAGGACAGCAATCTCCTAACCAGTTTCCCCCATCTTCCTGCACCCAGGCTTGCTCCCTCAAACCCATCTGCTATCTTAGGCAGGAAACTTTCTAAAACACCAAGCTATCCCAGTATCAGTCCCAAATCTGAAGCTGTGATTGGATCTCCACGTCTTTTACTGTGAAAAGTCCCATTTATTTGGAATGATCTATGAACTCTTGCAAAAGAAATTGCAGGGGAGAGGGGGCTTTGTTGGGGATTGAACCCAGAGCTTTTGCACATGCTAGGCAATTGCTCTACCACCGAGCTGCATCCCCAGCTCTTAGTTTTTTTGAGTGAGTGTTGCTATGTAACTCAGTCTGGCCTTAAACTTAAAGATCTTCCTACCTCCACTTGCCCAGTGCCAGGATCACCTAATCCTAAACTCCCATCTTGGACCACTTTCTCCCTTAGACTCTGAGCCTAGTCACAGGGAGTTCTGGTGTCTCTGTACATGTCTTTATAGATGCTGTGCCTTCTTGATGAAGCACTCACTGCCAACACCAACTCTCTACTTCATGGCTGGACAAAATCCTACTCACCATCCAGTGCATTGGATTGTTCATTATTTTGTCTCGATTGCAAGATGACAAGACATGGATCTATACTGCTTTATGGGCAGTGGCTAATAATTTGGCTGAATGGCCCAGGACTCAGAAAGCAATGGGAGACTGGCAATAAAAAAAAAGTGGAACGATCTTTGAAAATGGAACAAAATGTGAAGATACTTATATTCCAAATAAAAGCTTACTAAAAGGCAGAGGAGGCTCTTGGTAATCAGATAGACAAGATGGCATACTCTGTAGACATCAGCTAACTTTCCTCCTGTCCCTTCAATGCCCTCTCAGTATACGCATGTACAATGTGGACATGGTGGCCAGAAGGAAGTCTACAGATTCTACAGCATGGGCTGCTGAATCTCATCAGGGTGCTGGCAGGTGCCACTGCTGATTATCTCACCTTTGATCAGCAGATACAAATGCATAATGCCTGATGTGTCACCTCTCCACAGGGCCTACTAGTCACCTAATGCTAGGTTAATAATCTTGGACATTTCTAATCATAGAGGGGGCATGGTTTATTTTCATTCACCGAGCTAGAATATAAAGTTTCAGGAATCCAAGGGAGATCATGAGAGTGAGCTCTCTTACAAAGATTTATTGATGATCTATGGCTATTGTAATAAATGACTTTCAACTTGGTGGTTTAAAACAATAAAAAATATCCTCTTAACAGTTCTGGAAGCCAGAAGTTCAATGTAGGTTGTACTGGGATTTTGCCAAGGTATCTGGGGAGCTACATTCTCACCAGAGCTCCAGGGGAAGATCTACTTTTTTGACTCTTCCAGCTTCTGGTGGCTGCTAGCATTCTTTTGCTTATGGCTGCATCACATCCATCCTTGCTTCTGGTCACATTGCTTTCTCTCCTGTGTGTGCAGTTTCCCTCTATTTCTCTCTTTAAAAAGGCATTTGTGAGCCAGGCACTGGTGGCTCATGCCTGTAATCCTAGCTATTCAGGAGGCTGAGATCTGAGGATCGCAGTTGAAAGCCAGCCTGGGACAGGCTTATCCCTAATTAACCACTAGAAAACCAGAAGTGGCACTATGGCTCAAGTGGTAGAGCACTAGCCTTGAGCTGAAGAGCTCAGTTCAAGCCCCATGACTGACGAATAAATAAATAAATAAATTAATTAATTAAGGCATTTGTGGAACTGAGCTGTAGCTCAGTAGAAGAACGATTGCCTAGCATGTGTAAGGCCCTAAACTTAACTTATTGGGATTTAAAGCCCATTCTACAATCTAGATCTCCCCAGACCAAGATTCTAAACTTAATCAACTCTTCAAAGACCCTTTGTCTTTATAAGTTGACATTTACAAGTTCCAAAGATTAGGACATGGTCTCTTTGATGGCCATTATTAAAGCTGTTATTACTCACAAAAACTTTTGCCTTGCCAGGCACCAGTGGCTCACGCCTGTAATCCTAGCTACTCAGGAGGCTGAGATCAGGATCCGGGTTCAAAGCCAACGCAGTCAGGAAAGTCCATGAGACTCTTATCTCCAATATACCACTAGAAAACCAGAAGTGGCACTGTGGTTCAAGCGGTAGGGCACTTGCCTTGAGCTGAAGAGCTGAGGGACAGCGCCCAGGCCCAGAGTTCAAGCCCCATGACCAAAATAAAACAAAACAAAACTTTTGCCTCTGCTCTGAGACACTGGTTCTACTAGTTTGAAGGTCTTCATGTCAAAGGGAAGGGAGATAACAGAGTTTCCATTTCAGTTTTAGCTTCTCATTGCCATTAAATCAACAGTCAAGGGTGCATGGTCATTCCTCATTATTAAGCAGCTAAGTTGTTGCTGTACAACAAGGGCAAAGGTGGACTATGTCTACAGTACAGGGGATGTGCCATAGCCCAACTTAGTACAGTCAATCCTGTCTTCCATATCTGTGGGCTCTGCATGTACAGATTCAACCTACTGTGGGTTGAAATATAATTCCAATTTAAATGCAGCTTATATATGCACTGGCTATTATAGATAGATGATAGACAGATAGATAGCATTTTACTGGACACATACGGATCTTGTCTTGTTTAAACAATACAGCAAAAATCTGTTAAGAAAATAGCATATAGTAATACATCACCATTGTATAAGGAAAGTAGATGTGTAGGAAGATATGCATAATATACCTTTTTGCACAAGGACTTGAGTACCTACAGATTTTGGTGTCTGCAATGGCTTAAGCATAGACCAATTTCCTCATGAAAACTAAGTATAATTCCATGCACAATAGTAAAAATTAATGAAATGCTGTGAACCACTAAGGAGTCAGACTTTTGGGAATAATCGTTTGGGTCACTTCACTCAGAGCCTAACCAATGAGGTATTGGCTGAGGGCAAAGGAATAAAGAAAATTATACACACAAACCATGGCATGTGACCAATTAACACAAAAAGGTCTACTGCAGCTATGCATATTTTTTTTCTTTTTTTTTTTTGTCTGTTGTGGGCCTGAACTCTGGGCCTGGGCGCTGCCCCTCAGCTCTTCAGCTCAAGGTTAGCGCTCTACCACTTGAGCCACAGCATCACTTCCAGCTTTTTCTGCTAATGTGGTGCTGAGGAATCGAACCCAGGGCCTCATACATGCAAGGCAAGCACTCTACCACTGAGCCACCTTCCCAGCCCCAGCTATGCATATTTTCTTCCTTGCTTGTGTATCATGTATATATTTTTTCCCTCCTCCTTTTCTCATATTACTTTTTGTTTGAGACTGGAAGTTGAACTCATTGACAGGTACTCTACCACTTGAGGCATACTACCAACTCCTTCTTTTATTGTTTCCTATAACGATCTTAAGTGATGGCTGGATGCTAGTGGCTCATGCCTATAATCCTAGCTACTCAGGAGGCTGAGATTTGAAGATCATGGTTTGAAGCCAGCCTAGGCAGGAAAGTCCATGAGACTCTTATCTCCAATTAACCACCAAAAAGCTGGAAGTAAAGCTGTGGCTCAAGTAGTAGAACACTAGCCTTGAGGAAAAAAAAAAGTTGAGGGACAGCACCCAGGCCCTGAGTTCAAGCCCTGGGACTGGCACACAAAAAATGTAAGTGATTCCTAATTTGAGCTTATTTACAGGTAGGATTGTGACTGAATTAAAGAACAATTAACATCATCAAAATATGGATTGGGGACTAATCCTGGAGATGGACACCATTATTGGACTATGGGGCTTTGTGTTATTTTCATTTGGGGGGAGGAATAGTGTCCTCATTTGTATGATGCATAGTTTCATCTTATTAGATGAGAGTTTCTATTATAATATGGAAAATCTGTGGGTTGATGTGTATGGAACCGAATGTCCAAAAGCCGTTTTAAGTTCCAAGCATCCTGTGATACTATGGCTTTGATAAGAAGAAGAGAGACCAGAGGGCCTGGAGACTTCCTTATACCATTGTCTCCCAGCCTTATCAGCAACAGCCAGGTGGCCCAGATGATTCCACCATTCAGCTTTTTTCTGCCCTCCCAGAGGAGCTGCACTAAATCTAGTACAAGACCAGTCAGAGTCCCTCCTCTTCAGACCTCCGTGTCAGCACTATGGGGAACCCCCTCAGCAAGCTTGTGAGTACTTTTTGTGTGTGTGGTTCTGGTTATTAGACCAAGAGCCTTGGGCATATGAGGCAAGTGCTCCACCTCTGGGCTACACCTCCAACCTTAAGGTTGTGGGTTCTGATATCCCCTGGCCTCTTCCTACAGCCCAAGAAGGGGTCACTGCTCCCACAACCACTTTCTCTTGGCTATTTCTGGTTCCATTTGTTCTTACAACAGGGATATCCACTCCCCATAGTAAACTCTCTTTGTTGTAAAACTTAACATTTTTTCTGTTTTCCTGATTGGCCAAACTCTTAGAAAAAAATGGTACCATGTTTACTGGTCATCATAATAGATTGACTGGCCTGGGAGATTCCTCACATGTTTAAGCACCTAGTCTAGTTGTTCATGAAACCAAATCTTTCTCCCTAGACTTGGGGGTGAGTTCTTATTGTTGACAACAGAGGTCAACTGTCCCCATCCCCAAACCAGGAGCCTCATCCCATACACACTGAATAAAACAAAGACCAACCATCTCCTGCTGAAAACTTTAATGAAACCAATAAGTTAATAAGTTAACAAAGTGAGGTACTTGCATATCCGAGAACCGGGATAGGAGGGGGAACCTGGATCATGGAAGGAAGGGATGCTTCTCCCATATCTCCTTTGGTCACAGGGTAATAGTCCTATTCTCCTGCCCCTCTCTGCAGTTCTGTCTCTGAGCAAGGTAGAGGAATGGCTCTCTGGGAACAGTGCAGTGCAGGTATGGCAAGCCAAGATAGACTCCATCTAGGGCATGATGGTACATGCAGAGGGCACGGAAGGGCAGAGGTTGGGCCCCCATGAGGCTGAGCAAGTTCCAGCCCAAGCTTTGGTGCTGGTGCATGCAGGTCCCCAGTATGAGATGCAGCCTGGTCTTAGCCTCTTGTTGCCTGGCCTCCCGCAGAAGGCTGGGTTTGGTCCACTACCCCTAGCCCTCCTGCCACCTGTATTGGCTTTGCAGAAGATAAACAAAAGGGTAAGGAAAGTGGTTCTGGGCTCCTGCAGCAGCTGGGCACGAATGCCAGGATGCAGGGCTGTCAATTGAATTGAAGAAGTGGGATGGGGCCAATCAGGTGCACAGTTGGTGTCATTTCTAGATGGATTATTGTTCTAAGAATTAGAGTGACTAGGAAAGGGGGTGAGCCAGGGGTCTCACCAAGTAGAGTGCAGGCTCCAGAGACTTGGGCCTGAGTTTTGCTGTATGGATACCTAGGAGGCCCTCAGGAGCAGGCAGAGACAGCAATCAAGGTTCCTGGACCAGTGAGGAGTCTATCGTCTTGAGGAAAAGGAGTCGGTAAAGGTCTGGGTAGCCCTGAAGAGACCTGGGGTCACTGTAAATAAAGCTCCCTATCCTGCCCCAAAAGAGTGAGAAGCTACCTACCTATTAGTAGACCTCTCCCTGCAAGGCCTGCACACCCACATCTACTACAGGGGCCCAGGAAAGAGCAGGTGGCTCTGTGCTCATGTCTCCAAGTGTGGATGGCTGTGTGAGTCGGCGTGAGGCTTTCTTTATGTCTGGAAAACTAAAGGGCCATTTTTGTGTGCCTAATCTTGGAGCACTGTCAGGGAGGTTTGGGAGAATACAGAAAGTTGTGCTGAGTGTCAAAGGAGGGCCAAGGAGGGGAGTGGACATCCAGCAGAAAGTGGAAGCCTCCGTGAGGTGATACCTGAACATGGGAGGGCAGGGGAGAACCAGGCCCCATGCTGAGGGAGGATGGAGTGATAAGCCAAAGAATAGGGATGGGGTCAGGGCCCAGCAGCCTGAGACCAGCTACTTCTGGAGCCCATCTCCCAATGGAGGAGAGGCAGAGGGGACCCCATGGGGGTCCCCAAGTTGCATATTTAACATAGTTTGCATATGTGATGCCCATCTGCCTTGTGGCTGGGTCCTGTGCTTTGTGGGTACCTGTTGGGCACCTTGGGCCCATCCCCAAGAGGGGTGGGGACTTGGCAGGAGGGCTTCCCTGCTCTGCCCGAAGGGCAGGTCAGAGACCTCGCCTTGCATAGCTGGAAGCTGTATCAGGGCCCAGGGCCCAGGGCCCACTCCCACTCTCAGCACAATGCCCTGCCAGACAGGCCAGGTCAAGCCTTGATGGAGCAGGCAGGGTACTGGGGAGCCCAGAGGCCATGGGGCAGCCGCTGCTATAGCCCTCCACATGGCCTGGCATCTCATGCTCCTGGGGGGCCTGCCACCCGCGGCAGATCCGCCGCCCGCCCAGGCAGCTCAATACTGCGTGTGGCCTCTCTCCCCGCGAGGGAGCGAGTTCAAGTAAGAGAGGAGGCCCGAGGCCTCAGAGGGCGGGCGTGGCCTCCTGGCCGAGGGGCCGGCCGAGTGCCGTCCCGTCCCGGAGAAGCCCCTCAGTCCATGTTGGTGCTGACCGAGCGGGAGATGCTGAGCGTCTGTGCGGAGACGGAGATGTCCTCGTGGTCCACGGGGCTGTGGTAGTCGGAGGTGATGTCGGGATCAAAGAGCGGCACTTGCATGGTGCCCAGGCTGGCTGAGGTGCCGGAGGAGCGCAGGCAGCGCGAGTAGAAGCCCAGCAGCAGGTCCAGCTTGTGCTCGATGGACTGCACCTGGGGGCAGGGCACAGCTGGGAGGCGGGCGGGGGCGGGGCGACGGCGGTGGGCGGTGCAGAGCGAACGGAGAGCGGGGCTGATAGGCGGTGGGCCTCGGTGGTGGGCGGGGCTCGGTGGTGGGCGGGGCTAATGGAGAGCTGAGGGGCTTTCAATAGCAGTTTGCCCGAAGCTGGAAAGCTAGGTAATGCTCTTGGGCCGAGGGGGATGGGGGTAGGGGAGGAAATGGGGGGGGGGGACATGGCGGGGCGCGCGGGGAGTTGAGCTGAAATTGAGACACTCCAGGGCAGACAACTGAGAGACAGAGTTAGAGGGCTTTTGGCCTCCTGCGGGCCGGGCTCAGAAGGGGACAGGCTTCCAGCTGGGGCGCAGCAGTAGCCAGCTGTGCCTCTAGGCCGCGCTTCTGAGAACCTCACCCCCCTCCCCTCATTTCCTTCCTGAAGCCTACCCAAGTCGACTAGCTCCGCCATCCTACACTCACCTGCTTCTCCACCTTTACCACGCGTCCCATCATGCTGATTTCATCCACTGCCTCCGCCTCGGAGGGCCCCTTGTCGCTCTTCTCCCGAGTCTTCCGGTCCCCGGGTCCCCGACCCACAATCTGGTCCACCCTGTAGGAAAAAGGAACCATAAAAGGAGCCCTTCCACAGGAACTCTAAGCCTAGAAAAGAGATGTGCGACTCCAGAGGCAAGAGGTGGCCACGGAGGACAATCTGCCTTTCCCTTTGGGAGATGGGAGGTTGGTGATTATTTTAGGCCCATTGCGTTAGTGCCAGGAAACAGTCGATGTAAAGATTCCTCCATCCCCCTCTCCCCCCACCCCCGCCCAGGAGTGCAGTTCTATAGGGCCCACACAGAGCACCTATGGTTGAGTTTTACTTAAGCCTCAAAATAGCCGCGTGCTGTGAGGCAGTGACTTTACTCAGCCCAGAAACTCTGGTCCAGCATCTACCCCTAGGGGGTGCGCACCCTCCCAGCTCCCAGCCCCCACCTCCACCCCAACCCCTGCCCAACACCCGGAGGTCCAGCTCTGGCCCATTCAGGGTAGGAGGGGCTGGTGAACTCACCGAGTCTGTAGGCTCTTGATCCTGCCCAGCATGTCCAGATGTCCTGCTGAATACTGCTCAATGACATCCTTCACATCGTATGGTCGCAGTGTCTCCTTGAATTTCCTCTTGGCTACCAGGAACTTCAGAATCCTGGTGTGGAGGGGCGGGAGGAGAAAGGGAGTTTCAGAGGAAGGGCCCAGTTCTAGTAAGGGATTCATTCTCAGTTCCTTTTGCCCCTTTGCTACCCACTTGTCCAGCTCTAGTCCTGCTTAGGCCACTGCAAGCAACCTCAGCTGGATGCCCCACCCCACCCCCATCAAGCTCCCCTTTGTCCTGCCCTCAAAAGTTGATTTTTTCCCCCCAGTGGTACTCACTAGACACTATGTTGAAAATGAACTATACAAGTTGTGGGTGGGGATGAGGGAAAAACTAGGAGTGAGGGAAGGGGTGACACTGTCCGAAAAGAAATGTATCATTACCTGACTTATGTAACTGTAACCCCTGTAAATTATAAATGTAATGTCACTTCTATAATAACAATAATTTTGTGTGTATGGGGCTTGAACTCAGGACCTTGAGTTCTTTTTTGCTCCGGGCTACTGCTCTACCACTTTGAACCACAGCTCCACTTCCAGTTTTCTGGTGGTTAATTGTAGATAAGAGTCTCACAGACACTTTCCTGCCTGGGCTGACTTTGAACCACAATCATCAGATCTCAGCCTCCTGAGTTTGAGCTACCAGTGGCTGGCTCAATAAGTTTTTTTTTGTTTTTTTAAAGTTTCTTTTTTTTTTCATATGCTTGAATCTGTAGTCTTGGTAACCTGGGAAGGTAGGGTGTGAGTCTGGTGTCCCTCAGCTAGATGGGCCACAAGAAATATTGCATTCATCCCATAAATACTTGGCACTGCTGTGAGACCCTGGACACTCAAGGGGGGTTAGATCCAATCCTGGCTTCAAGAAGCCTAGGTCCAAGGTGGTAGACTGAGAGGGCACAGGCAATTATGGAGTGACAGGATACGTGATCAAATAATGGAGAAAGAGGGCTGGGAGTAACGAGAAGGGACGGGCTTGGCTTGGGAGTTAAGGGGGCAAGCTTTGAGAGCAGCATTTTTCTGGCCCCAGGGCAAGAGGTGGGGGGATGAAGGAAGCTTTCTGGAAACAGGCATGGGGGTATGTTAGTTCTGAGAGGCAGCAACAGGTACATGATTGTCCAGGGTCTGTCCCCAAGCAGGGAACAGTGTGAGGATACAGATGAGCTATTTGGAAGATGAAGAAGACTGCAGTCTCAAGAGTCTGGCAGAGTGGGCACTAGGGTGGGGTGGTGGTTCTTTCTGCTTTAGCATGAGTGCCCAGAGCCAGGGTCATAGACGGGAAGATTCAGGGGACAGAGCTGAGCTGCAAAGGAGCAGTGGAATAGAGCTAAGGGGCAGCTACAAGCAATTCAGGAGGTGGGACGGAAAGGCTTCCCGGTCCAGGATGACTGAAGCCACAGGGTGGGTAGTGGTGGTGTCACTGTCTGCAATGCAGGACCAGAAGAAGGAATAGGTTTAGGGCATGCTGAGTGTGAAAGGTCTGTGCTGTGGTGGCTAAAGAAATAACAGTCCTCGCAGCTCAGGCACTATGTTCTAGATAATGACCACAGGGAACATGGCAGGAAGAGGAAAGGGGGTGAGGAAAGATCTCAGACTCTGGGAAAAGATCCTGCTGACTCTGATTTCAAAACAAACACAAGGGCAAGAGGCTTACAAGCAGATGTCTGAGCGAGGAAAGAAAGGAACTGAGTCTACAAGGTTTGCAACTCAGGGGCCTCTGGGGCTAGAGCTGCAGGCTGGAAATGGAGACAGAGCCAGGACTCCTGGCCAAGTATCTAGGGCTAGATGCACCCGGGCCCTGGCTATAGCACACACAGATGGGTCCCCATTGTCATGGCAGCTGATGTAGCAGAGGCTTTCAAACTTTTTAAGCCAACCCTACCATAAAAATGTATTTTATATCGCAAGCCAGCTCACACGTACATATACATGCGCACACACACATAACTGAAAAACAAATTTCATAAACATTATTTACCCTCCCCTCAGTATGATAGATGCATTCTCATGGCTTTTTTTTTTTTTTTGTCAGTTGTGGGGCCTGAACTCTGGGCCTGGGCGCTGTCCCTCTGCTTTTCAGCTGTAGACTAGCGCTCTACCACTTGAGCCTCAGCCCCACTTCCAGCTTTTTCTGCTTATGTGGTGCTGAGGAATCAAACCCAGGGCCTCATGCATGCAAGGCAAGCACTCTACCACTGAGCCACCTTCCCAGCCCCGTCCTTTTTTTTTTTTTTTAATGCTTACCATAGCCCCACTAATTTGGTTTCACTAAGTTGATTTCAAAACATCTCGACCTGTAGTTTGAAAAGTGTTGCTCTATAGGAAGTCTGGAGAGAAAGAGACCAAGACACCCAAGGAGAGAGACAATTGAGATGAGATGCAGAGAGAAAAGGAGCCTGGGACTGAGCACAGAGAAGCTGGGAAGGCTGCATAGACAGAGATCCCAGGAGAGACAGACAGGTGCTGACATGAATGAGGAGAAGAAGGAAAGGGCCTGACATGAACTGGGAGATGGAGAAAGGAGAGAGAAGCAGAGAAGCAGATCAGGAGGAGCTTGAAGGATGGTGCCCGTGTAAAGACAGGGAGCATGGAGTGGCCACGCCACCAGCCCCTGGAGCCAGGCCCTCTGGACATGATGCAGAGAAGCAAGCTCTGCTAGGAGCTGCCTGTCACCTGCCTACCTCTCCTGCACGCCAGGAGGGCAGCAGCTGGCACACTGGGAGCCAGGCCAGGCCTGGCCAAGAGGGCAGCCCAGATGGGGAGCAGCAGCAGGCAACAGGTGGAAGGAGTGCTCACCTCAGCTTTCAGCCTCACCTGACGGAGCGGATGACTGTCTTCACCGCAGGCATGACATCATCCACCGTGAGCTCACACTGGTAGCTCTTCTCCTCTGCTACTTCCTCTGAGGGGACCTCTGAAAAGACAAGAATGGTCTACATAGTCCAAGAGTCAGCAGCAGAGGGAATCATACCCTGTATTACATGGATCGATAGACAAAGGCCCAGCACCATCCTGGGGCACCAAGCAGCCGAGGCTCCTATTTCCCTGGCTACTGCCCCTCATTGCCCTATCCAGGTCCAAAAACCCCAGGGCACTCAGGCCCAAAGGTCTCTGTGGTTAGGCAGGGAAAACATCTGCCTGATGCCAGGTGAATGGAACATCTGTTCTGTTCTGGGCAGAGAGGATACACACGGCCCTGGAGAAAAGCCTGCTAGTCCTCACCCCAAATGCAAGACGGGGGCTCTGGGGAAAGGGCTTTGGTGCTCTGCACATATCCATGTGGTCCTTATTCTCTTGTGAGGAGGGAGGAGGCTCGGGGCTAGTTCCCCCACAGCCTCCCACATAGCTGGTTCCCTGCTACCAGGGAAGGCCCTTAAAGCAAAGATAAGAAACAGCTCCTGTGGGGCTGGTGCCCTGTACTGCAAAAGAGATGACACTGCCCCCCTCCCCAGCAGAAGGAAGGGAGAGAGAGAGGGAAGTCCCCTGGCATCAACCATTCCCAGGCCTCCATGAGTCAGCACCTCCCAAAGACTAGTTTGGGGGTTCTATAACCTGCCAGGATAAAAGCTCTCTTGAGCTGTCAGCCTGGACATCTTGGCACAACACAGGCAATCAAAGAGACTGGCTGTCTCCATCCTCCATCTTTTCTACTCACAATCCTCTTTCCCCAGCCTAGAATATGTCTTACAACCAGGAGGGATCTTCCAGGGAATCTGGTCCAGCCCTGGCACTTTCCAGAAGTGGCTGCCAGGTGCAGAAAGAAGCAGCCTCTGCCTACATCATCATCCAAGTTGCATGCAGATATCAAGAAACAACCTCCCACTGGGCACCTGTGGCTCACACCTGTAATCCTACTCAAGAGGCTGAGATCTGAAGATCACAGTTTGAAGCCAACCATGAAAGTCCATGAGATTTCTTATCTCAATTTATCACTAAAAAAAGCTGGAAATGGAGATGTGGATCAAGTGGTAGAGCAACAGACTTGAATGTGGAACATAAAGCTAAGAGACAGTACCTAGGCCCTCCCCTCCCCCCGCCCCTCAGCTGGTCCAGGGCCCTAGACCTCCAAGGGCTCACCCTCCGCAGAGGTGCGGGGCTTGAGTCTCAGAGAAGCCCGGAAGCGAGTGCGGTCATTGAAGCTCCAGCTCTTCTGTACCTTGGTGGGGCTGGTGGCCTCGCCTACCTGCTCGCTGCCCGGGGAGGTAGGCATTGGTGGAGGTGCCAGGTGCTGCTTGGAAGGACCTGTCCGCCGTTGGGAGCTGCCCATACGGATGCGGTCTTTGATACCCATCCGGCTGCTGGCAGGGCAGTTGGGAAGAGAACCAAGTTAGCCAGGGATGGAATAAGGGGCTAGGGGATCAAAGCTGACTTAGGACTTTGGGGTGGCCATTGGGGCATAGTAAAGGGGGACCCTGACTCCTACTAGAAACTGAATCAGAGTCAAGTGGAACACATCCCATCCCCAACCCTACCTCCCCCCTACACCCCACATTTCTCAGACAGATAAGGGGTTCACAGGAGACAGATGTCAGAGTGGAAGGTGTGAGAGAAGTCCAAAAGGAAGTCAGAGACAGACAGGAGGACAGAGGATCTGGGCCAAGTCTCAGGTGAGTGGTGGAAAGTGGAGGTGGCAGCCCCTTTGGGCACAGACTGGCTGCTGAGGAACGGAGCTTACCTGGCCTCCTACACATTTAGGAGGCCTTGAGTCCTCATTGTACACAGGAGCTGGCTGGGTGGGGTTGAGGAGGTATGTGTACACATGCACAGTATGGATATACATGGTGTGTGTGTGTGTGTGCATGTGTACACGTGTGTACACACGCATTGGTCAAGTCAGGGCTCTAGGACCTGGTACAGATGTGCAAGTAGTACACTGCAAAATAAGGTCTCCATTACACACAGACTTTCATATGATGGTACCCATGGCCGCTTGCAAGGTGAAGGCCCGCTGTACAGTAGGCCCCAGAATCTGATTGCTGGGCCCAAATGAATGCCCAGGACATGCCTAGCACCCACTTTCCTGGTGAAGAGTCTGTGTTTGGCAGCCTGTTATTCTGCCATCTTCCCTCCCTTCCCCTGCTCACTAGAGCCGATGTCCCATGTGATCAAGACCACTCACCCAGCCTACCCCCTAAGCACCCAGCTTACCCTGTACATCTGTGTGCATTCAAACACATGAACATGTCTGGGTATGCATTCTGACTTCTCTTCTTGTACCTGGCTCCCTACCACATCCCCAAACTTTGGAGGTAGACAGGTAGGGGATGCCTTGGTCGTCTCTGAACAGGCCCTGGTTAACCGATACCTGGTAGAGTAACTCTGTGTCCAAGAGCTTCAAGAACCACTCTAGCCATTTGGGTAGGACCTATGCAAATGCCCGTTACTCCATGCCCTGAGGCGTCACTGCTGCCTCCCCTGTAGTTTGTCACAGGTTTGGGGGGGAAGTCCCTTCCCAAAATGTCTGGGATTTCAGCTCAGAAGAGCACAGTCAGTCTTTGAGGAGGCCTGAGGCGTGGCAAAGGTGAGATAAGCCATGTTCTCTGTTCTCGGGGACTTTCGGATCAAGGGTTGCACAGAAGACAGATTCTGGTTTCGGTGCTGGGTGGGAAGCATGGGAGAGTAGTGAAGAGTCAAGGTGCTGAGGTGAGGGAGATCTCGAAACCAGGGGCACCTTCAGGAAGGCGGCCCGGATGTGGGACCATCCTTGGGGGCAGGGGCCTCTGTCCAGAGGGGAGAGGTTATAGGTAAGGATCGGAGCCCTGAAGAAAGCAGAGGGATGGCTTCTGAAATCTAGCATGCCCTTTGCTGACCCAGGATCCCTCAAACACATCCAAAGATTCCAACTGAAGTTTGAGGGCAGCTTTCCCAAACTTGCCTATGCAGAGCCATTCCTGCAGGCTCTCATGCCGGCAAGCACCCCCACCCATCCATCCGTGCAACCCCACCCTGTCCTCCATTCCTCCATGTGGGAGAGAAGGAGAAGAAGGCCTTGGCACTTCAGCCAAGGACCCAGAACTCTGGATCAATGCATCCAGCACATCCGGCTCCGATGGCATTCTGGGAAAGGAGGACCTCCCAGTAGCAAGAAGTGTGCAATAAGACTATGCTTGCAGGGCTGGGAAGGTAGCTCAGTGGTAGAGCTCTTGCCTTGCATGCATGAGGCTGTGGGTTCGATTCCTCAGCACCCCATAAGCAAAAAGAAAACAGCCGGAAGTGGTGCTGTGGCTCAAGTGGTAGAGCGCTAGCCTTGAGCTGAAGAGCTGAGAGACAGCACCCAGGCCCAGAGTTCAGGCCCCACGACCGGATCAAAAAAAATACTATGCTTGCACTTTGCAAGACTTGGGGAGGGATAGGGCTGAGGCTTGCACTAGAGGCCTTGAAAGGTCCCTTTTGGGCTCTGATTCTGTAATAAGGAGGGAGCTTCCGGCCTGGTTTGTGGAATTCTGTAACTTTCCAGCCAGTCAGAGACCTTGGCTCCTCTTTAATGCAAGAAGACACTCTTTTCCCAGGAGTGGTCCTGGATTCCAGCTCCTTGGGTAGGGCCCAGAAAAAGGCTCACATCAGCCTCTCTGGAACCGAAAAGCTCAAAGAAACCTTGCTTACAAATGGGCACCAAAGAGCTCGTCCCCTTCTCCTTGGAGCACACAAGTCTTGACTGCCAGCCCCAGCCTCTTGGTGTGGGGGACTCAGAATCTACCATCCCTATCTCACATCTGCAGAAAAAGAGGACATGAAGCCCAAAGTCATAGAGCTCCCAGAGGCATAGAATAAGCCTGGGATCCTTATCTCAGACTTTAGAGACTGTGCTCTTTTTGGGGGGACAAGTGCTCAAAGTGGGGAGTAGGGAGCTAACTGAGCACCAAGGGATGTCTAGCAAACCCTAAAGACATCTTGGGTGGGGTTACACAGTGTGGGATGATCCTGGCATCTGATGGCTGGAGGCCAGGAATGCTGCTAAGCATCCCATAATGTATGTGAAGACTCCCATGCAAAATTATTATCCCAGGGCTGGGAAGGTGGCCCAGTGGTAGAGTGCTTGCCTTGCATGCATGAGGCCCTGGGGCTTGCTTCCTCAGCACCACATAAGCAGTAAAAGCCGGAAGTGGTGCTATGGCTCAAGTGGTAGAGCACTAGCCTTGAGCTGAATAGCTGAGGGACAGCGCCCAGGCCCAGAGTTCAGGCCCCACGACCAAAAAAAAAGACAAAAAAAAATAATCCCACTCAAAATGTCAGTGCACCACACTAGGTCAAGAAACTGGGTTAAGGGGCTTCTGGTACCTGGGAGAAGAATGGGGTGTGTCTTGCTGCAACTGCCTGGGGGAGGGCAAGCTCTAGCACAGGCTGCCCCTGACGGCTCTGCTGGACCCAGCTAGTCCCTTTCACACAGTTCCACAAGGAATTTTGTTAGTATCCATCCTCTCCCTGTCAAAGGCCAACCTAGGGATCGAGGGTCACCTGCCTCTATTGTGGTCCTTCTTTAGGGACCATGGAAACAGTCTCACTGCAGACCCCTCTGCCCTGCCCTGGTCCTTCAGTCTGTCCTGCCCACCAAGCCATTTCTGCAGAAGGGCAGGTCTGACCCAGAGTCTCCTCAGCTTCTCTCTTCACTGTGGCCCCACTCCCCACAGTTATAGGTCCCAAGCAACTTTTTAAAAGTAAAATATTGGGGCTGGTAAGGTGGCTCAGTGGTAGAGCGCTTGCCTTGCATGCCTGAGGCCCTGGGTTCCATTCCTCAGCACCACATAAGCAAAAGAAAAAAGCCGGAAGTGGCGCTGTGCCTCAAGTGGTAGAGCGCTAACCTTGAGCTGAAGAGCTGAGGGACAGCACTCAGGCCCAGAGTTCAGGCCCCATGACCAGACCCAAAATAAATAATAAATAAATAAATGCAAAATATTAACTGCAAACATACTAAACTGCACGAGGCCCACATTTACAGGAGCCAGGCAGGGTTTTAGAGGAAGCCCAGTCTATTATCTACATTTCCATCTGAGAAAACTGAGGCTCAGAGAGCTATGTGACAAATGAGTGGTAGCTAGAGAGTGATCCAACCCCATGTTTCTAAGAAAGGCTATTCTTGACTGAAGCCCAGACAGACAGACAGACAACGGCTCTGTCCCCACTGGCCACTATGCAAGGCCAAGAGGATAAAGCCCAGGATAGACTTTGGTTCTTCATGACCCAGCCCTGCTCCTACTCCCAGCTCTGACACATACTTTCAAATCCGGCCTGCACTGGCTACTTGGCTCATGGCTTGGCTCATGGCTGCCTCCGTGCCTTGGCCTGCTTCCCTTGGACAGGGTACTCTCCCTAGCAGCTACCCCTTTCGGGGCTGCCTCTGGATCAAGTGCCCAACCAGGGCTCCACAGCCCCTCTGCTTCCTCATTTTGTGTGTTCATGGCACAAGATTACAATTATCCTTTGCATCTCTTGGGAGACCATGTTTTATTCTTCATGTCCTCAGCGGACAAAGCACGAGCTGGCACAGGGCAGCCACCATGAATATAGCTGTAACGCAGCTGGAAAAGTTGGGTCTCTGGTTAGCAAGGGAAGTCCAGACTCCATCTTTGCAGACATCTGCAAGGTTCTCAGATAAGCAGTGAGGAGATAGGAAACTAAACCCAAGGCCTGGGACAAGTCAGAGGGGGAAGGGCCCTTAGAGAACCTCTAGTTCAATCTGCCCATTCCACAGATATTCAGAGAAGAGAAGCATTTTGGTCAAGATCACACAGGGTTCTGTAGCAGAGCCAGCACACATGCCCAAGGCTCCTGTGAGTGTGCCTTCAGGCACGTTGTGCCCATGCCCCAGACCTGGCAAAGGCATCCCCAGAAGGCAAGGGGATCGTTAGAGCTAACGCAGATGACAGGCAGCAGGCACATGCACCTTGTCTTTGACCCATCCTGTCCCCCTCTCCAGTCCCAGAAGTGAGGGGACAAAGAGGAGTGGGAACAGGAGGAGCAGGTTAGGGGGTACCTCGGTCTCCAGCTGGCGTGGATCCGAAAGAAACTCCGCTTATTACTAAACATCTGGCTGGAAAGTTGAGAACAAGACACGAACAGAGGTTAGTGACAGAGGCAGGTGGGTAGAGCATGGGGAGCTGCCAGGATGGGGCCGGCCTTCTGTGGCTGGTGAGAGAGAAGGATCCCCACCCGCTACCCTCCAGCCCCATCCCCAGAATGCAGACGTTCTCACGCTCTGCAGAAGGAGCTCCTGAGAACATGTGGAACCTACAGGAGTCTGGGCCTCTTCTCCAGAGTCAACTCTGAGGGAGAGTTCTAGGCATTTGCATTTCAAACACACAAACCATGAGGTGTTCCTACAGGTAGTCAGGAGGCCATGCTTTTGAGAAACTGATCACAAAATCCTAAGAGGAAGATGCTGGTCCTGGGATCACCAGCCCCCAAAAATTCTCCTTGGAGCTCGACTTCCTGAAGACATGCTCAAGCTCCACTGGGAATGTGGCCAGCAGGTGGGGGTGTATGGATGTGTGTGTATACACTCACACATGCATTTGAGGGGGATGGACCACAGGGCCATAGGGCCACTTGGCCTTGAGCCTGGTAACTGAATTAAAAGTCCCAGCTCAGCCCCAGGAGTCCCTGGGAAGAAGGGACACTCCTTCACCATTATCGTGACACCAGCCATGTTGACACTCCAGGGAAGATGGACACAGAAGATAGTAATGGCCAAGCCCTCAGTAGTAGTCTTGGACACAGATGGTGTCAGTAATGGCCTGGCCTTGAGCAGTAGTCTGTTCCTGGGCCTCAGGGGACTCAGGGACCTGGAAATGCTGTGAAAGGTGGCACAGGTTCCAGGCTACAGGATAACTTCCATTCCCGGTGCATCTCTGCTCAGGAAGGGGAGACAAGGGTGAAGTGAAGCCTCAGAGAGTCCATGCTCAGGTCTTACCTTGAGCTGCCAGAATGCCAAGCCTTTTGAGGTTCTGCCTATATACTGTGGTTTGGCAGGGATGGGGAGAACCCTAAAGGGCCTTCAGGCAGTGATGGGGAATCCAAGTGGAGCCATATCATGGCCTTCTCTTCCAGGAAGCTCCCAGCCTGGTCTGGCCAATCAGGCTTCTCCTCCCTCCAGCTCCAGCCCTAGGTGGGGGCTCTGTCTCTCCATCTACTTCCTGTTCAGCTCTTGCCCAGAAGTGTCCTCATAAGAAGAGGGAAAAGATGCTGTCCCCTACATTCTTTACACCAAAACATCTCTATCACCCTATTCTCCAAGCCTTTTCAGCCCAAATCCCAGAGAATCCAGAGCCCCTGGTCAGCCTAAACACTGCTTCTTTTCTGTCAGGAGCAGAGTGACTTGAAGACTTTTCTTACAGACACACATAGCATCAGGTGGCAGGCAAGCTTCTGCTGGCCCTTCTCCTGCTCACTGAGGGGGCTCAAGCTCTTCTTTCATTTCTTGTTCTGAGCCTGGAGCTCAGAATTACATCTAAAAGTTCAAGGTCATAATGTTCACTTGGGCTGGTTCAGGGATGTGTGACGATGAAACACAACAAAGCTGAAAGAGGAGGTATGAACTGAACTGAATCCTTGGCCTCCAAGCTAAGTCCCTATGGAAGCTTTCCCCCCAACCCAGTATGCTTGTAATTCCTCCTAATGAACATGCACGGGACAAACACTGACTGCCCTTTCTTGGCTCTTCTTTCAAGATGCAAAAGCTCCAGAAGAGACAGGTCAAGGGGAAAGAGACGGTTGCGGATGGTGGAAAGAGTACCTCGCTGTGGAAGAAGAGACTCCCAGGAGGCCTCTCTGCTATGCACTAGCAAAGCTGAGGTCAAGGGTTGCATGGGACAAGAGCATTAGTTGTTGGCTGAGCTTACAGAGGTCCTACAGCAGTCTTAGGCACAGAGTTCTCTTTCCAGCTGGCATCTGGCTCCCGAGCGGGAGGCAGATTCAGTGTCAAGCCCTCCTATAGCAACATGTCAGGGGAGGGGGTTCCCTGCCCTCACACCGCAGAATGCTGCCCGCAATTACCTGAGCCGTAAGCACCTGGGGCCAGCGGCCTCCTCCTCTCTCCAGCTTCCCAGGAGGGATGGGGGTGCGGGGATGGAAGAGTGAGGGAGACGTGGAAACAGAGAAAGAAGAGGACAATGGCATGAATGGAGGAGACGATAGGAAAGGATGGTGAGGACAGCTCTCCCTTTCAGACCCTTGGAGTCAAAAAGATGAGTCCAGCCTCTCCAGAGAAGGCTTCAGTCTGCACCTGTCTGGCCATCCAACAACCGCCTGGGAGTCCCCCAAACAGGGTCAGACACCCACATGGTGGCTGGAGGCAGATCTAAGAGAGGGCGAAACAGAGAATGGAAAAAAAGAACAAGAGAAGCGAGAGGAGGTGGCGGCCACACGGGGCCCCTACCTTTCCCCAGGGCAGAAGGAGGTGCTGCCTGGTCGGTGGCAGGTGGCAACGGGTGGGTAGCGGGAGGGCGCTCCGTCGGGTACTGGCGCCCGCCGCACCTCCAGGGGCCGTAGGCCCCCATTGCGGGCCCGTTGCACGTGCTCAAACAAGAGGGCCAGCTCTCTGCAGGAGAGGGCGCCATCAGCCACAGCTTGAACCCCAGTACCACCCCTCTTATCTATTGGGCTCTGAGCTCCTGCCAGGTCCTAATCCACCCTCCAGAGTGGATCAAATACTCCTGGCCAGAATAGGCAAAGGGGAAGGTAGGAAAGACTGGCTTTGTTCCTCCTTTTCTATGCTGGTTTCTGGATGCCAGGCATGGTTGTGCAGGATGGCACCACTCAAGAACCTCACACGAGGCAGTAAGTGGGAGCTCAAATCCAGCTGATTCTGCTCATTAAGCTGACTGTCTGGAGGTGGAATTGTGCCGACCAGAAGGTCAGTGAAAACCCTGAAATCCCTAGGTTCCCAGTCTAACTCTGGATTTTAGGAGAGACCGAAGACAGAGATCTAGTAGGGTAACCAGTCCAGCTTCTGCTCCCTGTGGCATTTGGAGACTAGATTTGGAGCTATATATAGCTGCTCCTTAACTCTCTAGGCCACTTCTTCGTGCCCTCGCCAGGAGGGCACACCTCCCCCACCCACCTTCCTATGAGAATACTGAGATCCAAAGAAGCAAAAGTAGGCCCAGAACCTCCAGACCAGGCTCTGTTCCTTCTTTCAGGGGACCCAGACCACCCTATTCCAAGTTCCCTCTCCCCTCCAACCTCTGCCCCACTCTTCTGCCTGGGCTGTGTTCTCAGGGCAGTTCCTGTAAAAGAGGCCCTATCTGACGTGTGCATTTGCCTCTACCAGGTGGGGCATGGAAGCCCCTTCCTAGCACTTGCTCCTTGCTCCTCTTCCTCTCATGGGAAGACCAGAGGTGGGGAGGGAAGGGAAGGAATAGGAGAGGCTAGGCGCAGCCAGTGGGCTCACCCAACAGCTGCTCTTGGAGAACTAATGAGGAGAAGAAGGCTCGCAGAATCGCTGACCACAGCAGCCAGGCCCAGCCGCATACTCTGTGCCCCCATACTTGCAGGACCAAGCCAGAGCCAGCTCTGCAGTCTTTATTACTGTCCCAGGGCCTGGTCAGGCACCTGGCTCCATGTACCTTGGAGATGCTATTAATAACCCCCTGCATGGAGCTACCCCATACATCCTTAGCCTGGCCTAGGACCAGTGGAGCAGGCTCACTTCCAGGCACTGAGGCTGCTGCCTGGCAGAGTAACAGTGGGCATATAGTCATACATGGGGCATCTGGCCTTGACACATATGTTTCTGTCCATTCCAACCAGCTAGAATCTGCCAGGTCGGTACAGGCTAAGACTGCTCCCACTTAAGATAAGATGAACTGGCTGGGCCTGTCCTGTGGAATCACCTGTGGGTGAATATGCCACTGCCAGCATGTCAGGAGCCAGGACTCAGCCTGAGGGGCAGAGCTATACCATTACCCTGTGTCCTATGCTTGCCTCTTCCCAGGCACAGTAGGAAAGGGGGGAAAGTCCCCCAGGCTCTGAGTGATCTAGAGGCCTGTGAAACCAACCTGGGATGCTCCCTTAGGAACTGTCACCCCTCCCTTTTGCCAGGGCTAAGTTGGTGCCATTGGTGCTAGGGGGACATTACTGCCAACCCCCTCCCACACCCACTCCAGTAGGACCTACCTGAAGGATGGGAGGATGCTGTCATAATAGTACCAGGTAGCTGTCAAGTAGGCCCGGCTGGTATCAGTGGAATACAGGCGCCATGCAGCCTAGAGGTATGGAGATACAGCGCAATGGACATCAGTTTCTCACCCCTCCTCCAGTCCTCTACCCCAGAAGGAACTTAGGACTTAGCCAGAGGAGGATTATGTAGAGCCAGCAGCCAGTACTGGCTCCATAGCCACTGAGGGGCCAGCCAAGACCTAAAGAGGTATGACTTTCCCAAGGTGACACAGAAGACCATAACGAGAGCCAAATCCCTCAGAGCACAAGGGGTACTGCTGAGGGATTTGTTGTTAGATGGGTGTGGATTTCCAGTCCCAGCTCTGTCCTTACACATTGGTTAGACTAAGGAAGCCTTGACAGACTTTTGGTTGTTTAGATAGTGTCTCATTTTATTGCCTAGGCTGGCCTTGAACTCTGTATCCTTCTGTCACAGCCTTCTAACTGCTGGGATGACTGCCATGCAGCACTATACCTGGCCAGAACCTTAGTTTTTTCACCTACAGAATGGATTGGGCCCTTTTTACCTAGTGGGATGTTGTGCTGATCAAATGAACTGATGTCTGTGCAATGCCAAGCTTGGTGCCTGGTATACAGTCAGCATTTAATGTGAGATGCCCCTAGCATACACTTCCATTGACTCTCTTATCACATCCAATAAATATCCATTCACTGGGCATCTGGTTAAAGTCCTTCTCCTAGCCCATAAGCAACATCTTAGTCATCACTGTGCCCTCAGTGGGCCAGTTACAGTGTTCTGTAGTTGTTTGAAGAGTGAATGTGACTGGGTAACTTATTAGTATCTGAATGTGACTGTGTGTATACAACTCTGTGTGTGTATGTGCTTGTCTGTGTGTGTGTGTGTGTGTGTGTGTGTGTATGTGTGTCCGTGCCTGTACATATGTGTGTGAGTGTTACCTGGAATTAAACCCAAGGCCCCCTACTTGGTAGGCAAGCACTCTATCGCTAAACTCCCATCCATCCTTCCCAGCTGTCAGTCAAAGACTATTGGGGAATACTAGAGACTGAGGAGGAGAGGGAAGACCATCACGCTCCAATCCCTCAGTATCTGTGGACTTGCAGGGCTTTAGCAGTAGGAAGAATAAAAGTCAGATAAGGAAGGACTATCCTTTTCTCTCCAGGTGCCAGTGTGAGTGGGTGATTCATCCAGGGCAGGGAGGTATGGTAGCTGCTAGGCAGGACAAAGCAGAACTGGGCTCTAGATGGCCCCTCCCCCACTTCTTTGGGTGACTCTTGTCCTCAAGGGGCTGCCATTGCTGACCTCACCAACCAGGCGTCTTCCTAAGACAGAAATATTTTTACTTCCTGCTTGCCTAGGCCCCTGGCATGGGCTGGGGAGCAGCTGCCAGAGCTGTCTCATTAATTATGAGTACCACAATACCAGCTGTCTCTCGGCATGGACAGTGCCAACCGCCTGGCCCTACAATGCCCCT
Source organism: Dipodomys ordii (assembly GCF_000151885.1). Classification (NCBI taxonomy): domain Eukaryota; kingdom Metazoa; phylum Chordata; class Mammalia; order Rodentia; family Heteromyidae; genus Dipodomys; species Dipodomys ordii. The sequence continues at coordinate 2,951,072 of NW_012267249.1, read as the reverse complement.
TGAAAAGCTAACTCCCAAAGGACAGTGGCCATTGTGCCCCAAGGGACGTTAAGAAGAAAAGGCTGGGCTGGTGGCTGGAGATAGCAGGGAGGGGAAGGAGGGTCTACCCTGGGGAGAGAAAGTAAGAGGGGTTGAGTCAGGCTTGGGTTTAAGGATCAAAGGAGTGCCAGTAGAGGTGGGCTGTGACAGCAGCCCTCAAAGTACTTCCTGCAGGGAGGTCTCTTGTCCAAGGCCTAGAGAGGGGGTCACAGAAAATCAGGGCTCTAGCCTCATCCAATGCCCACTCAGATCAGCCATCAATCCAAGGGAAACTGAGGCCATGTGCTCCTGGCCTTCCATCTACTCCTCTGGCTGCTCCTTACTGTCTCCTCGGCTAATTCCCACATGGCCACCAAGTGTTGGAGTTCCCAAAAGTCTATTTCTGGGCTATTTTCTCTCTGTTTGTGCAAATGCTTGAAGCATTCATGAATCCAGGTGCTGGGAGTGGACTGGGATGACAGACAGCTGTCAAGCGGGAGGCTGGCAGACCTGAATCATCTCATCCAGCCTCTTCCCAGACTCCACCCTACCCCAGACCACGGAAAGCCGGGGGCAGAGTTAGCTATGCAGAAGCTTTAGCAACCTCCAAAGTGGACATTTGATGCAGGGGACCATTTCTGAAATCTCAGTCAGCATCCCAGCTCATCCCTCTCAGAACTTCAAAACGAAGTCCTAGTTGTGTGTCTGGGTGCTGGCTCAGCAGGTGGGTTTCGCTGCCACAGGGCCTGCTGGGGGTTATGTACCTGGATGAGGTTGGCTGCTGGCATCCTCCTCTTTTCAAAGTGCTTCTGCCGATGTTGCTCCTGTACTTTCAGGGCAAAGCCAGAGCCGAGGATGCCCTAAGAAAACATTGCATTGGTGGGGGGAACATGGAGAGGGGGACAACAAGAGGCTGTGATGGTGGCCCCCTCCCCCTCCCCACCCCAGTCTGCCCAGCCTTCCTCACCAACCCAGCAGAGGGAAACTCACAGCAGGCAGGGCAAAGAAGGAGATGCCCAGTAAGGCGAAGCCAGCAGCCAGGACCCTGCCCAGCCAGGTATGTGGTGTCTTGTCACCATAGCCGATGGTGGTCAGTGTAATCTGGGGATACAAGCAGGTTACCCACAGCACTGGACACATCTAAGAGTTTACTGGGTACACAGGTAGGTGAGAGATTGATCACAAGGGGAGGGCTTCCCCTCACCCCCCTCCCCTTGATCCCTCATAGGGGATGGTCACAACTTGTCACCAGGCTGGTCAGGGAAAAGCAGGATAGGTCACAAGGTTTGATTAAGGGGCTAGATGGGGTGGGGGGGGGAGGGGAGGGGCAGTGTCAGCAGGTCCACCAGAGCAGGGTGGAGGGCTGGGGGTCCAGGATAGTAACAGACCAACTCTGAGTTGGAAGGTCATAAGGGACAGATCTCAGGAAGTTTCCAGGGAGGGTCCCAGGGGGAAGGGCAACCCGTTACAGACCCTCACGCACCGTCCCCCACCAGAGCGAGTCAGCGTAGGAGGAGAAGTCCGAGTTGGCATCCTTCTCAGCCAGATACACGAGGAAGGAGGCGAAGATGAGCACCAGGAACCCAATGTACCAGGCGGTGATCAGTTCCTGGGGACAAGTTGAGGAGTGTGAGGAGCCAGGCCCCCTGGTGAGGTGGGCACCTCCCAAGATGGCCTCTGGGCCAAGGTCTGGAAGAGAACTTGGTATGTGTGGTTCAAGTGATAGGGAGCCAGTGACAAAGCAGAGTGACAGCACAAGGCCCAGAATACACACACACACACACACACACACAGAAATACCAGCAGGGTCCCCAGCCTGTCCACGACCCATCAGGTTCCAGGCTCAGGCCTTCACCCCATGTCTGCCTTGCCATGTCTCCTGGTCTAACTTTTAGACTTCAATCAGGCCCTCCCCAGAAACTGCCAGCTTCCCATTTGGCAGTATGAGAGAAGTCCCTGAAAATCTAGACGTTTCCACGAGCAAGACCCCTCAGTCCAAGCCTCCTGCTCAGAGCCAGCCTGGTTGCCGGGGTCCCTGCCCACCCATAGCCTCCACCTCTTTTTTTTTTTTTTAATGTGGAACTCCTTTTTAAAAACTTTATTTTTTCTTTTGTGCCGGTCCTGGGGCTTGAACTCAGGGCCTGGGCACTGTCCCTGAGCTTCCTTTGCTCAAGGCTAGCACTCTACCACATGAGCCACAGCACCACCTGCTGCTTTTTATGAGGAAGCAAACCCAGGGCTTCATGCATGCTAGGTGTTGATTCCACCTCTTGTACAGGCGGTGGGCCCTGGTTCTATGCTCTCTCCTAACCCGCTCCTTTCTGATATCCAAGACAGCTGCCTGTAGCCCGGGGGGGCCCCAGCTTGTCCATCCAGCCTCCTCGCCCCTCCTCCACTCAGTCCCCTCCCCAGCGAGCTCACCTTGCTGTGCGCATAGACCACGGAGCCAAGCAGCTTCCAGGTGCCTCCGCGCCGGTCCATGCGCACCATGCGCAGGATCTGCAGGAAGCGCATGCTGCGCAACGCAGATGTGGCAAAGATGTTGCCCTGTGTGCCCGCGGCGATGACGGCCACCGAGGCCACGAACACAATGAAGTCTGCAAGGCAGGGGGGACCAGGTCATGGGCGCACCCCTGCCTCTGGACACCGGGCAGGGGTGGGGGGGAAGGAGAATTGGGGGGAGGGTTCCTGGGGTGGAGTGGAGGGAGTGGATTGGGAGGATCCACTGAGTTTGTCAGTAGTCAGGGTGGGGAGTCCAGGAGAGGGTCAGGGGGCCAACCCTGGGGTTTGGAGTCAGGAGCCAGGCCCAGTGGGAAAGGCCCTGTACCGATGACACAGAAGGGTTTCCTGGCAAAGCGGAAGCGGCCCTGCCATCCTCGGTAGCGGCAGCAGCAGCCAGCGGACCACACGCGGATGATGTACTCCAGGCCAAACACCACGATCATCACGAATTCCTGTGGGGACGGGGTGGGGTGAGCTCTGGTCCCCACTCTCAGGGGCCAGGGCCCAGGGCAGACAGAACCTGGCGCAGCCAGAACACTGGGTTAGGAGAACCAGCAACCCTTGGATTGGTCTCCTGGGGGGTTCTACTCCTAGAAGGATTAGGATTCCAGAAAGGAAGTGATGCCTTGCACATCTGTCCTCCCTTCTACCCGGTTGGCTGCCTGGGTTTTTCTTCAACCTGGCCTTTACCCACAGCCATGTGAGGCTCCCCAGCTCTGACTGGGTGACATAAAGAGGTGGCTGTCTCCAAGGAGCTTCTGTTTTGGTGTTCTGTTTAGTCAGGGGTGGAGACATTTTTTTCTTGGGACAGGGTGGTGCCTATTCATCCTGTTTGCTGGGCCTATCAATTTTTTTATGTTGCATATATTTCTTTTTTTTTTCCCCATGTTTTTTCCACCTGAGCTGTACCTCCATTCCTTTTTGTTATATTTAGAGTTTTTGCTCAGGCCTGGGTCAGAAGCCTTCTGCTTGGCTGGGGTATCATGTGCACACCACCTCAACCAGCTTTATTGGTTGAGATGGGGGTCTTGCTAACATTTTCTTGGGCTAACTGCACTCCTCTCGGTCTCTGCTTCTGAAGGAGCTGGGATGAGTGTGAGCCCCTATGCTCAGCCTTTTCCACGTTTTTATGAGCACTTATTAATTATACAATGTGAAGGTTTATTGTGATTTCCATGATGTATATAATAGACTTTGCTAATATCCCCCCCCCATTATACGTGGCCCATCCTAAGGCCTCACACTGAGGTAGAGCCTTCTACACTAACTATAAAGTTGGAAATGATGCCCAGAGAGGGTCAGCCACCAGCACAGGAAATACAGCACAGCAATCTGTTCTGTGACCCACAAAGTGAGAGTCTCTCTCTACCTTTGGCCCTTGGTCCCAATGGACTGCCTCACACAGCCTCTCTCAGAAAGAGTGGCAAGGACCCCTGTGCTCACCAAGATGAGGAGACACTCGTTGGCAAATTCCTGATGCTCCTGGATAGTGGACAACACGGACAGCACCAGGCAGCTGAAGACCAGCAAAAATCTACAATTGCAGCATGAAGGAAGTGGTTAGATGGCTGGGAGGACGGGATAGATTCCCTGGTAGGGAAGGAAGCACAATTTGGGAAGACTTTAGAAATGGGAATTGGCATCAGAGTTCCATGGAGTCATGGCTCTGAGGTGGGTACAAAAAACAGCAGCCTCCAAGCTCCGAGCTGCTTCATTTCCTGAACATCTCCCAACCCTCTTCCATCACACCCTGACACAGCTGTGGCTCAGAGAGGAAGTTACTTGGCTGTGAGGGGCATTTCTGTCCCAGCCCCTCACAAGGTTGTCTGAGAGAAGTATCCCAGAGGTCAGCCAGGGCTCGAGGAAGGTCATTGACTGAGGGAGGGGCCACCACCCCTGTGCATCTCCTCTGCAGCGTGAGGATGGCTGCACTGCCTTTGTGGGAACTCTTGGAATTCATCATGAGACAGTGATCCAGTGACAGGGGAATCAGGAATGGAAGGGAACAGAGGAGGAGGGAGAGCAGGCAGAGCTGGGCCATTGAGACCAAGAAGTCCCCTCTGGGCAGCTGGGGGCTAGCAAGTAGCTCAGAACCAGGCATTCAGGAAGAAACTTCAGAACTTAACTCATCCAACACTTCCCTCATCCTCAACACACAGGAAGAAACTTCATCAAGAGAGGAAAAGAAACATTTGTGAAACTCATACCTCCAATTAGCCACCAAAAAAGCCAGAAGTGGAGTTAAGTGGCTGAGCTCTAGCCTTAAGCAAAAAGTCTCAGGGAGTGGGGAGGGAGAGGGGGGAGATGGGAGGGCAGGGATGGTAAGGGGAAACGAAGGAGGAGGCAACAATGCTTGATAAGAAATGTACTCATTACCTTGCCCATGTAATTGTAACCCCTCTGTACGGTATTTTCACAATAAAAAAAAAAACTTAATAAAAAAAAAAAGTTCAGGGACAGCACCCTGGCTTAGGACTGGCACTACATATGTTGGTTTGTTATTATCCAAGCAAACCATATTCAAGAAATATTAGAAATTATAAGCAAAAGAGCAAAAGAAAAGTCAAAACCCTTAATTCTGCACCCTGATGACTCTTGGTACATATGTAAGAAGCTCCTGCATTTTAAACACGGAGGCCATGTTGCCCCTGAGGTTTTATAATCTGCTGTTTTCACTTAACTGGTTATGAAGCAGGCATCTAATAGATGTGGCAAGAAAAATACTGAGGAAAATAATTCCCAACAAAGAGATCCATGTGCCCACTGCTGCCTAAGGTCTATGGACAGCTGACAAAGGCGATGAAGAATTTCTGCCAAGGGCCTGGAAAAAGGACCATGAAAGCTCAGCACAGCCCTTCCCACAGGAGGACACTGGATGAAATGGCTTCAAGGAGGTCTCTTTACACCACGACCCCATGCGTAGCCCTACCTCAGTGGCCTGGCTGCTGCTGCTACTACTGTATTTTAGGACTGAATCTGAGGAGTGGAGGATCTGTTCCACTCCTCACCCACTCCTGTGTCTTTGTTTTTCCCCTTTGGGTGTGGGTGGTAGGGCTTAAACTCAGGGCCTGGTCACTGTCCCTGAGCATTTTTGCTCAAAGCTAGATAAAGCTCAACCACTTGAGCCACAACTCCATTTCTTTTTGTGTGTGTGTGTGTGGTTAATTGGAGATTAGAGTCTCACAGATTTTACTGCCCAAACTGGCTTCAAACTGGGATCCTCAGATCTCAGCTTCCTGAGTAGCTAGGATTTTTAGCATGAGCCACTGGCGCCCAGCCGCCTCCCCATATACATAAATATACATATATATATATATATATATATATATATATATATATACATATAATGTATTTTCTTTTTAGGTCCAACATCAGGACTCAAACTCAGTACTTGACATTTTGCTCACTGACTAACACTCTACCAACTGAGTCATGCCTCTGATACATAAATGAATTTTCTTTTTCTTTTTTTCTTTTTCTTATTTGTTTATTTTGGGTCCAGTCCTGGGGCCTTGAACTCTGGGCCTGGGCGCTGTCCCTCAGCTCTTCAGCTCAAGGCTAGCGCTCTACCACTTGAGCCACAGCGCCACTTCCGGCTTTTTCCTTTTTTGCTTATGTGGTGCTGAGGAATCGAACCCAGGGCCTCAGGCATGCAAGGCAAGCACTCTGCCACTAAGCCACCTTCCCAGCCCCTTCTTTTTGTTTTAAATGAATTTTCTTAACAACACAGACAGGTTTTACCATTAGCAGGTGTGAGGGGTGGTAACAACTCTTCCTAGAAGACCAGCTCACATGTCCATCGGCCTATCAGCATCTCTTCTTGGATGTCTGGTAGCCTTCCAAACTGAACTTGTCCCCTCTCTAGCCTACCAGCTGGTTACAGACATCAAGGATAACCAAGCCACCCGTGGCTCTTCTTGTCTTTGTCCTCCACATCTTGCTCTATAGAATAATCTGCAGGGACTGGGAACGTGGCTTAGTAGTAAAGTGCTAGCTCTGAGCAAAAGAAGCTCGGGGACAGTGCCCAGGCCCTGAGTTCTGAAGAAAGAAAGAAAAGGAAGAAAGGAAGGAAGGAAAGAAAAATTTTGCAGAACATACCCATGAATGGACCAGTTCTCCTGGACCAGTTCTCATTGTCCCTAACCAAGCCCCCATCATCTGGCCCCTGATGGATCTTCCTGCCTTTCCTCTCACTTCACACTACCTACTCTTCAAAGCAGCCAGGGTGATCTTCCTACCATGTAAAGCTGAAAAATATCACTCTGCTTGGAACGCTCCACTGACTTTCCATCACACATGGAGAGTGAAGGTCAAGCTCCTGAGCACAGCCAGCAAGGCCCTGCAAGGTCTGGCCTCCAGCCCACCTCTCCCTACTCCCTGTTAGCTCACTTCCATCCTTCTGGCTTCCTGAACATTCCTGAACCACATCTAACATATTTCCATCTCCAGGCTTCATCTTGCTTTGCTGCTTCTTCTACCTGTTGCTCCTTACTAATCCAGGTCACTGCTCAAATATCACTTCCTTGTAGAGGTCTTCCTCAGCCATCCTCTTTAACATACGGGCCTCATCTCCTCTTCCTCTCCTCACCCTGATTGATTCATTGACTGATTGATCGACTGACTTCACAGCAAGGCTAAAAAGGCTGAGAAAACGACCAGCAGGAATTCACATAAATAAACATCAAAGTCACCAAACTAGGACCCACTGTGGAAGTTCTTAGAGCTCTAAGAATATCCATTGCTGATTTGGGGTCCCCAGCATCCTTCCTAAGAAAACATGAACTTTAAGGGGGGTTGAAGTTTTTTTTTCCCCCTTGGTCAGTTGTAGGGCTTGAACTCTGGGCCTGGGCGCTGTCCCTGAGCTCTTCAGCTCAAGGCTAGCGCTCTACCACTTGAGCTACACTGCCACCTCTGGCTTTTTTCTGTGTATGTGGTACTGAGGAATCGAACCCAGGCTTCATGCATGCTAGGCAAGCACTCTACCACTAGGCCACATTCCCAGCAGGGTTGAGGTTTTTAGGTTTGTTTTTCCCAGTACCAGAGCTTGAATTAATAGTGTCAACATTTTTTTCTTTCTTTTTCATTCAGCTTTTTTCCCCCTCAAGAATAGCACCTTACCACTTGAGGCATACCTCTAGTTCCAGCTTTTTTTTTTTTTTGCTGGTTAATTGAAGATCAGAATCTTTCAGACTTCTTTGCCTGAGCTAGCTCCGAACCATGATTCTCAGTCCTCAACTTCCGGAGTATCTACGAATATAGGTGTAAGCCATTGGTGCCTGGCTGGCAGGGAGTATTGTTACCCTCTACTGCGCAACTCATTTGAAAGGACATCCTGCATTCCTGATGAATGATTCTCATCTTCCAGGACCCAGAGACCTGCTCAAGATCACACAATGACTCAACAGCAAAGCTAGGGATGTCCCAAAACTAACTTGAGGCTCAGCGCTGCTGACCTTGGCCTTGGTCTTTGCCCTCACACACACACACACAGCAGATAGAAGGTCAATGTCTGGGGTCTAAGGATAAAGGAGCCAGGCAGAAGGATCCTGTGAGCTGGCTCCAGGGTTGTGGTGCTCCAAAGAGGGGAGACCCTGGGAGAGGGGGAAAATGCCTTCTCTCCTGAGCAGATCTCTGGAATGAGGGCAGAGTCCAAAGGAGACTTAAAGGTTTGTTTTCCTGGTTACTCAAGGTGCTTATCCCCCACTCCACCCTTTTCTCCTCAGCCTACCCAGTGCTGAGATTACAGTGCTTAGTAGCTACATGCATTTCTACAAAGTGCTCCAATGAACAGTGCTGCTGTTCTGTGTGGGAATCATAGCTAAGACTAATTGGCTCACTGAGTCAGTTACTATCCAGTTCAGAGCTTTTTAAACAACTATAGTTACTGCCATCATCCCATCCACACCTGTTCAAATTACTGCCCAGACATGGCCTTCAGGAAGTGGGAGATGGGGATGCTGGGGAGGTATTATGCCAATATTGGCTTCACCCTGAATTCACTGAGGGACCTGAAGTCATCACAGTAGCTGCTCCTGCTGACCAAGGACTTCCCATTGGCTGGGTACTCCACACACATGTGTCCACTTCTTGAGCCCCCATGGTGGCAAGGCCAGGACTATGAGTATACAGGTAGGGGTCAGAGGGTTCAGTGTGACATCTACACAAAAGAGCATATGTACATAGCAAGGAAGGGACTTTATGGCCTATAAATTATATATCTGAATGAAGTTGTTACTTAAAAGAAAAAGCTAGAGGAATGGCTCGGGTGATTGAGTTCCTATCTAGCAAGCCTAAGGTCTTGAGTTCAATCCCCAATACTACCAAAAAAAGTTAGGAAGGAAAGAAAGAAGGAAAGAAATGAAACAGAAGGAGCTATATCAACCTCACTTTTTCAATGTGGTAAGGCAGAATCTGAACTCAAGACCATCTGGATCACTAGGTCTCTGTTTCTCTGTCCACAGCATAAAGGTGGATGATTCAATGATGACTAAAGTCTCAGCAGAGAAGTGGAAGCTCAGAGGGGATGTCCCTAGGACAGATACTGGGATGCTAGAGAGATAGGGCTGTGATGGGTGGGTCTGGCAGGGAATATCAGAGCAGAAAAGAAGCTGTCACCTCTTTCATGAGCTACAGCCACCTAGAAAACCTCGTTTAGCTACAATCATCCAGGCTTATTGTGTGAAGCCAGAGATAAACAGTCCCAAGAAATTAACATCGCAGCAATGACATAATAGACAAGACAGTAACAGCGTACGAAGGCAGTCACCTCAGGTAGCTCTCGGTAGCCACAGGGAAACTTCTTGGAGGAGGTGTCTAGACAGAGTTGGGATTCCCCAGGCAGAGGCAGCAGTGACGCAGGTGTGTAGGGAAGGAACCGAGAATGGCTGGCAGTTCTGCATGGTGGGGGCCTAAAGCGAAGGGGACAACGGAGAAACCTGGAGGGACAGATCCTTGAGTGGTACCTTCAGGCACTTGAACAGTATCCCAAAGGCAATGGGAGCCATGGAAGAGTTTGAAGACAGAGAATAACATTTGTTTGTGTTTCAGGGCTACCACTGGGGCAGTATGGAACATGAACTAGAGTGATAGACTGATTAGGAAGACAGAAGAGGCTCCACAGTAATTCTGCTGAGAGGTGATGGTGGCCTAGACAGGGGATGATGGGAATCTGCAATCCCCAAAATGAGTAAGTCCACTATCCCTACACACACACCCTCCCCAGGTAACAGGTGCCAGAATTTCCCAAAGCAGGCCACCTCTGGCTGAACCTGGACCTTCTCAGTGGGTTTGCACAACAGGTTCCCGGAACCAGGCCACATTAATTACTTCAGGCTGAAACCACAAACTTGCAAGGTTCCCTCCCGAAACTTTTTGTATTCCAACCACCTTTACCCAGGACCCCACTTAAGTCCCTTCCACCCCTGCGCCCGCCTTATGTCTCTTGACTCTCCTCAGGTCACCATGGTGTTTCTATTCAACTCTTCATAAAGTTGATCTAGTCTGTTGAAGCATTTTCTGCGCTTTCTTTGTTCTAATACCTTCATGACTCAGTTTCCTAACAGGGGACAGGGTACCAGCAGGAACAGAGAGAAGTAAATGGCTTTCAGGATGCTATGTGAAGTAGGAGTTGGTGATTAATTAGAAACTCCTGCTGGGCGCTGGTGGCTCATGCCTATAATCCTAGATACTCAGGAAGCTGAGATCTGAGAATCAAAGTTCAAAGCCAGCCTGGGCAGGAAAGTCTGTGAGACTCCTATCTCCAATAAACCACTCAGAAAAATCTGGAAGTGGTATTGTGGCTCAAGTGGTAGAGTGCTAGCCTTGAGCAAAAGAAGCTCAGGGACAGCACCCAGGCCCAGAGTTCAGGCCTTGAGTTCAAGCCTCAAGATGGGCAAAAAAAAAAAAGAAAAGAAAGAAAAAAAGAAAAAAAAAAGAAACTCCTTTATTTCTGGTTAGGACACTGAATTGATAAAGCAACAGGAATGAACTCATGGGAGACCATGGGAGATGCACTGTGGACATGTGGGGGAGAGGACACTAGGGAAGAACAGACGTAGGTGGGGAGTGCCGGTGTGGAGACATCAAATGAAGGTGGTGACTAAAGTATGGGGGCAGCGGAGGCTGTCCAGTGAGCTTCGTCACCGGGGACCTTGGCCAGGGAAGCCTTAGAGGGATTAGGGACCAGAATAGGCCCAAATGAAGCGAGAAACTACAAAGGACAGAGGCAGGTGAGTTGGAAAGGAGTATTCTTTTTCAGATGAGTCATAAGTCAGATATGGCAGCTCATGCCTATAATCCCAGCCACTCAGCAGGCAGAAATTGGAAAAGTTGTGGTTCAAGGCCAGCCTGGGGAAAAAGTGAGTGAGACCCCCATCTCAATCAATAAAAGATGACACCCATCTTCCTATTTACACAGGAAGTATAAAATAGGAGGATCACAGTCCAGGCTGGTCCAGGCAGAGGCATAAGACCTTATCCCCAAAATAACTAAAGCAAAAAAGGTGGAGGGAGTGCTTCAAGTGGTAGAATGGTGCCTGCCTGGCAAGTGTGAGGCCCTGAGTTCAAGCTCCAATATAAAAAAAAATACACACAAGATGAAAGCATGAGTGTATAGAGCTGGAAAGCTGAGGATGGAGGGAAAGGAGTGAGCAATGGTATGAAGTCCCCAGGGAAACTGGGAGGCTGGGATCCAGGGCAGCCAGGGCTAATGCTGAACAGGAAGTCCCACCCACTGCCATCAACCAGGTAGGTGAGATGGAGGAGAGAGGTAGGTAGGAGACTGGGCTGGGGCTGGAGGATAAGCTCTTGCATGGGGTGAGTGGGGCAGAGGGTTCTGTGAGGAGGCAAAGCTGTCTCAGGTAGAGCAAGGCAGGGTGCCAGATCTGAGGCAGCCCTGGAGAGGGCCCCCATGGGAACCCAGGGCCATTATCCCTACCAGCAAGAATGGGGGTTAAGCCCTAGAACATTCCACGAACTCAATGCAAGCCTTTGGGGATTTTTTTTTTTTAGTTCTTATGGTTTTAAGGCATGATTCTCTAATGAGAAAGCGGATATATGGGGAAGGGGATACAAGCCCCCATCTCAAGGTCAGATTATAGGTACACTAAAGCTCTGTCCCTTCCTTCCGTTAGGACCTTCTTGCCTCCCACTCACCAGGGCCCCTCCCCCAAGACTGAGCCTTGCCAGTGTCTGCAGCCTACCCTGGCTCCAGCTGGCCTGATTTCTGTCACTGGACTGGAGAGAGTCTGATTCCTTCCTCGCTCTCCAGACCAGGGCCCCAGAGGCAGGGCCTTATCTTCCCTCAGCTTTCAGGGACCTTAGGGCCAGTCTGTCCTACTCAGCCACGGGTCCTATAGGACTGAGGTCATAACCCCGCCCCCACCTGCAGGCAAGAAAGCACTTTGGGGGGGCTATTTGTTTAGGGTGAGAGATTATGTATTTCTAAACCGGGCTCAAACTCAAGATCAGCCTGCCTCAGCCTTCTGAGTGCTGAGACTACAGGTGTGTGCCACCACATCTGGCTTGTTGAAAAGGGGCTTCTTTTTTTTTTTTTTTCTTTTTTTGGTCATGGGGCTTGAACTCTGAGCCTGGGCGCTGTCCCTCAGCAATTCAGCTCAAAGCTAGCGCTCTACCACTTGAGCCACTGCACCACTTCCCGTTTTCTGGTGGTTTACTGGAGATAAGAGTCTCAAGGACTTTCCTGCCTAGGCTGGCTTTGAACCGTGACCTTCAGATCTCAGCCTCCTGAGTAGCTAGGATTACAGGCATGAGCCATCAGTGCCTGGCTAAAAAGGGACTTCTTAAACCACAAACCAGAGCTGATATTGAAAAAGGAACTTCAGCTAGACTTGACAGGAACTTCCTGACAAAAGGGTACACACAGCCTGGTCTAGAGGATCCCATGGTTCTCTAGGGGGAATGGCACTTACTCTTGCAGGGGGGATGAGGGGAGGGGCAGTAAGCAGGCTTCAGAGCGAGGCTCTTTCCAAGAATCCTCAGGGGCTGGGAGGAGAAATTTCCCCTGATCCAGCGATTCTAAATATGGCAAAGGCAGCAGGAGCACGTGATCCAGGGCCCCACACCAGGGCCGCTGCTGTGTGGCCGCCTCTCTGGGCAGAGGCCTGTGTTGGGGCTCAGGGCTGGGATGAGATCTAGATGGAACTTCAGTTTCTCTGCCCTCAACATGAAGGTAGGGGACACCTCACGACAGCTAAGGTCCTTTCAGCCTTAACTCCAGCTGCAGGGCTGGGAGGCAGAGTTGGCCCTCAATTCAGTTCTATGTTCTCTGAGGATGTCCCTAGAGGAACAACAGCAGCCAGCACATAGTGCGAATGATGAGAAAAACATCCCTTCTTGGAGGAACAATTAGAGAACACATTTCTTTAGCTGGACAAGTTGCAAAAGCTTGACCCCTCTAGCTGGCCCTACTAGAAACGGCATCCCTTAACCCTGGGCCAATGGTTGAGTGCCTGTAATCATAACTACTCAGGAGATTCAGATTTGAGGATTGCAGATTGAAGCCAGCTCAGGCAGTTAAGTCTATGAGACTCTTAACTCCAATTAACCACCAAAAAATATGGAAGTGGAGCTGTGGGTCAAGTGGCAGAGCACTGGCCTTGAGAGAACAAGCTAAGAGTTAGCACTTAGGCCCTGAGGTCAAGCCCCAGTACTGGCTCAAAAATAAAACAACAAAAAAAGAAACAGCATTCCTTGCTGTGGACTGTCCCACCTCTGAGCAAAGGCTAGATTTTAGTGCCACTGGAGCTCCTTTGTGGTATACAAGCTGTACAGCCCAGAGTAGTAGCCTGTGAATGGCTCCATACCCCTCTTCTATCTGCTACTGGTCAATCCAGGGTGGGAGTTTGAGGCAAGAAGGATCCGCCTTCAGGTTCTGCTGAGCCAATCAGATTCTTTCTTGGGATGGAACTAGGAGCCATACAAAATAAGTTGGCAGGAGATCATCTCCTGGTCTCTATTCTGTGAACCCCAAATGTGCTTATCTCTTGATACAAAACCTCTGTGACATTCTACTTTCCTCTACACCTCCACATGCCAGTCTTTCTAGAGTTAGTTCAAATGGCCTGATACCCACAGGACATGAGAGGCAGAGTTTTCTAGACATGACATTTGATGAGTACTATGGTTTGAATGTGATTTATCCTCCAAGATTCTGTGGGTTGGGAGCTTGGTCCTTAGTGAAGGGCCATTAGGAAGTGACAGGATCTTTAAGAGGTACAGCCTGGGGGAGTAGGGGGTCATTTCAGGTGTGATCTCAGAAGGCTTTAGCTCCAGTCTTTGGCTTCAGGTCTCACCAAGTAATCCTCACCCTCACAGGCTGCCAGGATTGAGGCCTTCACCAAAGCTGAGTCAATGCTGGTAACAGGCCTATGAGCCTCTAGAACTATGAACTTAAAACACACACACACACACACACACACACACACACACACACACACACACACACGAGGGGGGATGAGGATTTAGCTAAGTGGAAGAGCACTTGCATAGCAAGTGCAAGGCCCTGAGTTTGTTCCTCTCCTCTGCCACAAAAAAAAAAAGAAAGAACTCCACTTTATAAAATACTTGATCTCAGGTAACAGAAAACAGACTAATATGGTAAGTAGCCTTATCCTCTCCCACCTGAATCATCCCCAAACCCTCTGAATTGTCCTCTCTGCTTCCTTCTGCCAGGCCAGCCACATTACCTACCGCGCCAGCTAAGTGAGCTGAGGGAAATGTCTACACAAGCTAGGGACAGAAGAAGGAAGAAGCACAGATGTCCATTCCTTGGGGGCTGGCCAGGCAGCACTGACTTCTCTAGTGGGGAGCTGTGATCCTCCTAAGACAAAGATGATCAAAATGAAGGGGAACTAAGGACTAGAATATAGGCAGCCGTGATTTATGAAACTGAAAGACGATGGTCAGCGGAAACCTTCTACTGGTTCCGTAAAGCAACTCCACCTACAGTCAGGTGGCCTAATTCTATATGCTGGGTTTGGCCTAAGATTTTGTTTGAATGAAGAGCTTTGTTTTTTTCATAAAGCATGAAATCATCAACTTGCAAACTCAGATCCAAGCTCCTTAGCATGGTTACAAGGAAGACCCTACCCACCAGGCCACTTTATTCTCTGCTCCCAAGTGACTAGCTGGCACTGGATACTCCATTAGCATAATTCTGCCCCCACCACAACCGACAGAGCTTTTATTTTCCTTCCTTACCTTTTGTTCCTGGCCCTATCTTTGCCTTCTCTGTTAGGCTTCACCTTCTGCTGTTAGTTTCCCAAAACTCCACTTACTCACCTCCAGATGGAGTAATTTCGGTTACTGTCTTCCAAAGACCCAGAGGTCATGTCCCTTCACGTTGCACACCCTGTGTCTGGCACACATGGATGCTGGGTGTTTATTGAGAGAGAACATACCCCACACTTGGTATCACCCCTTCTTCAGAATGCCGTACTGCCCCCCTCTTGCTTCCATACCTCAAACTTTCCTGATATAGGAAAGATTCTGAAGACTCCACACAGCCCATGGCCCTGGCGTGCTCATTCATTCATTTATTCAATCATCATTACCCATTTACTGAGCACTCACTGTGGGCCAGGAATAAAGATACAGGAGACCCTGCCTTCAGGAAGCTTGCTTACATTCTTAGGGGGTGGTATCAATAATAAAGGAGTAAAGGTTCAAGTTGTCAGATGCTGATAGGAAAAAAAAGTAACTGGGAAAGGGAGACATGGAATACTGGTGCAGGAACAAGTGGGCCAAGGAAGCAGCTTTGAGAAGGAAAAGCCAGAACAAAAGAACTGAGTGAGCTGGACACACGTCTGTCATCTTTATCAGGAGGCTGGGATCTGAAGATCATGATTTGAAGCCAGCTGGGGCAGGAAAGTCAGTGAGACTCTTATCTCCAATAAACTATGCAAGAAAGCTGGAAGAAAGGGCTAGGAAGGTGGCTCAGTGGTAGAGTGCTTGCCTAGCATGCACGAAGCCCTGGGTTCGATTCCTCAGTACCACATAAAACAGGAAAAGCCAAAGTGGCACTGTGGTTTAAGTGGTAGAGCTCTAGCCTTGAGCAAAAGAAGTTTAGGGACAGTGCCCAAGCCCTGAGTTCAAGCCCCAGGACCAGAAAGAAAGAAAAAAGAAAAACTGAGAGGGTACCTAGTGTGTTTCAGAACACTCAAGAAAGGAGTTGTCCCTTGGCTTTAGGCATGGCTCAGCAGTGTATCACATGAGACCCTCAGTTCAAACTCCACTACTAGGAAGGAATAGTTCCCAAGCAGAGTGGACAAGGAAAGCCTGGGAGGAAAGGAGGGCAGAGACAGTGCAGATAGAAGTGGACCTCTGCTGACGGCAGTGGATTTGGGCTTGTACTCCAGGTAAGACAAGATGAGGAACTGTGAGCAGGAACAGCAGGATCTCATTTATGTGCGCAAAAGATCCCCAGGCTGCAGAGGAGAGGACCAACTTGGGGGGGGCGGGGAAGGGGGCAATTTTCCACAACTCTAGTTGGGAAGCTAATGGTATAATCCTTGCAAGATATGTCTGCAACTTGCTTCAAGGGGAAGTGGAGGTGGCAAGATGTGATCAGATACTGGCTATATTTTAGCACTGAAAGATCCTTCAGAGATCCATTAATCCTCTGGCTTATAGATAGGAAAACTGAGTCCCAGAGAGGGGCCTGGCTCATGCAGTTGATAATAGCTATTCTTTTGATTTCTCCTCTTTTATGGCGTCTACCCTTACTTCCAAAAATCTTATCCTGGGACCAAGAAGGGCCCTATTCCTGCCCTTCCTGCATGTGCCAGGGTGGCACTGGCTCTGAGTATTTCCTAGTTCCCTAGCTACTTGAGCCTGGTGGGGGTCAGAGTCACCTCTAAGGAGGTTTCTGTTCTCTGAATCAGCAGACTTGTGCCAGGGGGAGAGGGGAAGGAGGGAGAGCTTAGTCCTGCCACTTGGTTTTCAGTACTCCCAGAACAGAGAGCCCCAAGAGCTGACAGGGTGGAACAGGAGCTTTGGGGAGGGCAGAGCCCCCAAGGGAGCTCAGGCGCCAAGACTGAGCCCAGCCAAGGAGTTCTGCACACTCAGCCATTGAGAACCCCACCCAATGGGAGGTTTGCGGGCATAGGGGGGTGGGGGAGGAGAGTTGCAATGCCTTTGCTACCAATAAGCAAAGCAGCATGCAAACGTACAGGTCACACCTAGGGTAGCTGGTTACAGCTGCTGACAGCCAGGCACCTGGTGAGAATCTCAAACCCAGAACCAGCCAGACTAAACCCAATGGAGCCCTGCAAGCTGAGAAAGGCTGGCTGCAGCCTTGGGTTAGGAAACAGCCCTTCAAGTTGCCCAGCTTGCAGTCCCAGCAGACCAAGTCCTCTAAAAGGCAGAAGCCTGCCTGGTTGCTCTGAGAGAGAAGTAAGTATTAGGGAATAGAAAAGAGCTGGGAATCTAGGGCGACAGGTCCTCTACCCCAGCTCTGTTGCCAATCTACCGAAGAGTTGGGAAGCAGTCTTGGTGTACTTCTCTGCAGAAGGGTGGAGGAAGGGGCTCGGAGGGACCTACTTCTCGCTGGTTCCGCTGAGAATGGGGTCTCACTCAGGCTTCCCGAATGGGAAGTGACATCCTGGGTAACTTCTGAAGCTGTTAGTCCGGGGATGGGGGTGTACTTCAATGTTGTGGAGTCTCTGGAGAGGGCCTTTTACATTTCATTTGCATGGGAAGTCTAGATGGGACTTTCTTCTGTCTACAGAACTCTCCCAGTTGAAGAATGATACGGAAAAAAGGAGGTAGGCTAGACCAAAACAGAACTTGCAATAGCCCATTAACCACAGAACCCGTGCAGATCACGAGAAGGGGACAAATCCTACAGTATCTGGTCCTGATGCTCCCTCTTTTTCTGAGGAAGATACACCCTGAACGGATCACCGTCAGAGCAAGGCTTGACGCAACACTGTGCTGTGGGACCTCGGCCCAGTCAACTATTCCTCTCGAGACTCAGTTTCTTAGTCTGTCTGACGCGATCAATGCTCTCCGGGATCAAGGCTCTGTGGAGGCAGGGGTCTGCTGACAAGCTTGGGTTCACCCCGGGACAAGGAGGCTGACAGCAGGCGGGGGAAGAGGGAGGGGCTCCTGGGGACTCCTCCCCCCCCCTCCAGTGGTCCTCTAACCCTGTCGGTTACAGGAGACCCTTTCTCTACTGCAGAGGTGGAGTCCAGCTTCCGGCCCCCCGCGGTCAGGGCGTGGGCGTGAGAGCGGCAGAGGGGGCGTGGCCACTGCTGTGGGCGGGGCGCGGGCGGGGCTTCGGGGACGCCAGGCCCAGGCGCGCGAGGGGCGAGGACGGCGAGGTCTCGGGTTTCCTCCCCGCCCCACCGGCTTCTTTTTCCGTTTCCAAATTAACAATTGAAAACACGGCGGCCTGAAAGGCGAGCAGCGGGCCAAGCGGAAAGTGTGAAGGTGCCGTGGCGTCCCCGAGACCTGGGACGAAGAGGGAGGACGAAACACCCGGACCGTCCACCCTACAAGGCCGGATGGAGGGGGGCGCGCTGGGCACCCCAATACCCCACAGCTCCAAGGCTCCTGAGTTGAGTCCTGACCGGATCCAGTCCCTGGCACTACCCAGGCTAGAGTCCCAGGACCCAGTGCCAGGCTCCGGGTGGTGCCAGTTCCCGAGGGGACGAAGTGGGGGAGGGGTGCCAGGGCTGGGTTTCCACTCCCGGGCCGAGAGCCCAGGAGGGGCAGGTGCCAGGCAGCACCTCAGAGCACCATCCTTGAGGGCTCCCAGTGTCAGATCGTTTCCCGTGTGACCTTAAGAAATGAAGTCATTTCACTGTACTGGGACTCAGTATCCTCATCTGGAAAATGGGGAGAAAAAGACACACACACACACACACACACAACACTTTTCCATACACCCACCAAGCAGAGCAGGCATGAGAGGAAGAAACCGAAAATACATGAAGTTGGCTGGCTGCCCAACACAATAGTAACTATTAATTGTGCTGTTAATGATGCTGAATCCTTGTCATTCCACTACCTATTACCATAGCCAAGTGAGCTGCCCACTAATGGGGTTCATGTTTTGCATTCCCCTCCTAAAGCAGGCCCTGATTGATGGATAAAAGAAACTGAGACCGGAAAGGTCCTTGTAAGGAGCTCAAAGTTCCACAACAATGAGTGCAAAGAACTGGGTCCTGACCCCTTGAACCAGGTCCCTGGTATAGAAAGCATGGTCCTGTCTTAGTTGTTTGCTCTATGTCCTGAGAGGCAGGTGCCAGTAAGTAGTAATGAGCAGGGTCCCTGCTTCCAGGCACCCAAGGTCCCAGGCACAGACAGAGCCAGGGGCTGGACACAAGAGAGTTTCAGGTCCTTCTTCCCACCATAACGCAAGCTCTGTGGATACAGAGACTTTTGGTTGCTCAGTGTTCTTTCTCCATCCTGAAACAAACTGGCAAGGATGGAGGTTCTGAGTGCTTACTGAGTGAGTAAATGTATGAAAGAGCACGACCGGGGGCTGGAAGGTGGCTCAGTGGTAGAGTGCTTGTCTCGCATGCATGAAGCCCTGGGTTCAATTAATCAGTACCACATACACACAAAAAAAGCCAGAAGTAGCACTGTGGCTCAAGTGGTAGAGGGCTAGCCTTGAGTAAAAGAAGCTCAGGGACAGTGCTTGGACCCTGAGTTCAAGCCCCAGGATTGGCCAAAAAAAAAAAAAAAAAAGAGCAGGAGCAGTGTGTCATTCCCCTGTGTGAAGGGGTTGACCTTAGGGATAGGGGTTAACATGAGGTGCCCCTCCCCAAGGTAGTTGGAGGAGGAGACAAGTAGAGAGACAGAGGAGAACTTCAGCATGGTCCCAGAAGGCAGAGTAAAGATCACTCCTTTTTCCTAGCCACCCCCACCCCCACCCAGCTTTCCAGTTTAGGAATCCTGACCTCTCTAGAACTCAGCCCCATTCTCCTGCCCCAGCTGGCCTCCTCACTGGCCACCAGTAGTCCAGCCCTCAGCCCCACTCCAGTCTAGTGCCCCTCCCTCACTGACAATCCTATTACAGCTTCAGTTCAGCAATGAAAACCAAGCTCCTTAGACAGGGACAGAGGCTGTCCACAAACCAAACATCAGACACACTCTACTTCCCTGTGGCTGGTCCATTTCCACCTTAGAGACTTTTTGTGAGTGTATGTGTGTGCTGGTACTATTACAGGCTTGAATTCGGGGGCCTAGACACTGTCCTTTAGCTTTTTTGCTCAAGGCCAACACTCTACCACTTGAACCACAGCTCCACTTCCAGCTTTTGATGGTTAACTGGAAGAACTTCACAGACTTTCCTGCCTGGGCTGGCTTGGAATTGTGATCCTCAGATCTCAACCTCCTGAGTACCTTAGATTATGGGCATAAGCCTCTGGCACCCATTGCACCATGAAGACTTTTGTGCTCTCTCCTCTCCTTGAAACCCTCTTCCACAACAAGAACCCTGTTCTGTTTTGGAAAGACTTGCTCTAGCCCCTGGCCTTTGTCACTTTCTTTTCTGACAGTCTGTGCTGGGGGCTGTTCCTTCCTCTGCCTGCTCCCATGCTACCTCTTCCTGGAGACCCTTCCTCTACAGCAGGGCCAGTCTGACTGGCCCAAGTGGATGCTCAGACTGACCAGGAATGCCCAGGAAGCGAACAGGAAGACCCAGGTTGCCAAGCACTTGAGCCTCAGTGACCTGTGATTTCTGCTGGGTCCTGTGAAGCCTGAGGGATCTGTAAAAGGGAGAGAGAGGGCCGATGCAAGCATTCACCTAATGCTGGCGGGGAGGAGAAAGTACAAATGGAAATCTATATACTGTAAGGTTTAAATCAAGTTAACCTGCTATGAAATAAAACACATTCTATCCATCCTGACACATACACCTTCATAATGATCTGGAAGACCATGTTTGAATTTAAGTTTGGGCGCTCCTTGGAGTCCTATGCTGGAATCTGGCAGAGAGAGGACAGCCAGGCCCTGATGCCCTCTGATCTTCAGCCCACAGTATACCCCCATTCTCTTCCCACATTGAGCCTATCTCACTGACGGGGAGCATGGGCAGGTTCCTGTGGAGCTGGGCCAGGTTCCTTCTACATTGTAAATCTCTCCTTGGGTTCACATACCAGTGGCTCTGAAATCCAGAATTACTTGGAATGTGTTCAAGAGCAAGAACTGAGGACCACCTATAGGCTCCAGGTATGCAAGGACAAATAGGCTGAGTGGCCAGAATTCTGGACCCCCACTCTAGACGGGAGAAGAGCACTGTTTTGATCCATTCTGTAACGTGTCCATGGTTCTATGTCAGGTTTCATTTTTGACAACCATATCTTCTGCTTAAAACAGGTCAAAATGCTGTAGTCTGGACAAACCATTCCCTTGTCTGGACAAACGTGGGGAAGCCAAGGTTACCAGGCTGCTGTGACCACGATCATGCAGCGAACTACAGCAAACCCAGGGTATGATCCCTGACACTCTTGTCTCCCTTCTGGACTTTAGCTTCCAGGAGCTACCCAGGGTCTCCAATGTGACAGTTCCTCCAAGGTGGTAATGCCCAGTCACCATAGGTTTGACAGTGGAGCTGGACCCTCAACTCAGATCACCCAGCTCAGGGTGGATTGAAGAGCCAGCCCAGGCCAGAGAAGGAGAGAGAGAGAGAGTCCTGGTATAAATAACAGTGGGGGGCCGGGATGTTTGGGCCTATCTCCCGGGCGACAGCTGTGTTTACTGCCCAGCAAGGGGGGGGGCATGGCCCACACATTTGCCTCCCTGACTTGTAGCCAAATTTCTCCAGGAAAGGGTGGCCCAGGATTAGCCCCAAACACTCCAACTCTGTATCCTAACCAATTGTCTGCCCCAACATAGGCCCTACAATTGTCTGCCCTAAACACAACCCCAGGCAGTTCCCAAGTCCTTCAGCCTCAAAGGCTGGCCAGCACTGAAACTCTTTCAGTCCTAAATGCCCAGCCATTTGCCCCACAAGTCCTAGATCTGCCCAAATGGTGGGAGGATGGGGAGTATGAGAAGGGAAGAGAAGGCCCCAAGCAGAAATTTGGATGTGTGCCAGCATCTGAGCTTGGGCCACTGGGCATGGGGCAGGGACAAACCTCTCCCACGGCCCTGGCCAAGACAGAGGGAGGGCTGCAGCCCCTAGAACAAGAGAATACAAATACCTCTCCCCAGACCAGGCCCATCTCATGCCTGTCATGTACTGGGCATTAGATGGCGAGACCCAATCATGGGAAAGTCTAGCAAATGCCTTCATGCCACAGGCAATCCCTGTCTTGGCAAGGCAAACCAAGGGTAGCAGCTGTACCAGGCCCCAAGCATGGGACACAGGATTCGTACAAGCTGAGTACCAGCCAGTGGGGGCCAGCCAAGTCTACCATTCACCCACGGCTCTGCCTACCTACTTCATGGGTCTTTCTTGGGATGCCAGCTGATTGGCTCTATGTGCTGTGTCTATCAGAGGTCCTGGGCAGACAGAGCCTTGGGCTCTAGCCCCATCTCAGCCCAATGACCTTGGGCAAGTCATTCTTCTCTGAGCCTCAATGCAATACTATCTCCTCCAGGGCTGACTGGAGAACTCAGTAGGACTTGTTAAGCATGAAAGATGAATGCTTACAAGGGGCCAGGTATACTTTAAAGTGATTTGTAGAGCAGCAAGTGAGAGACGGGACCTCCTTCCCAGTAAAAGATAGCATTTCAGACTCAGAGTCTAAGGCTCCAGGAGGTTAAGGAACCTGCTGGGGACCACCCAGAAGGCATTTGAGCCCAGGCCAGTCTCAGTGAGACTCCACAGAAAGGTGGTTGTTTTCTATCACTGTGTGGACAAGTAAGCCTCTTGGACTGAGCCTGGACTCCATCTGATCTGAGTGTAGTCCCTGCCCAGTTTGGAGCCTCAGTTTTCCCATCAGGAAAATGCAAGAGCTGGGTCCTGTTAGAAGAGCAGAGCTGCCTGGGTTCCCCTCTCCAGACTCCCCACCATCATCTCAGCCAGTCGTCTTCTAAGGCACTGTTCTAGAGATACCCCCCCAAAACCATACACCTCATATTCTCAGGACCTGATCAGACACACTTGGGGCTTCCCTCACCCTCCTTGCTTCCACAGCACCCCCAGCTCAGCATATGCTGCCCCAGGCCAAGGTTTGCATATACTGTGTAATTTTCCCTACAGGCAAAGTCCTAGGGCTCTAGGCCAGCTTGGGGCAGGCAGGACCTGGGCAGGGTTCGTGGGTAGCTGTGGAGCAGGCACTCAGGAGTCTTGGGCCCTGCAAGGAGGCAGAAAATGAGGAGGCCATGTGAACTGGCACACTCAAGGGGTCCCTGTCAGAATTCTCCCTTTTATCCTAGCCAGTCCCAGAAAGGAGGTTTTAAACAGGAACCTACTTGTCATGGCCACCTGCGGTTCCTGTCACCTTCTCCAGGAAGTTGCTACTCATCAGCCTGGTGCTCTCCCCAGCCTGCCCCGAAGCAGACCCAACCTCTTCTTTGGTCACCTCTTGCCTCTTCAGGGCTCCCACTCTTTTCTTGCTGTCCCTTGAGAATGCCACCCTGGGCCTTCTGAATCTCCACCTGTGCTAGTCCCTCTCCTGGGGGAACCTTGTTTCTTGCTCCTCTTTTCCTCGCTGGCTCTCACTCTCACTTGCCTTGAGTATCTCAATGTAAGCCTCTTCCTCTGAGAAACCTTCATTGATGGCTGGTCTTGGCCAATCTGTGCTCCTGCACAGTTGTACAGCCCAGGAACAATGGCACTTATCACTGCTTAATAACTGTTATCCTGGGAGCCCTGCCCCCCGGGGACTGGGGGAGGGTCTGATTCACTGCTCTGTCCCCAGCACCCACCTCCCCTGAGGGACTGCAGGGGACGCGTTCCAAAGGAGAGGCAGCGAGTCCCCATGTGGAGTGGGTAAGAGCAGGATCTTGGACTTAAAAAAGATCCTTGCCTCTAGAGCCAGATCTCTGGGGTTTGAATCCAGGCGGGTTGCTTATCTAACCTCTTTGTGCCTCAGCCTCCTCATCCAAATCATGGGCCTGCATCACAGAACTGTGGAGGGGACCACATGACACAGAGAAAAGTTCTCGGAGCAGCACCCGGCAGGCCATGCATGCTCAATAAACACCCACTATTAGTATCTTTATTGTTACTGGGAGCCAGAGCACTGGGGAAGCTGAGCCTTAGGGCAAGAGATGACTGCTGGCCACTGTCCAGCAAGGCCTGGCCTGCAGTGCACTGTGGGCGCCCAGGTCCACTGTAGCCCTGCAGTCGCTGAGCACAGCCCAGGGACCCTGCACATGCAGGCTCTGCTGGCACTTTGCTGTGTGCACTGAGCCCAGAGAGCTCAGGCCCTGAGCACCTGCTGCCACCTATGCCTGGGTGGAAAGGGTGTGTGCTTAGCCTGAGGCCATCATCACTGTGTATTCTTCTAGACAACACCAACCCCTACCTCTTAGGGTTGCTGCGGGACTCAGTTCCCTGTGAAAAGCACTTAACATACGTGCTACCAGTCAGACCAAAGATCTTATGCCAAGCGCTATGTTGAGGACTCTGTGCCTGGCTCGTGTGAGGACATTATTTTCCCATGGTTCCCTGGGCCTCAGCTGGTACATCTCTGAGCTGCCATCCGGGGATCCTGAGGGAAAGAACTGCCAGTCAGGCCAACCTGCTATTATAGGACCCACCTGCCTCCTCACTGTCTTTTCCACAGGGCTCAACTCAGTGCAGGTGAGGGAGGACAGGAGCCCAGCCCCCCAAGGAAAGTGAATGTCTGGGATGGGAAGATAAAAATATTTTTGAAATGCAGATTACTTTGTGAGCTCTGTGAGGTGGAAGCTGGAGATGGTATTGTCATATACTATGTGGAAGGAAGCTGGTGCCTCAGAGAGGTTCAGTCACCTGCCTGGTATCACACAGTCTCTAGAAAACAAAGGCAAGAGCCAAATCCAACCTGGCAACTCTGAGCACACTGCTACTGAGTTTGGCTGGCCCAGTCCAATTTTGGGCAAGAGCCCTGGGCTGGTCCTGGAGAGCAGGGCCTGAGGCTCCTCTGTTCCCCTAATTCCTCTCTCCATCTGCTCCCCAGACTCCTCCTTTGCTGGCCCCACCGATCAGCTGGAGGAGGTAGGATGCTGCCCAAAACACTTTGGGAACTTCATAAGGTTGTCAAGTTTTTATTTTGCCAAGTAAGGGCATTTAAAAAAATTCTCAGTCCATCGTTTTTATAAAAGAAAGGACATAATCTCAGTCCTTTAAATGGAATAAATTTAGCTTCATGAAAAAGTCACCAAGTTGTCCTTATTTCCTTGGGTTTTGCCTTAGGCCACGGAAAACCACCTTGGGTCTGCTGATGTGTTAAACAAACCATTTGAAAATCTGGGCTTGGAAGTCAACATCATAGTTTCAAATCCTGCCTCTGCCACAAATAAGCTGTGCAATTTGGTGTGCCTGATTTCCCTTCTCTTGTCTATAGAACTAGAACAATAGCAGGGTCAGCCATGTAACAGGGATGAGAAGAATCAGCTGGCCTGGGGTTTGCCAGTGCTGACTCAGGAACAGATCAGTGGTTCCTCTCCTGGGCCTCTAGCTCCACACGGTCCTTAGGATAAGGCCGTCTCTATAGCTCAGTGATCAAGGCCTGGCCCTCGGGTCCTGGGCATCTCAGACTGCAGACAGCAGAACTCAAGAGCCCCACCTCCAAGCCTTCACTCTAGCTGTTCCAGCCATCTGGGACATGCACAAGGAAAAAAACCACCAAGGCTTATTGAAGACAAGACTGAGTGCTTTCTCTTCTTGTCTCCAGTTGGCAAAACCTTTCTCCTCCTCATGACCAGGCCCCGAGACCACCTTTATTTCCTCGCCCATCTACATTCACTCATTTCTAACCCCATGCCCTGCTCAGGGCTCTCAGCCTACACACTCTGATCTCATCACCCAATTGGGAAGAACCAAGAGTACCTGAGGGTGAGAGAAACTGAGCTCTGAGGATATTGAATGACTCCCCCAGCTGACTCCCAGGGTGGGTCAAAGAAGCAATGGTCCTTTGAAGAACCGGGCTTTGAAGGATGTATACGAGTTAGTCAGAGGCCATGGTAGACAGAATAGGGGAGGGAAATAAAGCAGGGGGGAAAAAAAAAGCCCAGGGAGCAATAAACAGAACAGTTGGGGGTTCTGCAGGTCATTTCCGGGGAAAGAAGCAGAGAGTACCTGGGAGGAGGGCTTTATGATTTGGTCAGTGGGAGTAGGGTGGGGGGTGTGGTGGGAAAAGCTGTGAGTGAGATGCGCAGGGGAGGTGGTACCTCGCAGGGAGGTCAGGGATGAAAGTGGGGAAAGAGGGAAAGGCCATTCTCAAGGAGGTATCCCTTGACGTCACAGGAGATCACCCATGAAGCTATACAGGGAGGAGGACCCCAAACAAGACTCCAATACTCAAAGGCAGAGTGAAGAAGCAGAGGGACTGAAGGCACTCAAGGGGCAAGGAGGAAGCCTATGTGTCAAGATAAAAAGCAGTGGCGTGGTGGCGCATGCCTGTAGTTGCAGCACTTGAGGCGGCGAAGCCAGGAGGATTGAGATGGAGAGATGGAGGTCATCCTGAGCTACCTTGTCTCACTTTTAAAACAAGAAACCCAGGGGAGAGGCTGAGGGTGTGGCTTGGTGGTAACACATTTGCCTAGCACGTGTAAAACCCTGGGCTCCACCTCCATCACTGGGAAAAAAAAACAAAACAAAACACAACATAAAAGGCATGGGAGGGGCTGATGTTCGCACTCAGCCTTCTCCTACCCCAGGTTGTACCTCGGTCCCCTGCTGGACCATGACTCCACCCTCTGTTCCCCATCCCAGTGTCTCCCACCAAGCTGCCACCAATCCCAAGGCTGGAAGGGGAGGCTTCCCCCTTCCCGGAGGTTGGGAGCTCCTGGGAGACAGCCTTCTTCCCGCACTCCTTTCCAACAATTCCCTTCCACTGAGCTGTATCCTCAGGCAATTAGGTCCCTTCTCCTGGCCTCAGTTTCCCCATCTATACAACAAAGTTGTGGAGCTGTTGGAGCTCTGTGGGCTCCAGCTCTGCTGTTGGGTAACAAGATGGGCAAAGGTAGCAAGGCCTGTTCTGGATCTGACCTGTTGGTCCTATCGGCAGGGGAGGCAGTTCCCGGGGACCAGCTTCCCATTGTACCAGGGCTGGTCCCTCCGGGGAGGGTGCTAGTCTTGAGGCAGGAGCAGAGGTATCCAGATTGTGCTGACAAGGCTGATCCTTCTCCCACCATGGCTACCTAATCCTCTGCTCACTCTTCACCCCTCCCCTCCGCCGACAGCCAGAGCCCAGCAAAAAATAAACCCAAAGACGGTGACCAGGACAAGCCTGAGGCTCCCCAAAAGGGTGAAGATGCAGCCTGTGACCCCAATTCCCAGCAGGTCCCCATCTGATCCCCTTTCCAACGTTGTCCTCAATTTTTCCCATGCTGTAGAAGAATTCCAATCTTGGGCTTGATGAGGACAATTAAACTTTGTCTAGTCTTTCTGGATGGGGGTTATACAGTCTTAAAAAGAGTACCTCAGGGCTGGGAGCTGTGTTAGATTCCTCAGTACCACATAAACAGGAAAAGCCAGAAGTGGCACTGTAGCACAAGTGGTAGAGTGCTAGTGTTGAGCAACCAAAGCTCGGGGACAGTTCAAGCCCCAGGAATAGCAAAAGAAAAAAAGAGTACTTCAGAGACTCCCTCCTATTTATCGGGCAGTTCCTCCTGCGGTTTGACCTCCAGCTCCTCTGCTCCATTAACCTTTAGCAAGCTTCCCCCAGTCCTATTCACTTGGCTTAGGTGTTTGAGAAACCAGAAGAGTGGACCCCAAGATTTCCCTCCAGCTCCCTGCTCTACCTACTGTTCCTCAGACTCTAGGTGGGAGAGAAGGGAGTGGAATCCCTGATCTCCCTGCTCCTTTTCTTTCCTCCCTTGGGCACTGCCCACAGATTCCCAGTCTCTTGTCTGGGGCTGCCTCTCCTACCAACACCTTCCAGGTGCCAGTCCCCAGGGCACAAAGATCTTGCCCTGGCGACAGTTACCCAGAGAACCAGGAGTCCTGAGAGTCTCTATGGAGACTTGAGCCCCGATCAGTACCCTCCTCCAGCCTGCAACTTCCCTTTGGGCAAGCGGGCTCCTAGGCTCCCTTCTCTTCTAGAACATAAGCACC
Source organism: Dipodomys ordii (assembly GCF_000151885.1). NCBI lineage: Eukaryota > Metazoa > Chordata > Mammalia > Rodentia > Heteromyidae > Dipodomys > Dipodomys ordii. Next base: position 2,923,369 of record NW_012267249.1, on the reverse strand, counting down.
ACCCCCCTTCAAATCCCAAGTCCTAAGACGGAAGCTCCTCTCCCTCCTCCATTCTTCTCTGTGTAGGCTACACTGAGTGTCTTCAACCCATTTTACAGAGGAGGATGCTGAGGCTCAGGATAAGGATGGAATGGGGGATGCTACCTTCAGGAAGAGTAAAAACACATTTGGACTCTGCCCTCATTCCAGAGACCTGCTTGGAAGAGAGGGGCATTTCCCTCCCCTCCCACGGACCCCAGCTACCGCTCTGAGCACCACAACCCTAGAGCCAGATAGCTGCTCCCTGTGGCACACAGCACACTTAAGTCCACACAGACATTGGGAGCCATGGATGTGGGAGACAATGGAGCCCGGTGGGCCTACAGGCTGGCCAGCCTCCTCGAAAGGACTCCGGCCCCTCAAGCCTGGCCCCCCATTGCTGTTCATTGACTACAACTGTAGAGTGAAGGAAGACCCTAGTCCATACACATCCCAAGGCCCTGGGTGCCATCCGCTCCCCCAGCCTCCCTCTCCTCTGGGATGAAATGAGGATGATGATGGACTCACAGACACAATGGCTGTGAGGGTAAAGTGAGAGAATGCAAGAGGCTCAGTGGAGGTGGGGAGTCATGTACCTGTGGTCCCCACTTCCTATAGGACAGCTCTGAGGATATACAAAGCCCCCTTAATCACCCTAGGCCCTCAATTCCAGCACAGGGGTACTGCTCCTGGGAATGACACTCAGACAGAATTCCCTGCTGAGCCCCAGCCACTAGATGCAAAGAGGAGGCTGGGGAGGGGGTGGATGGGCCAAAGGGTGAGGGGTGAGAAAAATCTCAGGCCACTGCCCACTTCTTCGGGCCAGGCCCAGGCTGTGGTGCCTCCCCAGCCTGTTCCCAGGCAGCTCGAGCAACTTTGATGGCTCAGAGAACCTTAAATTAATCACCCGCTCAAAGTGCTGCCATCTGCCCAAGATAATCACCTCCTGAAGCACTCCTGGCTCCAATATTTCGCCTGGGATTGAAGTCAGACTTCCAGCAGGGCTTCCTCAATGAGTAGAAGGAATTCACTATAGAACTGGGGAGGGGTAGGCAGACGATGAGAGGTCTAACCTGACCCCAAAGGGGACCCACAAGAAGGAAGAAGAAAAGGGGTGCTGAGCGAGCAGAAGGAGAGGGAGGCAGGCGATTTAGAAACGAGATGGTTTCTCTACGCTTCCACTCTTTACAAAGAACAAATGAAAGGTCGGGGGCTCAAAAACAGCAGACAAGGAATGTGGGTCACACTCAGACAGCTGCCCAAGCCCAACACAAACTTCAGTCTTCCCCGATGGTTAGGATGAAGAAGGCTGCAGAAGGGAAGGCCTGGTCTGGGAGGCAGAGGTCTTGGTTACTACCTGGCTATGTGTGAGCTTTGAGGAATTGGACCCCCTTCTATATAGCCATTACTACAAGGAAGACCACAAAAAGCTGAAAAGAAAGGGGTGCAAGCTTGTAGAAGGCCAGCCATCCTGCTCTTCCATAGTTGTAATGCTGCAAGGAGGTCTCCCTCCCTGCAACCGTCCTCTACACACACAGTCTCAGGTCAGCCTGTACCCATGGATAGGTAAGGGAAAAAACTGGAGGACGGGAGCCAGCTTGGATCTGTGCTCGGGTCTGCCCTGGAGCCCTAGGCCAAGATTGCCAGGAAGCAAATGGAAAAGGGGGAGAAGCCGTGCATTAGTTTCTTCTCCTTGGATGGATACTGTAGGTACATGAGGCCATGGTGTGTTCAAAGGATGTTTAGGAGGGCATGCACCAGGAAAAGCAAAGAAAGGGTGAGTACAAGCTGGGTGTCAGTGGGTCACACCTGTAATCCCAGCTACTCAGGAGGCTGAGATCTGAAGATCATAGTTCAAAGCCAGCCGGGGCAGTAAAATCCATGAGACTATTAACTCCAATTTAACTACCAGAAAATCGGAAGTGGCACTGTGGCTCAAAGTGGTAGAGCACTAGTCTTGAGAAAAGAGCTCAGGGATAGTGCCCAGGCCCTGAGTTCAAGCCCCATAACAACAACAACAAAAAATACTAAAAAAACCAAAAAACAAAAAAAGTAAGTTCATGGGTGCTGGGGATGAATGACACTAGGATGCTGCTCTAGGGGCCTGGGGTTGGAGTACCGGCTGTGGCTGAATTTGACCTTCAGCCCTGACAGTCTCAGAACAGTTTTAAGTCAGACTCCGTTTCCTTATCTGTAAGACAGAGAGGAGGCTGGGGAGGCTGCTGCAGAACGTGAGAGCGTCTAAGAGCACTAGCATGGTGCCTGGCACACAGCTGCATGCAGTCAGGAATTCCAAATCAAACTCTCAGGGCCACGCTGGGTGGCCACAAGGAGCAAAGAGAATGATCCTGGACAGTCAGAAGTCTTGCAGTCTGGTCCTTTCCACGTGCACCAATTTACCACGTGACTTTGGTCTCCAGGGCCTTAGTTTTCTCCAACTGGAACTGTCAAATGGTGAGGACCAACCAGGTGGAGACCACTGAACATTCCAGGTTCCTTTTGCCTGAATGATTTCCAACCCAGTTGGTCATCAGGGTAGGAGGCTCGGGGAAACGGGTCTGGGATTAGGAGTCTGAAGGCCCCAGGAATGGCTGCCACCTCCTCTCCTCCTCATTCCCACAGCTTCTGACCCCAGGGACAAGGCTGAGAGAGGATGTTTACAGAGCCTTAAACCTTCACATAGAGAAAGTCTGCTGGGCAGTGAAGGGGGTGGGGGGCTGGGAGCAGCAGGCAAGCCATATCACAGTGGTTTGGGGAGCAGAGAGAGCCAAAGGGCTTCACTCTGTACTACCCTCTTCCAGCCCTGGGCCTCCAGGGAGGCTAGTGTGGCCTTCAAGAAGGGGCAACAAGGGGGTGAGCCTTCCCTGAAAGGACTCAGGAAGCAGAATGGGTAGTGATGGGTACTTAGCACAACTCAGAGAGGCAGGATCTGGGAAGGGTTGAAGGATGCCAAACACCAGGGCCTGGGGCACAGGGGTGGGGGTGGGGTAGGGTAGAAAAGGACTTGGAAGGAGGACCAAGGGCCTAAAGAGACAGGAAGAGACCGAGGGGCCCCTTGATCTACAGTTCAAAAGGAGAAGCCAGGAGTTGGCACTACTCATTTCCTAGAGGCGCAGCTGCTGGCAGGAGAGGATGACTTGGGGATTATCTCTGCCCACTTCCTCCCCCTCCCCCCCCACCCCCCCTCCCCGCAGTCCTAGGTGCCTGGAAAAGATGCCGATTCTGTGAAGGGCCCATAGGTACTACTGACAGGTGTGAGAGAAGTGTCCCACCACTCTCCTAGATTTTCTCTTAAAGATCCTTCTTTAGGGGCCCTCCTGGCACAAGCTACATCTCTGGGAAGGGGGTCCTAACACTGGATGTCCCTCATTGGATTTGCCTTTGAGGGAGATGTATGGAGTGCAAGAAGCACTTCTTGCCGCTGTAGTGAATGGCTGAGAAGCCCCACATCTGGAGCTCCTCAAGAACAGGTCCAGGGCTGGGAAGGTGGCTCAGTGGTAGAGCGCTTGCCTAGCATGCATGAGGCCCTGGGTTCCATTCCTCAGCACCACATAAGCAGAAAAAGTCAGAAGTGGTGCTGTGGCTCAAGTGGTACAGTGCTAGCTGTGAGATGAAGAGCTGAGAGACAGTGTCCAGCCCCAGAGTTCAGGTCCCACGACTGACAAAAAAGAAAAAAAGAACAGGTCCAGGGGCTGGGAAGGTGGCTCAGTGGTAGAACGCTTGCCTTGCATGCCTGAGACCCTGGGTTCCATTCCTCAGCACCCCATAAGCAGAAAAAGTCAGAAGTGGTGCTGTGGCTCAAGTGGTAGAGTGCTAGCTGTGAGATGAAGAGCTGAGAGACAGTGCCCAGCCCCAGAGTTCAGGTCCCACGACTGACAAAAAAGAAAAGAAAAGAACAGGTACAACAATAACAGCTCCAATAATAAGATCCATCCCCCTTGGTCCCAGCCACCTCACAATGGAGGCCTGCCCACTTTGGCCACCTATAGATGCAAGGCTCAGAGAGGCCCAGCTAGCAACACATGATCACAGAGCACTCAATTGGTGGGGCTCTTAGCTCATTGGCTCCCTTGACCTCTGAGATGGATGAGCAGTTTCCTGAGATTCCCAAATATCTGGACATTTTCACACCACATTTCCTCCCACAAAGCTCCAAGAAATACTTTAGCCCTGGGTTCCTGGTGACAAGTGGTCAGGACAACCGTGCCCCTGGCCAGGGCATTCCTGGCATCCGGAGAGAGCAGGATGTGGGGCAAAGGTGTCAGCAGATTTAGCTCCTAGAGGGGAAGAGGAGGCCATCCCATAGAAGGTGGCAACTGGAGCTGGTTGGGGTTAGGAATTGGGTCCTTCACCTCCAGTTAACTGTTAAGGGACTAGGAGACCAGATCTGGGGAATAAGGAAGCCAGCTGGATTGACTTCCCTTCCCTGGACCCAGACATGCCTTGGGGGGAAAAAAATCACCTCCCAGCTCATGGAGGGCACAGGTATGCCCTGTCAAAGTCTCAGCCTCCATGGGCAGCAGGGGGGCTGCCATGTAATCATTCTTTTTCTTTGTTTGGCACAGTGCTGGGTCTGGAAGCCAAGGCCTCAAGCACACAAAGCAAGTGCTGGGCCTCCAGCCCTCTTACAGCCATTCTCATTGAGCAGCCCTTGCCTCTCCCTTAGACCCCTAACACTGAATTTCACTATTCAGATGGTCATCTCAGGCCTCCAAGGGGCTCTGGTAGATGGACTACTGCTCACTGTTGTCCTGGACCCAAAGCCAGACTTCATATCCTGTACATGTCCAAGTCTGCTGTCTGTCTGAACAAAGTCAAGGCTGCCACCCCTAGGCACTCAATGGCCAAGAGAGTTCTCTTCCTCTGCCCTTCCAGGTACTATCTTTCTCCCTTCACCTCTGAAGTTCTATGAGCCTGGTTGGGGTAGAGGCAAATAAGCAGGCAACAGAAAGAGAAACAGACTAAAAGCAGGCAGCAAAAGACAGGTAGAAGACTAGCCATTAGATGGACAGGTGGATAGACAGATGGACACAGAGGCACACAGCTTATCAGACAGGCCCATGAAAGAATGAAACAGGCCGGTAGAAAGAACAGTTAGGTGCACATGGACAGGCTAACTCATGAACAGGTGGAAACGCAGCCTGGCAGAGGGTCAGCCAGTCAGAACTGGGGGATGGTCAGGTGGACAGTCAAGGTGGTCTCCCAGGGAGCCTAATATCAGAGGACCCCAACCTCTGATGGTGACAAGAAGGGAGTAGTAGTCACGCATTGTTTCTCCAAGGCATCTCCCAGTGTCCCAGCACCAGGCCCAGCCTTTTAACTGATATCGACGGGGCCTCTCATGTTCCTGGCCTGGCCAGGCTGTCCCTCAAGACTGAGCTCTTAGCTGCCAAAATTCGCTCTTTACATCCAAGAGGGGTCAGTGTTTTTGAAAGTTGTAGAAGCCTGGTGAGGGAAAGGAGGGGCTGGCAGTGTCAATGTTTCCAGACATACCCCTCTCCTCTTTCTTTTTCCCCATGTCCAGAGCCAGGCCTGGTATAGCCGGCCAGCAAAGGCAGGCAAACTGGGTCCAGCCTGCAGGGCAGAGCTGGGCAACACAGGCAAGGCAGCCCACTGCTTCTGCTTGCCGAAAAGTTGGAGGTAAAAAGGCAAGACTAATAAAGACACTTGTAAATTTGGAAACAGCACACTGCCCCTAAACAGGACCCCTAAACATCTCCAACCAGAAGAGAGTCGTGAGCTGGAGTTTAGCGTGTCTCTGGATAGGGGCAACTCTCAGGGGAGTCCAGGCAGGATTCCATCCTAGCTACAGAGCTGGGAAGACGGTGGCAGAGAGTGTGAGGCCCAAAAGATCATCTTTGGGTCTGCGGCCCAGGGAGACAGTCGGGAAGAGGAAAAGGGAGCCGCACACGGTGGCCGCAGACTTTGCCAAGTGGAGGGAACAAGTACCTGGGAGAGAGGCGCAGGGGCTGGGGACGCGGAGGGAGCTAGATAGAAGCGGTGAAGGAGGAGGTCAGAGCAGAGGGAGTGGGGTCAGGACCGGGAGGCCAGGCGCTAGGGTCGGGAAGGGGATGATACCTGAAGCTCGGCCCGACCAGGAGAGCGGTGAGGGTCGGCCGCGGT